>NC_139221.1:252722339-253322339 GCF_055691185.1 Crinia signifera | reverse complement strand
TAGTACTCAGCCCCTAATCCATCAGGACCTGGAGATTTGCCTTTTGTCAAGGATTTGATAAGTGGTGATATTTCTAATTCTGTGACAGGGGACATCAAAGATTCTCTTTCCTCTGGGGTGAGTGTAGGTGATTCGGCCATTCTGAGGAAGTCTAGTCCTTCTGTGTGGTTGTCAGGTGGTGCTGAGTACAGCTGTTTATAAAAGTCCTGGAAGGTATGTAGTATTTCTTGTGGGTTGTCTATGAGGGATCCCCTGGGGGTCTGTATTTGTAGAATTTGAGATGGGGTTGTGTGTGTGCGAATTAGATTTGCCAATAGTTTCCCTGCCTTATTACACCCCCGGAAATATCTATTTCGTTGCGCATTATGTGTAAACTGTGCTCTTTCAGTGCATAGGGCATCATAGGCTTGTTTGGCCGTTCTATATGAAGCCTGGTTCTCCTCTGTGTCGCTTAATAGCATTGCATTATAGGCTTCCGACAGCTTGGTACTACATATTTCTATGGCGTTTCTCAATTTTTTGCGCTTCCTGGCCACATATTCTATAATTTGGCCCCTGATCACCGGCTTAGCCGCTGCCCAAAACAAGTTGATGTCTTTTTCGTGCTCCGTATTGTCTTTCTGATACATGTTAATTGCATGTTTCAGGTTGGTGTGGAAGTCAAAGGAATTAGCTAGGTAGGAGGGGAACCTCCAGTTATATGTGGTTGTTATCGGGTCTGTGAGGGACAATGAGAACCACACTGGGGCATGGTCAGACAACGTAATGAGATTGATCCCAGCATCAATAACCTTATGGAGTAATGGTTTAGACAATAGCCAGTAGTCTATTCTGGATGAGGAGTGGTGTGGGTGGGAGTAAAATGAATATTCTCTGGATACTGGGTATCGGCATCTCCACGGATCACATAGGTTGAGGTTATTGGTTAGTATGTTGGTATGGGCGGCATCGTCTCTCCCCCCATCCCCCCCCGTTCCCGTGGACCTATCTAGGCCCAGGGACTGTACGCAGTTAAAATCTCCTCCCATAATCAGTTCCCCCTCAGCCCACTGTATTAACTTGGAATAGATCGATGTAAAGAATAATTTGTGTTGACTGACAGGGGCATATACATTAATTAGAGTGTATATCAGGCCAAACATTGTTATCTTTATGAAGATAAAGTGCCCTTCTGGGTCTGTCCACACCTCTTTTATGGTATAGGGGAGGTGTTTACGAAACAATGTGACCACCCCTCTACGTTTCGAGGTGTATGATGCGGCCTTGAATTCCCCCACCCAGGTGTCCCTTAGTACATTAGCATCTTCTATGTTCCAGTGGGTCTCTTGAAGAAATACTATGTCTGGCTTAAGTCTCTTCAAGTGGGTCATGATCTTACGCCTTTTAATTGGGGTGTTAAGCCCTTCTACGTTCCACGATATGAACTTTAATGATCGCTGCACTCTAGTGATACTATCTGTTGTAGTGTTTGTTTCTATCCTATACCTGTTTTTGGTTTGACCATTCTGTAGCTATTTCTATTTTTGGCCCTCTCATCCGTCCCAGCGAGCGGACTGGAGGCCCTGGTAGTAATTGTACAATGACTTATTGTGCCTATATAATTATAATGGGTACTTGTGTATTTTGGCGGCGCCCCCGATGTCCGTCGTACGACGAACAGATCGCATCGCATCGCATGCCATGCACCCGATGGCATGCGATGCGATGCGACGCGATTTTGACCCCCTATACGACCAAAAATCGTATAAGCACCCTAAAGGGTGCTTTTGAGCACCCAAATGGGTGCTTACAATGTTAAATGCACCCCCACGCCACCCCCCACTATAAACGTGAACCCGAAGCGTGGCGAGCGCAGCGAGCCCGCGAGGGGCGGCGGTACGCGTCCTACGACCTTTTCATACCCCCACTATCCACGTCGGCGTGGAGTTGAGAATAGAATAGTGTGGCGAGCGCAGCGAGCCACCGAGCCCGAAGCGTGGCGAGCGCAGCGAGCCCCGCGAGGGGACGCGGATACCTTCACAGTTATACGCGTCCCCTCGCGGGCTTCACAGGTGTCCGTGGCGACGCGGACACCTGTGAAGCCCGCGAGGGGACGCGTTTACCTGTGAAGGTATCCGCGTCCCCTCGCGGGGCTCGCTGCGCTCGCCACGCTTCGGGCTCGGTGGCTCGCTGCGCTCGCCACACTATTCTATTCTCAACTCCACGCCGACGTGGATAGTGGGGGTATGAAAAGGTCGTAGGACGCGTACCGCCGCCCCTCGCGGGCTCGCTGCGCTCGCCACGCTTCGGGTTCACGTTTATAGTGGGGGGTGGCGTGGGGGTGCATTTAACATTGTAAGCACCCATTTGGGTGCTTAACATTGTATAAGCACCCATTAGGGTGCTTATACAATGTTTAATCGCATCGCATCGCATCGTATGGCATCGTATGCCATGTACAATGGCATACAATTTCAAAATTGTATGCCATCGTGCACTATCGTACGATATCGCGTCGCATCGCATACCATCGTATGTGTTATGGTATGCGATGCGATGGGCGCCGCCAAAATACACAAGTACCTTATAATGTTTCTCATTCACAACACAATGAAATATTGAGCAAACATTTTTAAAAAATATTTTTCGGAACCAATACTGCGACCATGTATGTCGCCACTTATAGTAACATAACTCTGAACTCTGCAATCTCGTGCCCACACATGTTTGTGTCGGGCCTATCACGTAAAACATATTACTAAACAACAATAAACTGTAATTTAAAGGTAATTGGAATATATGGTGAATTATTCTAGTCAATAACCTAAACATGTGTATCACATAAAAGGATATGATGACGACAGTCCTTTTCTATCTTAGAGGGTCAGTCTGCGTCTGACATGTGGGAGGCAGATTCATCTTTGAGAGAGTCTATGAAGTTTTTCGCTGCCTGTGGGGTGTCTAGAAAGTAGGAGCGACCCTCATGTATTACTCGGAGCCTTGCCGGATAGAGTAGCGCAAATTTGCGGCCCATTTCGAATAGCTGCTTGCAAGCCGGTGCAAATTCTCTCCTTTGTGCGGCAACTAGGAAAGAGAAGTCCTGGAACAACAGCAATTTGGCTCCTTGATATCGCAAATCCTTGCATTTCCTGTATGCATCTAAGAGGCGGACTTTGTCTGCATAATTGAGTATGCGCATTATGACCGGTCTTGGTCTGTCTCTATTGGTCTGTCTGTCTGGCCCTATACGATGGACTCTCTCAACCATTAGGGGAACCCCCTGTGGGGTAAGGCCCAGTTCGCTGGGTAGCCAGTCCGTCACCAGCTGCATAAGTTCTGAATTTTTCACCGATTCTGGCAGACCTATGATGCGCACGTTGTTTCTTCTGTTTCTGTTCTCCAGATCTTCGAGTTTGTCATGTATAGTGGTTACCAACTTCTCCTGTTGGGCTATCGTTGCTTTCGATTTCTCCAGCTCATCCTCTAGGTCAGAGATTCTCTGCTCTGCTTCCGACAGCCTCTGGGTATGTTGCGTCAGCTGGGTCAGGGTAGAGTCTATCGATTCTTTGATTGGGGCAAGTTTTTGATCTAAGAGTGTAGCCAGAATGGTTGTGATGTCTTGCGTCGACATTTGCGTCGGCAAGGCCGGGTTGTGGTCTGTGTCTGGGTCTTCCTCTTGTGCTGATGTAGGGGAGTTTGGGGTGGATATAGGGGCCGCCACCTTTCCTCGTCCCTTACTCTGTTGGCTACTCTTTTGCGCCCTTTGCGGCTTGGCTACAAATTTATCCATGGTGGTGAGCATCAGCAATGCGTGTATGCTGGCTATATCCTGATGTTGGGTATTAGGATTCCCTGCAGCTCCTCCGACCAGCGGCAGTAAGCAATGCGGGTGATCCTTTACACTTCACTATAGTGGCTGAGTTTTGTATTGTGTCAGCACTAGTTCAGATCTGATTTCTAAGCTTGAGGTTTAAAGTTCAGGGTTCAGGGTACAGTGTTTAGAGTTCAGAGTCTAGAGTTCAGAAGTTGAATTGGAGTGGGATGAGACCAACTGATATGTTTTGGATAGGACAAGATGGGGTAGGGTGAAATGGAGTGGAGTGGAGTGGAGGGGGACAAAGAGAGGGAGTATTACAGCTGCTGCAGATGGTCTTATGGCCTTTTACTATGATGAGCTGAATTGAATCAGGCCCCTCTGTCTGTGTCTTGGCAGGAAGGTTTTGTCGCTTCTTTGTATTTTTCAGCCCTCAGTATATACTGTCCAGTCCTTTTCCCTGTGTATAGTGCAGGCTTCTGGGCTGGGGCACAGTCTCTGCCCTTTTCCCCGTGCCCTGGTTGTTGCTGGGTCACTGGCTCTGGGTCTGGCTTCTACAGCCTCTCCCCTCTGTCTGCTCACCTCGTTAGGGGGGGTGTTATGGCGGTATCGGGGTGCCTGTTTCCTCTATGGCGTGCGGTGTGCGGGAGGCGACGCCTTCAGCGTCCCCGACCGCCGTCAGACTTGAGGCCGCGGTCTCGGCCCGTGTGAAGGCCGCGGTTCAGCGCTCGCTTTTCGGGGCTCTGGCGCGGCTGTGTCTGGGTCTCCCCTCCTGTCCACTCACCTCTCGCGGGGCTGGGGAAGTGTCTGGGTATCCCCCTCTTGTCCAGGACGTGCGTCGTGGCAGGCGGCGTCTCCGGTGTCCCAGAACTCGAGGCCGCGGCTCCGTCTTCTGTGTAGGCCGCGATCCTGCGCTCGCGCCTCGGAGCTCCGATGCGGCTGTGGCGGGTGTCGATCTGCTTCTCCGTCACTCCTCAGCCGGACTGGCCACAGATGCTCCTTTGGTGGGGCTTTTCCAGATATATATCGGGGTTTTTCTTTGCTTTCTCCCTGGAGCTCTGTGTAATGGCGTCTGCTCAGTCCAGTCGCTGGCCACGCCCCCATAAACATATTTTTAATAAGAAAAAAACAAATGCGTTTTTGGGTTCAAAGAAAGTGACTACTAAAACAGAGTAACTTTTTGACCAGTAGTATTGCTAGCATTTTCCTACATCCCTATAGAGATGTGCATGATAAGTAATGATGCTTGGCTACCATAATATACAGTGACGTGAGCAGCTGAATATCACTGTTGCACAGTGCTCAGAATTGGATCGACCCCTATAGTTGAGGCTCATTAAGTTAATTTAATTTAGGGCGTAAGTCCTCTGACACTGATGGACAAACCATATTATCTCCATATACATTATATGATCTTCCCAGCTTTCAGTGTGGCTGTAATCACCCTTTGTCCCAACAAATACTACCGCCTTCTTTTCTCCTGCACATAGATGTAACTGCCACTCATTGACATTAAGCATGGTAGTACGGATGATCATAAATCCAAATTTTTTAAATTAAAAATGATAATTCTCTCTTGTAAGCAAGTCATAAAGAGGGAACTGTAAAATCTTCCCCTTTTGAATGCCAGAAATGCAGAAAGCTGGCGCCCTGCCACTTGGATATGAGGAAGGGCATGGTCAGCAGATGGGCATTTAAGAAACAATATAAAAAACAAAAACTAAACCATAAAACAAGGAATAAGCCATGTCTGGATTGGAAGAAAGATAGCAGGAGACATTTCACAGAAATGGATGATACTGGAGATGCGGCTACAACCATGATACAATTCAATAATTTTTTACATAGGAGGAAGAAGTTGTATTTATTACCTTTTATGTTACCTTAATCTAATCTTCTTTTTTTTTTCTCCATATTTATCATATTAATGTTATGTGTATAAAAATGTAGCAGCATGTAAGACCTACAGGAGTCCGTATTAGAGAGAGGATGAATCGGGATTAATCATCACACTCAGGGCCGATGTAAAGTTTCTCTGCAACCCAGGCAAAACTTCAATGCACTGTCTTTGAATACAATAGATGACAAGTACAGGGTACATTGCTGTATCAGCATGGCAGAAACCGCAGGATTTGGTGCCATCAAAGGTGGTTAAGTAAGTGAAGGAAAAGCACATTAAGGAAGAGTGCCCTGCTTGTGAGTGCTTACATTCTAAAGTGGAAGGGCATACATTCAGGGGTGGTACAGATGGGGTAGAGAGCATGGAACAGAGAGTTAAGGTGACATAACTAACAAAGACTTTATTAGCATACAAGCATGTCTTGTTACGGACATGTGTGACTGAGTAGGAGGATACAGCCTGCCAGTTACCCAGCAGGCAGTTACATCACTGAGATAGAAATGGAAAGACAATGGTACTGCATCGTAGATAAATTGATAGCCGGGCACCAGATGCCTCTTGCAGCTGAGGGAATACCTCTAGCCCTCTAACATAAATATGTGAAATATAAATACAAATAATAGTGTGAAAATGGTTCTTCTGTTCACAGATACGAAGTAGAGGAGGATGAAAGAGCTAATTGTATTGCACCTGTGTTATCATTTTGGTATAATTAGGACTGGCAGGGATCCATATCACAAAGCTCCATTATGTCTAATCATTGTGATCTCCTTCAGTGTCAATGGGGGATTACAATTGAGCGTGCCACTAACCCTTTAGTTCAATGGTGCGTTTTTTTTTTGTTTTTAAATGATTGTAGAAATACATTCCCTTTTATATTCAATGGTAGCGTATTCATGTGTCCATACTGAGCAAAGTGTCATTTTTAGAATATAGGCTGCAAATATTGGTTTGTATTTGTCAATCTTCAATGCTATTATTCCATGCTACATAATGGCAACTTTCCACAGCATAAGAGATTTACACTGATATATGGACATTGTACTTTATGTTCTGTACAGTCCCATAATAGTGCAGAAAAGAATGTGTAAATAATAATTATACTGTACATCAGAGGCTGGTCCTGTTTAAAGCAATCCTCTCATGATTCCCAGTCACGTAACACTGTTGTCAGCTGTCTAGGTGCTTTCTTTTGTTGTGAAGTGGTGAGCAGAGGTTGAGCTTGACTAGCTTCAACATGGTGTTTCTGCCCGAATCCAGATTGCTTGTATCCTGAATGCATGTTGGATTAACTGTGTTTCATATTGAGGTGTTTGACATGACAATCCTCCCCCATAAATTTGAGTGTGTCCTACATCCTACCTATGTTCTGTTGTGTGACCTGCTCCCCTTCCACTGTCCTTGCAATTACCTCCATTCCTCTCCTTGCATCTAGACACTGACCCTTATTCAGATCTGATCACAGTACAAATGTGTTCTCAAAATGGGCAAAACTATGCACTGCAAGTGGGGCAGGTGTAACCTATATAGAGAGAGCGTTAGATTTGGGTGAGTTATTTTGTTTCTGTGCAGGATAAATACTGGCTGCATTATTTTTACACTGCAATTTAGATTTCAGTTTCAACAAACCCCACACAAATCTAACTCTCTCTGCACATGTTACATCTGTCCCACCTGCTGTGCACATGGTTTTGCCTATTTTGAGAACAAATTTGTACTGCGATCAGATCTGAATAAGGCCCACTGTCCATGCACCATGCACCATGCACCATGCACCATGCAGATCTGTCCCACTGGCCATACATGTGCCATGACATGACCATTTCTGTTTATATCAGCAATTGTGCGATCCAATGTGAGGAACTGAATCCCAACCCCCCCCCCCCCCCCCTCCACCCACACCCACACAATTTTCATTTATTTTCCTTTTCTCTAATACAGTATGGAATAGCTATGAGCAAGTCACCCATAGTTGGGTTTGGGAACAGCGGCGTAACTATAGCACCGCAGCCCCCGTGGGGGGGGGGCACTGTGCATGTGGGGGCGCCAGGGGCTGCGGTGCTATAGTTACACCCCTCCCCCAATCCCCCGCAGACTTACCTATCTCGCTGGTCCCAGCGGCTCCGTTCTTCTGCTGAGGACCACCACAAAGGGGCCGTCCCCATATAGCACACAGTTCTCTGAAACTGTCTGCTGTATGGGGGCGGCCATTTTGTGGTGGTCCTCAGCAGAAGAACGGAGCCACCGGGACCAGCGCGCGATAGGTAAGGCTGCGGGGGATTGGGGGGGGGGGGCGCTTGCATGGGCGGCGGGGGGTGCTTGGCGGGGCGGCAGCGGGGGGGGGGCGCCCAAAACGTAGCTACGCCACTGTTTGGGAACTATTGTGGACCTGTAACCATTTGTACAGTATGACCTGGTGTCTGTCTTGTGTCCAGTTTGTCTACTTTTATATTTTGGGTTAATTCAGTACATTAACAGATTATCAGTCTAAAAAGAATGAGGTTTTGTTTGCTTTATGACAGGCCCCATTGATGGTTTCTACAAATGATGATTGAAATAATGCAGCCTATCCTATGTTTCAGACGGTTCTTTACACACCATGGTACTATATACTGTATGTTTTTTACTTTTTCTTGAATGGAGGAGGGATGGGTTAATTCCAGAAAAATATTAAGCAAATACATGGTGCATTTTATTGTCTCTGGGGATTGCTTTGAGCACTTGTATTCTCTATGAATACTAGTAATGGTTTCATTCCTTAAGCTGTTCTCCAACTGTGTGCCTAACAAGGCAGAGATGTCCAATTGCTATAATCTAGATCTCATATTTTTATTAATATGATTGTTTTTGTTAGAATATTTTGTTGATATGGTGTTTTGAGGTTCTGTTGTTTATGGATTCAAATTAGAACATTTAGAATTAGAATAAAAATAATTATCTAGAAGTCCCTGCAGTATTCATGGAAAGTTGGACCAGCCAGAAGTTTGGTAGAATATCAGGAGGTATACTCCAAACAATTTGCATTTGCTGGTTTAAGGCCGGATTCCAATATGTATTAATTTACTGGGCCATTCAATTACAAACCTTACATGGATTCAACGTCCCACCTGCCGATGAGCGCAAAGGAGGCGTGGCCGTGAAAATGGCTGTGGATTGTCGATCTGCGACCCAGATAAAGACAATCCAGGGCCGTTATCGGCAGAACGGACCCAACAGCTTCTGTAGTCTGGCCCATTCTGCTGTGATCCCGCATCAATGCTGTGGTTAATGACCATATTGAATAGGGAGCTGCTGCTATTTCCCACATCGGATATAGCGGCAGCACATTGCATACCCTCTTAGGCCCTTATCATTCAATGAAAAAGTTTGCACCAAGTTAGTTATTCTTTATTTCATTTTAAGCCGTTGGTCTGGATATTGTTATTTCTATGAGAGTATGGAATGTTCTATAGTTTTTCTCCCTACAGTTGTGTTCATGTGATCATTTCATAGTTTGCCACAACTGAAAATGCTGGATTTGCCTAATGGTGCTAACCCTTATTGAGCCCTCCCGGAAGTCCATCATGCCTACATATGTGAGGAAGGGGGATTTGCTGGCTAGTTTTCAGGCTTTGCAGGTGGATACTGTTCATATGTTAGTTCTAAGCTCTGTGATGTTAGCATAGGTGTATGGAGACCATAGGGTCCAATGTTGGCAGAGTTCAGAGTTTAGTGGTACAGATGGAGCACCTCTCATTCAGCACCACCAGCTCTCGCCAGATCCCCTCAGCTGGTGAAAAGGCGATCCATCTGACGGGGACGTGTGAGCGGCTTATACCCAGGCGCGTCCCTGTCACTCGGCATCGGGGAGCAGAATCCCTGCCCGTCTCCGCTTCAGGGAGACGGCAGGGTGAGGGGTGCGGGGACCGGTGGGGAGGTGGCGGTGGGCTAAGATGTAATGGGGTACCAGAGCATCTCATGCACGCTCGCCCCCTTCCGTCTGATGGCGGGTCATCGCCAGGACCCACAATAACAAGAGGCGCTCCATCTGTATATTTGTAGATGTTTGTATTCTTATTGGGTACTTGTGTAGGTACTTGTTACCTAGAACGGAGCCCATCGCGGGCATCGCATGTACATCGCATGCCATTATAATGGCATGCGATGCGATGCCCGCGATTTCACATAGAAATGAATGGTAAAAGGAAAATCGCGTCGGTCGCATCGCATGCAGCCAAAAACCGCATGCGATGCGACCGACGCGATTACCGCGATTTACATAGGGAACAATGTTAAATGGCCCAATTGACCCGATTTTACATAGGGAACAATGTTAAATGGCCCACAGACCCCAAATAGCCACCCTGAAGTGTTAAATGGCCCCCCCAATTGTTAACGCCACCCCACGATCAACGTCAACCCGAAGTGTGGCGAGCGCAGCGGTACGCGTCCTCCGACCTTTTTCATACCCCCACTATCCACGTCGGCGTGGAGTTGAGAATAGAAAGTGTGGCGAGCCCCGCGGATACCTGTGAAGCCCGCGAGGGGATGCGGATACCTGTGAAGGTATCCGCGGGGCTCGCTGCGCTCGCCACACTTTCTGTTCTCAACTGCACGATGGGGAGGGGATGCGGATACCTGTGAAGCCCGCGAGGGGACGCGGATACCTGTGAAGGTATCCGCGTCCCCTCGCGGGGCTTGGTGGCTCGCTGCGCTTGCCACACTTTCTATTCTCAACTCCACGCCGACGTGGATAGTGGGGGTATGAAAAGGTCGGAGGACGCGTACCGCCGCCCCTCGCGCGCTTGCTGCGCTCGCCACGCTTCGGGTTCACGTTTATAGTGGGGGGAGGGGGTGGCTTGGGGGTGCATTTAACATTGTAAGCACCCATTTGGGTGCTTAAAAGCACCCTTTAGGGTGCTTATACAATCTTTCATCGCATAGGGGGCAAAAATCGCATCGCATGCCATCGGGTGCATGGCATGCGATGCGATTAAAACATTGCACGACCAACATCGGGGGCGCCGTGATAATACACAAGTACCTCTTATTGTGTAACTGAGTATGCAAGTTATGATACTTAAGAGTTGGCAGATTTATTCCACTAGTTGCATCTCCTCCTAATTCTGGGTTTTTTTCCATTACCTAGAATAGGTAATGCTCTAGCTGAGTTGATGCAAATCAACCTTCATAAGAGTGGTGCTACAGAAGGAGCGTGCAGGGGGCGTTTATCAAATCTTGGAGAGAGATGAGGTGGCAAGTTGATCATATCAGTAAATCTCTTGGTTAGCCCGACATCACCCGTCCACATATTTCCATATTTTTTAAATGGACATTTTGGAGAGATACCTTGTATACCAAAGTACTCCTGCAACCCTTGATTAACAAAGAGAAGACTTGAGGTGTATACACACGGTGTGATTTTGGCTATGGACAATTTTGACTATGCCATTTCCCTTGAACTCGCCCAAGCCCACAACCACCGACTGTAAATATGTCTGTGTGATTTTTACATACTAGATTGTATACAATATAGTAAAAATTGACCTGCATGCACAGTCTATATTTACTGTCGCTACAGAACTCGCAGGGCAGCGCATCGGCAGCGCATGTTGTGTACACACTGTGCGATATGTACTGACTTTTCTTCTGATTTAGACTATATAGTAAAAATCCAAAGTACATATCTATCATATCAGGATATGGTCACTAGGTCAACAGTATGAAGGTCGGCACCTGAAATAGGTCCACGGGCCTAAGGTCGGAAGATCAACACAAGCATTAGGTCGACAATGGGAAGGTTGACAGTGAAAAGGTCGACATGAGTTTTTTTTTTCACTTCTTTTTTTTTTTTTAAACTGGCTACCCTACCATCCACTAGGGCGTGGAGGAAAAATATAATCATGCTCGAAGCATGGCGAGCGAAGCGGTACACTGATATGGTATCCATGTCAACATACGTCGACATTGGGACAAAAACCATGAAAAACGAATGCTGACCTTTTGACTGTCGACCTTCCCATTGTTGACCTAATGCTTGTGTTGAGCTTCCGACCCTGTCGACCTTTAGTTGTTGACCTAATGTATGTCGACCTTTATACTGTCAATCCTATGACCCATACCCAGCATATCATGTGTATTGCTAATGACGGTATTGTCCTGTTTATTGGTCCCATCATAAAACGGTTGTCTCCATGGTGTGTAGACGACAAGGTACTTTTGGTTGCTGACTTTTCTTTCATGTTGGTCCCAAATTGTTTGTATCCTCTGGAGTGACATGTATTATGTAGGGTACACACCAGGACGACCCATCGTGAGCGGGTCGTCAGTGGCTCGTCCGACCCGCTCACGGTGACGCGGGGGGGGGGGGGGCACGACCCGCTCACGATGTGCACCGTGAGCGGGTCCGATCCGATGGCGACCCGCACCCGGCTGTATGGTCGTCATTGAGATCCTACCTGCAGCAGGTAGGATCTCAATAACGTCCGACCGACCCGCGGGACCGCGCATCGTATCGGTCCACACCAGGACAGAAAAGGGCCCAATCAGCACACAATCTACATCCAATTGGTCGGAATTGGATCTAGATTGAGGGGATCGGGCCCTAGTCGTCCTGGTGTGTACCCAGCATTAGTCTGAACGGTACATATGGTCTCTGAACAAATGTCTTGGGCATCGCACCCACTAGATTTATTTAGTAATATTCACTGTAGGCTTCCCAGTGCATTTACGCACATTAATTGCCAAAAATAATAGCGCTCTGAAAAAGCAATGTAGCAGGGAAAATGCCATATATTTAAGTCCTACTCCTTTGCAGGCTTTTATGTAAAATATGTGTAAGCGCTAACAGCAGCGGTTAGGAGAGCTTAGTATCTAGTATTAAAATACACATTTTTCATAACTAGTTTTGCAAAGGTCGGTGACACCTGATGTAGGATTCTTTGATAAATCTGGGACAGCCGCTGGTGGGTGTCACACGGATAGGAAAACTGAAGCAACCCTTGATCAGCGACCATCGTCACAATTCTGCTGACAAAAATCTCTGCAAGCTGTGTTTGATTAATTCTGTCCTCTTTGTTTGGTGTGTCGGCGGTGATCTGGATTACGCGGGTACATCACAATTTTACAAACGTGTTTGTAGGTTTTTCTGATCTATTTTTTTTTTGTAATCACATTTTAAAATTTGTGGTGAAAGTATTTATTATTTGTACTTTTCTTTTTTTTTTTTTTTACTAATAGTGCCGTTTCCTAGAGGACCTAGAAATGTTCACAACTAAAGGATAATATTTAATAGGCGCTGACCAGATCTTCTGCAGAAGCTCCCTGCTGTGTGCTAAGTAATAGGACATTATTGGGGTAGACTTATGAAGTTCTATTGAAGATGGGATATTGCCTATAGCAGCCAATCCGATTATATCTATTCTCTTCTAGAAGGTGCTAAATAAATACATAGAATCTGATTGGTTGCTATGGGCAACATCTTCAATAGAACTCCCATCTTGGTAAATCTATCCCACACTGAATCATGGAAATCTCATTCAAGGTTTCTTTGTGAAATATAATTGTGAATATAAATACTTATGCCCATACCTCAGGGTATCTACACGATTTATTTTATTTGTACAGTGCAAATTTGATATATTGGCATATATATTGTTTTACGGACTAGTACAGATGGAGCCAGCCTATCAGCACCACATATCCATAGTGCTGGGGGGGGGGGGGCGTGGATGGGGATGAACGAGCGGCTTGTGCGTCCCACTGAAAGGCAGCGGGGAGCAGGGACCGGGTGCTTCCCTGCCAGTCTCCGCTTCAGGGAGACTTATTTATTATTTATTTACCTTTTCTTATATAGGGCCAGATGTACTAAGCTTGAAAAGTGATAAAATAGAGAGTGATAAACAGCCAGCCAATCAGCTCCTACCTGCCATGTCACAGGCTGTGTTTGATAAATGGCAGGTAGAAGCTGATTGGTTGGTGGTTTATCACTCTACATGATTGTTATCACTCAGCTTAGTACATCTGGCTCATAGCGCGAAGCACATTCCGTTGCACTTTACAATTCTGAACAGTGATACAAAAAACTAGGTAAAAACAGACAGACATGGCGGTATGAGGGCCCTGCTGAAAGCCTACAATCTATAGGACCACAATCAACAAGAATGTAGAATAACACCAGGGATTCCCTTACAATAGGCCTTGTTTACGATGTCACGTTGTTGTGTCTGTAGTCAATACATATTTAAAATACCAGAGTTTGTTGTTGTTGTGTTTTTTTTTTTTTTTTACATATTTGGTTTAAACCAGCCAACCCTGATACCCACCATTTTCTTTTCTAGATGACACCTAGCTCAAAGTACACTACTGAAAAGCACCAGTATTTACCTTTTCCATTCTATCGAGTCTGGGGCTCGTAGTAATGAATCAAAGTTCATTTCAACTTGCTTTGAATGGTTAATGGCCTTGGCTACAATTTAGATACCTATTCCCTTCTCTGACTGTACCTTAAGAGACATTTATGCTAAGAAGCATGCAAAGCGCAGAATTCCATTGTAGTGTCTGGCAAGATCATAGGGGAAACATTTGCAATGTTTCCAGGTTTCTTCATGTGCCCCGACGCAGAGAATCTAAGAGTCGGCTACAGTATATTCTTTGATTCCAGCATGTTCTACTTGGCTAAGCAATATTTCTGTGACTGGGGCAAGATGTATTTATTATGTGAGCATTAATTTCCCAACGTATTGTTCATTTGCCTGTCTTTTGACAGCTCCGTTATACCCAGCTGTACTTTGGATCCCTCTCTAGGCCGCTTTGCGAAAGGAAGCTCATAGACTTCTATCAGTCCCACCATCTATAGATGGCAATTCCATTTGGACATCCGCTTCAGAAATGTACGCTTACAAGAGCTTGATGCATATGAACATATTGCAGCCGCATGGGGCTTGCAGTGCCAGCGGACCCTTCTAATACATAAATATTGTGTTTTAGGATCAGTTTTTTTTTTTTAATTGTGAATGTAATGGTATATAGATGTGGAATAACTATAAAGATATATGTGAGACTGCTTTTGTGTGCAATCCTCTTTGCTTGCGTAGGGCTACATGTACTAAGCTTGAAGAGTGATAAAGTATCAACCATCCAGCCCCCAACTGTTATTTTTCAGTCTTTAACATGGCAGTTAGGGGCTGATTGGCTGCTACTTTATTACTCTCTGCTTTATCACTTACATCTGGCCCATAGTGAGTAGAATAGTGAAATGACTCTAGGTGATAATCCTGTCTCTAGGACAAATAAAGTTCACAGGCTATTGATTCTGCACACACCTCGAACTGCTACTGGTAATCAGTACAGTCCTTCCAATAGCTGCCTTCAATTGTGTGTAGGTGACAGGTAACGCTTACATGATCTGCCATTGCATAAAGCTGTATGCACTGTTCTTATCTTTCCCTGGGTGCCAAATTCTAATGTCTCTGATAAGTGTCTCATAAAATGATTACACCTTCCCAGCAATGTTCTCAAAACATGGCCTGTAAACAAGTGTGTAAGGGTATATAAATCCACATAAAATAATCCCGAAGCTATCTTATGTTATTTTCACTGTGTTCCCATGCGCCAGAAATATTTATATTTGTTCAACACCTTTTAGCTTGCATTTTGGAAGTGGATACAGGTTTCTGGCCTATGTATTTTAAAATCCCAGAAAGATATTTGTGGTTGTTCTGCTGAGAGCTTTTGCTAAAGCTTGGAGTCTATGAAATGGACAGGTCACTGCTTTTAGAATCCTCCTAGTTTATACTCCTAATACCCCTTTCACATTACACAAATAAACCGGGTCCGACTTTGGCTACATACAGTGTGAAAGTCTAGCTACCTGGCATTCCGACCAGGGTTAAACCAGTGTTTCTGTGCAGTGTGAACGGGTAGCACAGGTCGAGCGACCCAGGTCCCTTTCGCACTATATGGAGGAGGCAGCATCAGCTCCAAGTGCTACCTCCTCCCTGGTCCCCGATGCCGCTCTTCCCTACCCCCTATATGACATCAGCTTAATGCTGGGTCGCTGTGGGGGCTCACCTTGCAAATGCTGGGTTGTTCCCGCGGCAGATCCGTGTCCAAATCCCAGGTGCGAACGTTATTATTTGATTTCAAATTGACAAAATAAACTGGGTTATTGCCGGGTGAAGGTGCAGTTTGAAAGTGGCAAAATGAAATAACCCTGGTTGAGCAATCCGGCATTTCACAATTTTAAATTACATCCATAGTGTTTGCATGGGTTTCTCAGGTTTAGTGTGAAAGGGGCAGACCTGGAATTAACCCGGGTTGAATCAAGGTTCCAAGTCCAGGCAGGACCCCAGTTTGCGATGTGAAAGCATTATAAGTAGGTTTCACAATTATCTTTACAATATTCTTTTGAATTTCTATTTTAATATATTATATATATTATACATATATTTTTTAGGTCTGTAACTGTTCATAAAATGCCTATTCACAGCATTTAACTTTAATGACTACTGATCGTTAAAGCCTTTAAACTTAGTTTAGCTGTAAGCATTTCTGTATAGGCCTGAGGCAGCTAAATGCAGTGTTCTAATCAATAAAGGATTCCAGTTTATTACAGACAGGACAACTATATTCTGTTCCGTTTTGTGTTCCATAGCAACACTGCTCCCATCCTGTTCTCTTGCAGCTAATTTAACACTGACCATCACAGAAATTCCTCTTGCTTCCAATGTGTCCGATTTTATTTTCTTAATTTCATTTGATCAAGATAAGTTAGAAGCAAATGCCATGGAGGCTAGTAAAGCAATTGCAGTGTTTTAATCGCATCTTCTCTAAATGGTTGGAGAGATTATTCTAATCCCTTTGAGTGGTGCTGAAGCATATTTGATGCTGGGACCCAAAGGGGTTTATTTACTAAGATGGGAGTTATTTTGAAGATGGGCAACCAATCAGATGCTATCTATCTCCCTAAATAAATCCTAAAGTCCACTGTTCTATGCCCCAATGGTTGTGGGTCATAGGATCCACCCAATTATGGCCGACACCTTTGGAAAGATCGACAAAGCATTGCAAAATTTAACAGCTTGGAAACTCTGAATGTGGCATCTGCACACTTTGAAAACCTGTCAGTCAGTACTTGGCAAGAACTTCATTGGCAGACTTTGGCATACCTCCTTTGGCAGCTTCAATTTCTTTCCTGATTCTGGTACATTATCTTCTAGGGGTATATTTGTATTTGTACTCCAAAAAATGTAATCTATCTTGTATTTCAGGGGCTGTAACACACATTTAATTACACAAATTTTTGTGTTGATTTTCAAATGTTAGTTAATGTGTTTTGTCCTTGAACCACCACGTTTACCTAGATTAAAATCTAAGAATTGTTTTCATGGAACCACCTAGGATAAAAGTTGCTGATAAAAATCAGAGTATATACCTGTACAAAGACCAGCTATAGCTTTTGCTGACATCAATTACACACACTAATACCACTATATTGTCCATATAATCTGTATATACAGTGTGTATATATGTCTAGTGTCCGTGAGTGTCCAAAACACTGCCATCTGCTGGCAGAGAGTGAAACTACATCTTTCTCACACATGCACAAACACAGAAGGTAGCAGACTAGCTGCTGAAGCTTCTGCTTCCAGCGGACTTACCAGTGTCTAAATATAATGCTATTCATTTGATATTTTCACTAACTGTATATATACAGTACAAGCATCCTACAAAAAGGCAAAACAGGTACAGGTCGGGTATCCCGTATCCGAATTATTCCAAAAAACGTGTTTTTTTGGAATAATTCAAATTTTTTTTTTGTTCCCTCCCCCTCCCCCCCCCCCCAACCCTCTTTTAATACTTACCAAGTCCTCCGGCGTCCACGGCAGGCCTTCAGCATCCTCTCCGGCGTCTCCAGCGGTCCCAGGAGTGCTTTGCGCGAGTGCGCGCCGGTGACGTCACCGGCGTGCCTGGGAACTTGCGCAAAGCACTCCTGGGACCGCTGGAGACACCGGAGACGGTGCTGGTGGACGCCGGAGGACTCCATGGATGCCGAGGGACCATCGGGGACCCACCAGGGGCAGGTAAGTATAGGTAAAAAAAAAATATTCCAAAAACCGGAATATTCCCTTATCCGGAATGCTCGTGGTCCCGAGCATTTCGGATAAGGGATACTCAACCTGTAGTACACTACTCAGCATGGCTAATGTGTCAAACTGTTAACCAACGAGTACTGAAGGCTATAAAGAAAATTCTGATGCATGTAACATAGGTATTCTATTAGCCCCGTACAAATGTTATCACAATGATCAGATTTGAGCTATCCTATTTCAACCTGTTTGTTTTTGTCCTGAAAAGTTCATGGATGTGTTACTACAGCTGTGAATGGGCTGCTTAACAGAGATTAAGCTTCGCTTGCCTCAGGGATGCACAACGTTATCCTGATAAATGCCAGAATTGTGGCTAATACACCTTTTACACCAAAAGGCCGGGTCGCACCCGGCTTTTTTAGACCCAGGTTCAAGCTGGGTGCGACCCGGCGTTTAGTGCAATTTACACCGGGCGGACAGTCGTCCCGCACCCCCCCCTCCCCTCCCGGTGCTTGGAGATGACATCATCCTGTCATCTCCAAGCACCGGGAGGGGAGGGGGGGGTGCGGGACGACTGTCCGCCCGGTGTAAATTGCACTAAACGCCGGGTCGCACCCAGCTTGAACCTGGGTCTAAAAAAGCCGGGTGCGACCCGGCCTTTTGGTGTAAAAGGTGTATTAGCCACAATTCTGGCATTTATCAGGATAACGTTGTGCATCCCTGAGGCAAGCCAATCACCGCCGCCGCCGGACCGGAGCGCTGCTGGGGGCAGCCCAGCACTAAGTTAAGCTGCTGGGCTGCCCCCAGTCACCGCGCGCACCCCCCCGCCGTTGCACAGGAGGTGAATGGATGCACACAGGCATCCGTTCACCTCCCTACCCCGCCGCCGCTGCTGTCTGCAGGGTATAGCAGACAGCAGCGCCGACTGTCAGTGTCAGGCTGACAACCCGTCCAACCTGCGGACGCTGCGGTCCGCAGGTTGGACGTTCCCCATTCATGTAAATGGGAGCCGGGTCATTCGACCCGGCGTTCCCATTTACACCGCCCTCTACCCAGGTCCTAGCCGTGTTCTACCCAGGTCAGGACCTGGGTAGAAGTCCCGTGTAAAGGGACACGGCGTTAGGGATTTACACCGCCGAAGATCCGGGTCTGACCCGGATTTTTCGGCGGTGTAAAAGGGGTAGGATAGTAAAGCTAGTAGCAGCAGTAAATGAATGCCAACATTCACTTTATATTCCAAGCACAACATGGGCAACAGGAAGTACTATGGAATGTTAACTAAAACGGAAAAGTTTTTTTCTTAATTTCTAAAAAAGAGAAAAAGGAGTAATTACTTATACATATTATCTAAAATGTGAACAGCGATCATATCATTTATCGGAGTCCACTTGTGTAAAATGTAAAGTGTTTTAAAAGATTTATTAATAAACTCCCTATCTGTGAGAAGTCCCCCATTATTTCTAAACAAGAGTTTTATCATGAAGATCAAAGAATAATCAAAGCAAAATTTAGAAAAAGATACTGACCGGTCCAAAAGATAGATACAGTAGTATGACAAAGAGAATATAGCATAGTTGTGGGTTTGGCTGGAACTATCAGACACTTGGGGTGATTACCAAGAAACCTAAGGCAACTCTGGCTCAGCCTTCCATGAGGAGGTAGGAGACACAGTTGCCATATGGCATCAAGAAATTGGCTTTTTATGGTGGGGGGTGTAATAAATGGAGAACAGCTGCTGAAGAATAAATAAACAAAGAATACAGGAAAAGAATGGAAGAAGACCGCAGTGTCCACATGCATATTGCTTAATGCTTGTAAAGATATACGCACAAAGTGGGGTATAAAATTACTAGTATAAACAACTGCACCTTTCAGTGTTTTTAGGGTAACTTTTACATTCGACCCATTTAACTATTTGAAAAACCTGGAATGGGTTAAAAACTAGTGAAATGGCACTGAGGCACATGTATTTGTCAAAATTGCTCCAGTTTTTCAATAGTGTTTTGCCAATGCGGTTTCGACTTTAAAAGAAAAAAAAGGGAAATTGCATTGGTGAAACATGACTGACTGAAAACCACCGGAAAACGCTACAATTGAATACTCAAGTCCTTTTTTTTTTTAGGTAGCCAAAAAAAAATATGGACTTAACTGAATACCCAGCTAAGGGTACTTCACACATCTATTAACAAGGAAGTGCAAAAGCAGGAGTAGTTTTGTAATCCGTTGTATGTTTATAGACTAATATTAATTCTAGATTTTTATGTGTTAATATTATATGTATACATCATGCATACTGGCAAATTTGTTCACTTAGACTGCTTTAATTTATTACCTACTTGAGTGCAAAGTGAATTTGTCCAAAATAGGTGTAAAAACCTGTAATGTTTACCTTTTTTTATAGGAAATATAATCCTTTTTTACACCATATTTCTCATTTGAATTGAATATTATGTGTACAACACCAACAAGTTCTCGCAGTGATCGTGAAAACCCCCAAAATTATGGGTCCCTGGGACCCCTCACTTACAAAAATCGGGGTCCTACTTGACCTTTTCTGGGTCCCAACGGAATAAAGCCTCCTCTCCCCTTCCCCAGCATGGCACATACAGAAGCCTCCTCCTCTCTTCCATATATCATATACCCTGAGCCAAGGGCCAGCCTGAGCCTATTTTTGTATTTGGTAAGCAAACATAGATTTGGGCACCCCAAAACTGTGGGTTGGGGGGGGGGGGGTAATCAATTGGCAATTTGCCCACTCACATAACGCAAGATACACATATACTAGAAAAAGGCATAATGTCAGAATATGGACACCTGTGCTGCACCAATCAGGATTGTAAAAGTAATGGCAGCAGGAACAGGAGGGATAGGGTGAGTGAAATCCCAGCAGAGTCTATAGGCTCCTCTCCTACAGGCAGCTCTGCCTGTTAAGAGTTCATTGGTGAGCTGCAACCTCTCTGCCAGTCGTGCAGTGAGGGGAGGAGGGGAAAGTGGGCCATTAACAGCCAGCACTCAGAGCCTGGAGGAGGTGACAGTGACACACAAGAGAGCAGCACCGTGAGGTAGGAGAGGAGGAGGGAAGTCTGCAGCCCGAGTCCTGCTAGCAATAAATCCCCTTACATGACACAGCCAAGCAGCAGCTAAATCAGGGCTGGGCAATTGCGGCCCTCCAGATGTTAATGAACTACACATCCCAGAATGCTTTGCATTAGTTTTGCTATGTGGCCATGCTAAAACTGATGCAAGGCATGCTGGGATGTGTAGTTCATCAACATCTGGAGGGCCGCAATTGCCCAGCCCTGAGCTAAATGGACCACGCACCCCTCTTACCACTACTTCCTGCCCAGATCTGCTCCATCCTCACTGTCACACCTCCCTGGTTCTGGCCCCCAATGCTGGTGGCAGTTCCTCGTGCTCTGTCCTCACACCAGCCGCAGAGCTGTTCCCCTGCTGAGCAGCTGCTTCTGTTGTTGGCTCCAGCCGTCTGTTGTTGAGGCACAGTGCAGGAGGCAGCTTCCGTGGCTTCCGTGCACTGCTGCCTATGACTCTGCGGTGACAGGTACCCTTTCATTTTCGTGCCCAGCAGATGTATGAAGCAGCTGTAATTCATGCTGTGTCTTCTCCACGGTCGCATCACAACTGAGGGGGAAACAGATCCCTCCGCCCTTGTCACACATATTAACATGGCGTGCACGACGCAATGGCTCATAAAAAATGAGTCCCTGGTGCTCCAAAGTGGGTAAAATATTTGCTATAGCGAGTATTTGCAAACCCTGTCTTGTGAAGAACATGAAACCATTACAATCACAGGCAGTTTAAAATTACAAGTCTAGATAGGCAAGTGACTACACAAACTTATATAATTAGAAAAAGATCATCACATGATCAACACACAAATAGGTATAATTGTAAAATGAGGCCTAGTTAGGAAAAAGAGTGTAAGAAAATGTAGGGGTAGGGAAATCATCCGGGCAAACAGACTGTCTGAAGGCCAGACCTAAATAATTAAACCTATTTACCTAGTATAACTTAAGTAGGAAGGGGATTCTTTGAAAAGAAGACAAGGACTCTAGATGGTACCAAATTCTGAAGAATTTAACTATAAAGTTAAATTCTTCAGAAAGGATTTGCACTATCATTCATATGATATACTGGGATCTCAATACATTGGGGAAGAGGTCCTCCGCAGGAGACAGGCACATACAACTCTTTACAGTGGGTGTACTGGCTCCTCCCCTCTACTTCCTGCTCCACATCCTCAGTTTACAAAAATGTGCCCTCGGAGAGGCTGCACTTACAGAGCTCCTGAAGAGTTTTTCTTTGTTTAATTTTGTTTGTTATTTTGGGGAGCCTGTTTTGGACTAAACAGCTCCCTGCTTCATGGGAAGCCAGGGGAGGGTTACAGTTGCTGGCCTTTCAAGGTACCGAACTGTCCCTGCTGCAGGACCACTGTCCTGTGTGGGTGATTGTCGTGGCGGGCATTGCGCTGCAGTGCTTCACACCCCCAGCTTGCCGCACACTCCTGGCTTAGTCCGAAGACATCTGCGGTGAGTGTTACCCGGGGTCCCCTTTAGTGGGGTACCCTGGTTGATGTGCGGCCTGATGATGGCGGTGTCCCTGCACGGGAACCGCACAGCCCCCTGCATACACTGGATGCTTTACACTGCCTCTGGACCATCAGGGCATGTGTTAATGTGTTTTGCTAGGAATATCAACAGCGCCAGTATAAAGATTAGTAAAAGCACCAGCACCATTGTAAGATGAGGGGCTTAACTCAGAGTGGGAACACAGCTCTCTGGCATTCCACGAGAGCGGTGGGCGCATACTGGGCGGCTGCTCGGGGTGTGTTGGCTCTGCAATTATGCAGAGCTGCTACTCGGTCGGCTCAACAAGTAGTTTGGGCAGGCGGTGATGCAGCAGTCTACGCACATACCCCCCCTCCTTTTCTGGAAGCTTTGGGACATCCCCAATGTATTGAGAACCCAGTATACCATATGAATGATGGTATACTGGGTTCATATGGTATACTGGGAACCCACCTCTGTGCGGAGTTCTACTGCATCTGGTTGTCACTTAGAGGTGTGACGTATTTTAGCTTGTTGCCTATGTTGTCACTTAGTTAATAACTTGTAGAACATTACAAGCAAATATCACCTGTTTTATTTACCAGTTATAAATGTTTAAGGGTGTGCTGGTATGAATCTCACCGCACTCACATATACTTATATCCTTACCTCACATAACTTTATTCTCCTCGGGCACAGTTTTTCCTTAACTGAGGATGTGGAGCAGGAAGTAGAGGGGAGGAGCCAGTACACCCACTGTAAAAAGTTCTATGTGCCTGTCTCCTGCGGAGGACCTCTTCTTCCCCAATGTATTGAGAACCCAGTATACCATATGAAATTTGTGAAAAGGATTTACTGATAGGTATTAAAATCCTATTTTACAGCTGAGTCTTATTAAGAAGCCAGAACAATAGATCTGTGCTAACATCCTTACCCATGATTTCTTTGGTCAGAGAAATTACAGCATTCTAGAAGGGACGTAGTACAGTACAATTCCACCAGATATGGAGTAGGGGGAGCCTACAGGCGAGTTACAACTCCAACATGAGGCAGGCACTCCCGAATACATCTTAGCTAATATTGATGGTGCCCACCTTTACCATTGGGCCAAGACCTTAAACTGGGTCTCCACTGTTATGATCTCCTGTGCCACGCTGCCTGGCGAGGCACTACGTGGCACTGGCTGGTAGGAGATCTGACCAGGGATGGAGGGCAGCCTCGCCAACCTAACTCCGTTGCTACCAGATGTAATTGGCGTGTGAGTGCAGGATGCTAAGCTTCACCACTAATAGCCGCGTTCGTGGGAGCCCGTTAGTCAGGCTTCCACCTCGATGCCACCTGGTCTTATGTAAATGACAACTCACACGCCAAGGCCAGTGGTTAACAAGGGGAACCTCTAACTGACACCTGCTGGCGAGAATACCCACGGGGCTCCCGTAAGAAACCCTGATGTAAAACAGTGTCAGGATGGGACCACCCCACGGGTGTAACAATACACAAAAGATGACTCAATATGCTGAATGTAACAATACACAAAAGATGACTCAATATGCTGAATGTAACAATACACAAAGATGACTCAATAAGCAGGACTGTAACAATACAGAAAGATGACTCAATAAGCAGGACTGTAACAATACATAAACAAGAAAACCGCAAGTAAGAAGGTACACTTAGCTGGGGCTGAGCGGCAGCGGGCAGGGTGAGACAAGGAACCAGCTGACAGAAGGATAACGCTGGAAAGTGCACCCAGAAAGACCAACCACGCTCCAGGAACCGGGAACACTCAGGACGCTGGGTCTGAACTATAACCGGCGTCTGAGTGTCCCGGCATCAGGGTTTAAATAGTAGCGCCTCCATAGGAGGACGAGGCTGCGTTGCGCGCCTCCTCTTCCGCCCGGCCGCCTGGCGTCCCCCGTCGCCTAGGCAACCGGGGCGTGCGCTGAGGAAGTGGCCGGGCGTGAGACTCCCGGCCGCACGTGACGTCAGACGGGGGGCGTGTGTCGTTGCCGCGACCACGTCCCCTGACGCAGGGACGCCCCCTGACGCGACGACGCCCTGACTGTGACAACACAGCCGGGAGACACCGCGGAGAACCCCCTGCGTCAGCGCTAGAGCCGGCTGCAGGGGTGGCCGCATTACCAGCCGGACCGGAGCGCAGAGAACCCCTTGCGTCAGCGTCAGAGCTGACTGCAGGGGTCATAACATCCACTACTGAGTAGCTGACAGAAGAGGACATAGTAACATGGAAAATGTTATCCCAGTCTTTAGGGTCCAGCTGTATACCAAGGTCTCACTCCCAATCAGAATTGTAGCGTGGTAACTTGGAAAAAGTATCTTCTATAAGAGGTTTATAGCCTGCTGAAAGAAAATGTTGAGGATGGCACCTAGTCTGGCACAGGGATTCAAAAGTTGTAATGGGTCTACTGGAAGCCTTGCAGATCAGAGGTCTTGAAAGGAAATGTTTAATTGGGAGATATCTCCAGCTAACCCAGATCTCACATACTAGAGGGAAGGGAAGCACACCTGAAGGAGAAACCAGCTGGCTAATGCGTATCACCCCAGTCCGCATCCACATTTGAAATGGGGAGGGAGTGTTCCCTGGAGGGAAATCTGGATTATTAAAAATGGGTGTCATGGGGGAGAGCATGGAAGAAACACGCAATCTTTTTTTTTTCTTAGAGACTTCCACATCGTCCTTGTCGGGCCCACAGTTGGCCGTGCAACCGTTGGAAGGACCTGAAGCTAAGAAATCACCCCGAAGTAGACCGGAAGTCCTTAACTCTCAAGCTTCACCCACTGTTTGTATTTAGGTTAAAATAACAGCAATAGACAAAGTTTTATTAACTGAAACATGTAAGCTAGCATCACATGAAGAAAATATAAGTCAACCTGGCAATTATTGTGAGATAACACACCAGACAAAGTAGTCATACATTATTGAGATAATTCTATTAGTAATCATTTTTCAATGAATCATTAAATCAATTAATTATTATGACTACTTAATTATTATGTTAATGTTGGTCTGTTGTGGCCCACTTGGTTAGCAACATATAACTAAAATGATGATAATTTACATACACAAATAGTTTGTCAGCAGAACAGTCTGTTTTGGTATAAAGTTCTGAAGATTAGAATCTGCGAGTTCCGTTCCCGCTTTGCCCTTCTGCAGAATTCCATTGTGTTCTGTATTTCCAATGTCTGTATTCGGTGAAATGAATAGAGCTGCGAGGACTATAATCAATTTGTTCTGTTTTGTTGCTGGAGTGCTAATGGGTGAAATTTCACGCCCAAGATGGAAGTGAATTACTTGCAGAATAGTTTTTACAATTTGTGAGCTGATCAACATTATCATTATGAAAAATTATTACATGATTTGATTGTTACACTTTTTTTCTGATTAGCACAATCTTTTTTTACTCTTTACGGGATGTAGTTAAAAGGCTGACAATCACAAGTTGACCTTCAAAATGTTGAATGATTGTCTTAAATTGTCAACACTGATGTAATGTTAACATTTTAGGGTTAGGCTAAGGTATGAGGTTTAGGATTAAGCTGTGTGTTTGGGGGAGGTTAGAGATAGGCAAGGAATACTTACCAGAATGCTGGAGGATCACTGGTCTGCAAATGGTAGTAATCCTACATAGGATGAATAATGTAAGAGAGTTAGAAAAAAATAGCAATAGGTAACCTAAAGACCAACTGGTGATGTTGGTTAATTCACGATTGTGCTGGAGGTGCCGCCCAAAAAATCATATAATAATCTTCTTCGTGAACTGTTGTCCATGTATACATCTATTGATTTTTCCATGTCAACGTTTTACTTGTGTCATTACTTTTGTCAATGTCTACCTAATTCATGTCTAAGTTTTTTGTTGTCAACCTATTGACTGTCCGACTAGACCTGGTCGATCAGCCATCTGGAATCCATTTATAATACCTGTGATTATAGTTTTTAATTGGCACTAAATGTCACAACTAGAGAAGCCAATGCCGGATTGGCGATGCATCACACCACACAATGCCCTTACACCACAAGGAAGTCCATGAACAGAGCATTGTGTGCATGTGTGTGTGTATCTGAGCGCTCAGTCAGTGCACTGGACCAGAGAGTAGCTGCCAGGGAAAAAGTATAGCAGCCTTCCCATAAAAGGTAAGACAATGGCCCTTATTCAGATCTGATCGCAGTCAAAATTTGTTCTCAAAATTGGCAAAACCATGTGCACTGCTGGTGGGGCAGATGTAACATGTGCAGAGAGAGTTACATTTGGGTGGGGTGTTTTGAAACTGAAATCTAAATTGCAATGTAAAAATAATGCAGCCAGTATTTACCCTGTACAGAAACAAAATAACTCACACAAATTTAACTCTCTCTGCACATGTTACATCTGCCCCACCTGCAGTGCACATGGTTTTGCCCATGTTGAGAACAAATTTGTACTGCGATCAGATCTGAATAAAGGTGCCCACACACACGCACCGTTCCCGGCGTGCGTTGTGGGCTTAACTAGCACAAATAGCATCGCATCGTATGCCTTGTGCATACGATGTGCATGCGATGCGATGCTATGCTAGAAAAAGCTAGTACAAAAAAGTATGTGCAGCACATACTTTTTGTACTGTACGATGAGGTGCCGCGGGAGCACGCACCCCATCGTACAGCATCTCACCGCCGGGATTGGTGCGTGTGTGGGCACCTTAAGGGCCAACGTGTGCTTAGAAGGGGAGGCTGATCGGATGGTGCTACACTACATCTGTTACCTTGCACATCTGGGAATCCACTCTACTAATAACAAAGACTTTTTGTGTACTTGACTTGTGTCTTCAGTTGGTGGAACCTGCACCAAAAAGGACTTTGCTTATATTCGAATTCTACAGAAGAAGATATGCACTCCTGTTATTCCTTATAGGGCAGTAAACACCATTGACTAACTGTTGTTGTTGTTTTTTTCCCGAGATGGTTAATGCACCACATGATCCTGTAAATTATTTTATTACATGCATAAAATCACTTCTACTTTGATGTGGTCCCAGAGCCCCTCAGTTGCTTGCAGTAGTCATGTAAATTGCAGTACGGATTGCATTGACCTATATATTTAAAGTGCTATTTATACTACGGTTAATAATAATAATAATTATTATTATGTTAGTTAAAATGTGCCACAATGATTGGCAGTGCCATACATATGGCACACATTAGAACAATACAGAGTCCCCAGGACTTAACATTACTTACAAACTGAAAACTGAAACTGTACAGGTAACAATTCTTACACAATACAGCTCAGATATAGGGAACCAAAGAAGTTGTCTGTGAACTAGTAGGGATAACTCTCTGCATACGTTATATCTGCGATGAAAATGATCATCGATGTCCATACATGCTGGGCAAAATCACCCAGTGTGTATAGACCTTTAGTCCTTCATCTCTTCCAACGTCAGCCTATTGGTGTGTACACACGGTCAGATGTGCCTTAAGATCCTATCCACGATCTGATCAGATAGGATCGTGGATAGGATCTTAAGGCACATCCGATTTGCATCCAATCTTGACAATATAGCGCAGATCTGCACTATATAGACAAGGCAGTCAAGACTTTCTGGCTTCCGATACGTGAACGCGCATCAGGATCGGATCGGGATCGCAAGGGTTAAAACCCTTGCGATCTGCATCCGATGCCGATCCGATGTTGACTATATCGTCAATATCGGAAACTAAATTGGACCGTGTGTACACACTATAAGATTTCGTGAGTTATTTTGTTTCTGTGCAGGGTAAATACTGACAGCTTTATTTCTCTTTCAATGGTCCTGGTGACACAGCTCAACACTGGGATGTAGGAGGGTCCGAAGGAGCCAGGCACCTATCCTAAAGCTTTAGAGGGTAGGCTCCTCCCCTACTGCATCCCTGGACTCTTCAGTTCGTGTTAGGTGCCCACTGGAGTGGGTGCTATTCTAAAGGGCTGCAGGAGCAGCCGAAGAATTAGAGTAGTTAGGGGATTTTTATTATTTTATTAACTATTACCCTAGCTAGGTAGGCACAGTGTGAGGATTTTCATAGTGAATCCTCACACTGCTAGCGCAGCAGGAGCTGACAGAAGCGCGTCCTGTCAGCTATCTGTGCACAGGGTAGACGCTGTCTGGTCTCCCTGTGCTGCGCTCATAGCCTCTATTAAGAGGCTGCCTGGGCTCCGGAGCTGCCTGAAACCGGCTCCACAGTTAGGTGGGGATCATGGGGGACAGGCGCTCCGTGATGGCGGCGGCCATTTTATGCGGAGCTTACACGCTGAGCTCCTGACTGAGAGGACAGCAGCGCTGTGACAGGCATGTTCCAAGTGGTCCCCATTTGAGGGGGAGACACTGGAACAAGGAAATCCTACCTAAGGAGCGGCTAGCTGGGGGTGGTTGGCGCCAAAAGGTCACGGACCCCGCAGCAGCAGGGACTTTGGTCTCTTCCTTCACTCTGACTTTGGCGCCTTTCAGAACGCTTGCAGCGGAGCTGAGCTGGCGAATTGATCCTGGCAGAGTGACTTGGATTTCCTGGGCATCGCTTCCCCGCAGAGAAACCTACAGACAGCTAAGTGACTGGGTGCATTGACTTTGTATAAGCGCTTGTACAATTGTTTGCACTGTGTATACTGATAGATATACAATTATCACTTGCATCATGTCTGAGCATCAGGCTGTGGTTTTGGGGGAGGGAGCCCTTAATGCACTGAGCGCGTGCAATGTTTGCACACAAAAGTTTGTCCCTGAGCAGATGGCCAAGGGGGGCTTATGTATTACTTGCGCTGATGTGAGACCCATGGGCAGCGATCCCCATAGGGCAGAGCATATGGAACCTGCGTGGGCCAGGGCCCTAGGCAGGTCAGTAAACGCTTTGGTGCAGCTTTTGGACAGGCAGAGTGATGGGCTGGTAGAATCACAGAGACCTATGCCATCATCTCAGCAGTCGTCTGGCTCCTTGCCTCTTACCCAGGCAGATCCTGCACTGATTCAGGTGATGCAGGATACTGCAAAAGGGATTAACAGGTTCAGTGAAATGCTGGACAAAATGGATGATGTGGCAGGGACCCCTAGAAGGTCTTATGCTTTAACTACTGTGGTAGATGAAGAGGAAGGAGAGTATACTGACATCCCCTGGGATCAGGGTGATGATTTGGAAGAGAACTCTGCTGCTGGTATAGAGGATCTCATTGTAGCTGTGAAGCAGGCTTTAAAGCTGACTGTGGAGGATAAGACTCCTGTTAAGGGTGTTTTTAAGCGACAGCGGAAGGAGGCTGTTACTTTTCCTTCAGATGAGGGGTTACAGGAATTATTAGAAGGAGCTTGGAAAACTCCTGATAAGAGGCTTCAGATGCCTAAGCGATTCCTTAGTCTGTACCCCATGCCAGAGTCTCATGCGGAGCTCTGGGAAAAGGTCCCAGTGGTGGATGCTTCAGTGGCACGTTTGTCCAAGGCTACTGTATTACCAGTACAGGGCGGTGCAGCTTTCAAAGATTCTGTGGATAAAAAGCTGGAGGGAAACCTCAAAGCTATCTTTGAAGGGGTGGGGTTTACCTTACGGCCCCTTATTGCTTCAGCCTGGGTCTCTAAGGCCATGATAGAGTGGGCTGGTGAATTATGCACCGTGCTGCAGGCTGACCCTGGTGCATTACTGCTTGCAGAAAAGATTAAGGCAGCAGCAGAATATGCAGTGGAAGCAGAGGAGGAAGCTATTAAAATGGCTACCAGAGTGTCCACAGTCTCCATTAATGTCAGGAGAGTGCTTTGGCTTAAAGCCTGGGAAGCAGACAATGAGTCCAAGAAGGCTCTGGAAACATTAGCCTTCAAAGGAAAGGTACTCTTTGGTACCGAGCTAGAGGAGATTATAAAACAGGCCACGGGCGGCAAAAGTACATTCCTGCCGGCCTCCTCAGCAAAGCAGATGTCAAGATTTTCTGCTTTTAAGCCGTCCTTTCGGCCCTCCCCTAGAGGTGGTGCGTCCTTTCGAGGACAGTCTTTCAGGGGAAGGTTTCAGTCCTCTAGAGGCAAGACACAGAAGTCAAAATTTGGCTCTTTTCACAAGAAGCCAGCCACAAAGGGAGAGGATAAACCCTCTGCATGACTGTCAGGGGCTTCGCCCGACAGTGACAAAAGTGGGGGGGCGTCTCACACTCTTCAGGGACGCTTGGACTGCTTTAGGCCAGGATGCCTGGGTGTTAGATATTATAACACAGGGTTACAAAATCCCTTACAGAGGGCCGCCTCCGAAGAGGTTCATCCCCACATCCTTACCAAAGGAGGCACGGCTTCGTACAGCTCTTGTGAGAGCAGCTCACTCCCTTTTGGAGAAAGGGGTGGTTACACCAGTCCCCAGGGCAGAGTGGAAGAAAGGCTTTTACTCCACGCTGTTCCTGGTGCCCAAACCAGACGGGTCTTTCAGACCAATACTAAATTTGAAATCCCTAAATGTTCATTTATGGGTAGACCATTTCAAAATGGAGTCCCTACGGTCAGTACTCCTGAGTCTGGACCAGGGAGAATTTTTGGCGTCCATGGATGTCCAGGACGCATATTTGCACGTTCCTATACACCCGGAGCATCAGACCTTATTGAGGTTTGCCATAGGAGACCTGCATTTACAATTCCGGGCGTTACCCTTTGGGCTAGCAACCGCGCCAAGGGTATTCACAAAGATAATGTCAGTAATGGCGGCGGTGCTGAGGCTCAGGGGAATCACAGTCATACCCTATTTGGACGATCTCCTGTTCAAAGCAGAGTCAGCAGTCATGCTGCAGAGTCACTTGGCAGAGGCCATCAGTTTTTTGCAGGCTCACGGCTGGATTTTAAATTTGCAAAAATCTCAGTTGGTACCGTCGCAAAGGCTCCAATTCCTGGGAGTCATACTAGACACCCATCTTCATCGGGTATTCCTCACGGAGGTAAAGGCCAGGGATCTGGTCACCCTAGTCCAGGAGATTCTCAGGGCTCAGAGCATTTCAGTATGGAGGTGCCTCAAGCTCCTGGGGAAGATGGTGGCGTCATTCGAGACGCTTCAATTTGCCAGGTTCCACTCTCGGAGGTTCCAATGGAACATCTTGTCAGCCTGGTCAGGAAACACTTTGACCATGAAATCCGAGATGATAGTGCTGTCTTCGGACACCCGAGAATCCTTGAAGTGGTGGACAGAAATAGATTCCCTTCAGTGGGGTCGGTCATTACAGACCTGGGACTGGTTGATAGTAACTACCGACGCCAGTCTCAGGGGCTGGGGGGCAGTAGTCCTGGATCTCAGGCTTCAGGGCCTGTGGACGGCAGAGGAATCAGCGTTACCAATCAACATCTTGGAGCTGAGAGCTGTCTGGAAAGTGATTTCCTTGGCGGGAGACAGGTTACAGAACCTCCCTTTGAGGATTCAGACCGACAATGCCACAGCTGTGGCGTATCTGAATCACCAGGGAGGTACACGCAGCAGATTGGCCATGTGGGAGGTGTCCAGAATCTTCCTATGGGCGGAACAGAATGTTCCAGCTGTATCGGCTATATTCATCCCGGGGATAGAGAATATAGAAGCCGACTTCCTGAGCAGGGAGGAGCTCAAGGAAGGGGAATGGAGCTTACACCCTCAGGTGTTTCACCAAATCACTTCGAGGTGGGGAACTCCGGATGTGGACCTGATGGCATCCAGGATCAACCGTCAAGTGCCCAGGTTCTATGCCAGAACAAGGGATCCACTAGCGGAGGCAGTGGATGCCATGACTATTCACTGGCAGGGAGATCTCCTTTATGCATTCCCACCTGTACCAATGTTACCGAGACTTCTGAAGAAAATACAAGGGCAGAAGGTTCCAGTGATCTTAGTGGCCCCAGATTGGCCAAGGAGATCCTGGTACTCGAGGCTTCAGAGGTTGTCTGTGGACTCATGGCGTCTACCTCTGAGACCAGACCTTCTAAGACAAGGCCCTTTCAATCACCTGGATTCAGATCGATTGATTTTGACGGCCTGGCTATTGAAACCATCATTTTAAAAAGAAAAGGGTTTTCTGACGCAGTAGTACAGACGATGATAAAGGCCAGAAAAGCTGTATCTTCGGCAAATTATTATAGAGTCTGGAAGACTTACATTCGATGGTGTGAGAGAAGAAAGGCTCATACATCTCATTTTAAGCTATCAAGAATGATGGAATTCTTACAAGATGGTTTTTCATCGGGCCTAAGCCTTCAGTCACTGAAGGTGCAGATCTCGGCCTTGTCCATCTATTTCCAGAAAAAGATAGCCATTTTGCCGGAAATTCAAACTTTTTTACAAGGAGTATCCAGGTTGAAGCCTCCATACAAGCAACCAGTAGCACCTTGGGATCTATCACTGGTTTTGGAATGCCTTCAAAAGGCACCTTTTGAACCTTTAAGGTCGGCTGACTTTAAGTTTCTTACGTGGAAGCTAGTGTTTTTGTTAGCAGTAGCATCTGCTAAAAGAGTTTCAGAGTTGGGAGCTTTATCATGTAAATCTCCCTTCTTAATTTTTCATGAGGACAGGGCTGTTTTAAGAACAGTGCCTCAGTTTTTACCGAAGGTGGTATCTACCTTCCATTTAAATCAGGAGATTGTTCTACCTGTGTTTCAACCCCCAGAGGGTTCTAAGAAAAGGGACAAATTGAGAACTTTGGATGTTGTGCGTGCCTTACGCATATATGTGGACAGAGTGAAGAGTGTCAGGAAGACTGACACATTGTTGGTATTGTATGACGTACACAAAATTGGTTGGCCTGCATCTAAGCAGACTATTGCTAGGTGGTTGCGGTCTATGATAGCCTTTGCTTACACCAAAGTGGGTAGACCAGTACCGGCCAAAATAAATGCGCATACCACCAGGTCAGTTGCCACCTCTTGGGCGGTTCGACATGGGGCCACAGCAGAGCAGGTTTGCAGAGCTGCCACTTGGTCATCTGTTCACACATTTGCCAAATTCTATAGATTCCATGAGTTCGCGTCGGAGGACGCATCATTCGGGCGAGCAGTGCTGAGAGCTGCAGACCTGAGCGTACCCTCCCAAAGGACCGGCTCTGGAACGTCCCAGTGTTGAGCTGTGTCACCAGGACCATTGAAAGAGAAAAAGGGATTTTTGTAAGAACTTACCGTTCGAATCCCTTTCTCTGATATGGTCCTGGTGACACAGCGATCCCTCCCTTACGCTCAGTAAGTATGCCAGAATTTCATGATGTTCATGTTAAAATGGTTAAAAGTTAACAGTTTCTGTTATAAAATGTGCAGATAATGTGCAGGTGTTTGTACTGAGTTAATGTATTCCAGTGGCTTTGAAAGTTGAACTGAAGAGTCCAGGGATGCAGTAGGGGAGGAGCCTACCCTCTAAAGCTTTAGGATAGGTGCCTGGCTCCTTCGGACCCTCCTACATCCCAGTGTTGAGCTGTGTCACCAGGACCATATCAGAGAAAGGGATTCGAACGGTAAGTTCTTACAAAAATCCCTTTTTTTACACTGTAATATAGATATCACTTTGAAGTAAAACCCCACCCAAATCTAATTCTCTCTGCACAAGTAACATCTGCCCCACCTGCAGTGCACATGGTTTTGTCCATTTGAGAAGGTATTTGCCTTTGCGAATGAACCAGAATAAGGGCCATAATGTACGTATGATAGCTACCGGAGTATTTCTAGGCATGTCTGATGGTACTTGTTTCCTATCTGGGCGCCCAGGTTTTCAACGTACGGCACCGTAATGAAATCGTATCGCATCGCATCGGATTCGGTACTCGATGATGTACGATGGCATACGATGCTATCCGATCCGATTTCATTTTAAATCGCATCGCATGCGGTGACGCGATCAACCCCGATTTTTACATTGGAATCAATGTTAAATGGTCCCTGAGACCCGATTTTACATTGATTTCAATGTAATAACCTCGCAAACCCACGATTTGTATAGGAAACCCCCCTGATGGTTTAAAATGCGCCTCCATTGTTAACGCCACCCCAGTATTGACGTCAACCCGAAGCGTGGCGAGCGGCGGCGGTACGCGTCCTCCGACTTTTTCATACCCCCACTATCCACGTCGGCGTGAATGTTGAGTTGAGAATAGAATAGTGTGGCGAGCGCAGCGAGCCACCGAGCCCGAAGCGTGGCGAGCGGACGCGGATACCTGTGAAGCCCGCGAGGGGACACGGATACCTGTGAAGTATCCGCGTCCCCTCGCGGGGCTCGCTGCGCTCGCCACGCTTCGGGCTCGGTGGCTCGCTGCGCTCGCCACACTATTCTATTCTCAACTCCACGCCGACGTGGATGGTGGGGGTATGAAAAAGTCGGAGGACGCGTACCGCCGCCCCTCGCGGGGCGCGCTGCGCGCGCCACGCTTCGGGTTGACGTCAATACTGGGGTGGCGTTAACAATGGAGACGCATTTTAAACCATCAGGGGGGGGGGTTTCCTATATATCCTATGGGCCAACCATAAAAGCGGGAACGAAATCGCATCGCATCGCATCGTTCAATATCGTGTATGTGCATTTGTGGTATCCGATGCGATCCGATTTTTATACGGAGAATAGCATGGTGCGCAATTAACGTAGCGGGCGCCCAGATAGGAAACAAGTACCTGTCTGATGAGTGGCATTCTGTGGGCAACTGAATCTGCCACAGGAAAATAGAATATTTTTTAAATATGACCCTGTGCAGTGATGCGGCAAATGTTAATTTTGTGTTTGTAATGTCTTTGCATACAGTTCTAGGTGAGCAGATGGGTATTTGAATTTCCTTTTTATTTATTTTTTTTCCTTCATTTTTTTTCATAATCAGTCCAGATTTATGTCATGACAACTGCTGCCATTGTCAATTTAATCAAGTGTGTGATTTTTGTTTTTGTGTGTGGATGTTTAAAAAAACAATATTTGAGCAATACTTTTCAGTCTACAAAGACATACTAATTAACACAACATTACGGAGGGGGGGGGGTTGATTCAATTTTAGGTGAAGGTGCGAATATGTTATATATATTTTTTGGAATCTCCTATTAGGAAATTTATGACTTACTGGTGCCATGTAAACAATTTTCTGGGGCACGGTGATTCAAAAAGTTTTGGAACTACCAGGCAGACCTGTAAAATTATAGACTTTTTTTTTTTTTTTTTTTTTTTTATAGAACCATAATATACACAAACATTCTTGAATTTTATATACACGTTTAAGGAAGTCGGCAATAGAGATTAATCCGTTATTGGCATAGAATACATTAAATTGGCTATAAATTTTTCTTTTTTTCTCTTAAGTAGGAACATTACTGCAGTCTTTAGTTATGGCTTTCTTATTTTTAAGAAATATAATATATGGTCTCTTTCATACTACATACATTATGATAACTGTAATTATTTAATACATTTTATGTACATGCAATGTTATAACAGAAGTTGCTTGTTTACTTATGTGTAGAATTTTGGATCTGCTGTTATAATATTTGTGTTTTGGACATTGGTTAAAAGTCAGTGTTATATTAAGATGTTGATAAGTTTTTGGTTATTCTTTTGAGACCTACAGTATAGTTCTTATTGAATAATTGTTTTAACAATATGAAATGGCTTTCTTCTCCACATGTGTTTCCACTGCCTGTAGAAGAGCTGCACTCAAATTGCGTTGCTATTGGATACACGTTCCTTCACGCTGCATGTTCCTTCTAATTGATTGGCACATACGTGGATGGCGTGGAGGGGAGCAGACTGCGTTTATACATTTGTATTCATAATAAGTGCAATTTAAAAAAAAAATCTTTTTGCCATTGGGTTAAACATTTGCTCTATTTTAGTCCCCAACAGACGTATATATCATCCTAAACTTTTATTGGTATAATAATCCACATTTAATATTGTTATATGGTAATTCCAACTAGTTGCTTCACTTGCTATTAAGTGATTGGCACATGTTCAAATCTTGCACTGGATTTACTACTTGAGGATAAGTGTTTAAGGTGAGTGTCGGGCAGTCGGAGAGAAACATTGACAATGGATGAGAATGATGTATTTGCTGTTTTGCCATGGAATCTAAGCTTATACTGGAGCTATTTGTAATTATCTGTAGGACAATCCACCTCACTCCTGATCTTAGTACAGACTCATGCCCGTTACATTCCCTGCATCAGGCTTAGCAAGTGATTTTGCAATCATTTTAATGTAGAGAAAATATCGCTATGCAGAATCTTTAGCAGCTGGGCTAATAGCTGCCTGGACTATTCACACTGCAGTCCCAGAGGGTGGCCCAAATTTAAAATCCAATTTTAAAAGTGTTGGTAATGATATGGATCATTGAACCCTACAGTCATCATATGGGTGTGGTGGTCTCAGATGGAACTTCTTAATCCCTGGTGCATTGTGCATCGGCTGAGCATAATATGCAATAACATGTATTCAAATAATATACTACAGCTGTGGTGTGGAATTTGTTGACGTGTCGGCGATGAGAAGGGTTAGTAAGGGCCAGGACGTGCAGATAAAAAATGTGTTTGTTTCTTTAAACACAAAGTAACCAAGTTATTTAATAAGTCTGTGTCCCAACATAAACGTGTATTATATTTGTAACGACAATACATTTTTTGAATGCATTTACGCAAATGTGTAGCGGTGCACCTGGGAGCCCCTTCCCCCGATAGCTGCAGTCAGTGAGCTGTCAGGAGCAGAGTCACAGTGAAATCAGGAGATGTAACACAAAAAGAAGATGGCTAAACTAGACCCCCTACTTAATAGTTGGGAGACTGTTGCTTGGGGATCTGGACTATCTGTGGGGCCCAACTTCAGCATCTGAAAACAATTAGGTCCCCAAGCATGTACTTGGAAGTGTGTTTTAATCCCGAATGTCGACACGGTCAACATGGACACTAAAAAAGTGCACTCGCAGTGCTTCAGGCACACTTTTTTTTATTTTCCCACCATGCCCTAGTGGATGGTAGGGCATGAAATACCGGGAGAAGCAAAATCGATTGGTGCGCTACTAACTGCAGCTGGTACTGGGGTTGTCCGCTCCCAAATAAATACAAGGCAATATAAAACAAAATGGTGTACCAGCGCAGGCTGTGAAAAATAGTAGTAGAACGGTATCTTTTACAATAAATTTTATTGTATTAATAATTCATTAGCTGTAGTTAAAATGATGGAATTCCATATAAGAATAAAAAGTTTAAAATGTTATGGACATTCAATAATCCAATAATTACTACTCATCACTCTGCATATGATCAATTGTATAGGGCATATTACCATACGGACATCAAAGTCAATGGTCTTCAATTAAGCAGCAGATGAACACCAGGTGGCCAATAAGTCCCAAAGAACAACAGAGTCCATGGATAAAATAAGGATCCTCTGATGGGGAAGGTGGTAAACCTGGATGACTTGTATAAGTCTAAGGCTGGTTTCACACACTCCGGTTTTGACCGGACGGAAAAAAGCCGGACCCACTTTGTCCGGCTTTTAGCCGGATTTCTGGACCTTTCACATGGTCCGGTTTGGAGATTCTGTGGCCCCGCCCCCTCGTCACATGGGGGTGGGTCCAAACAGTTTGACTGGCATTTCCAGTATGACGGGGTGTACGCCCGCCCTACTCGTCACATGGGGGCGGGCGTAAGTATCCGGTAATTTCCGTGGTGTGTGAAGGCGCCCATTGCCTTCCACACCACACTGAATGGGCAGAACGGGACGGCCACGGCACGGCAGCCGGACACTGCAGTGGTAAGATCCGGCTGCTACCCGGCGGCCGCGCCGTGACCGTCCAGTGTGAATGGACACAGAGCTGTCCATCACACACTGTAGGGGCGGCACGGCTTTTAAGCCGTGCGGTAATTTCCCGTCCGGCAGGAGCCGGACAGTGTGAAACCAGCCTTACACTGCCTTGAATTGTCCTCCGGATAAGATGTTTTTTTGCATGCGATGCACTACGATGGAAATCGGGGGGTGTGCAAGGTGTGCAATGATGGAACAGCATGAAAAAGTGAAAAATCGGCCGCAAAATCGCATCCGACTTTTCCATGCGATTTGCGCCCGATTTCGTGGGCGCCGTGATAATACACAAGTACCCAGTTGTCACACAGAATCCCTATTTTCTGCTTTGTGAATGTGGTTGCCTCTTTAAGGGCGGGATGTACGAACGGGAAAATGCGGTAAAACCCCCGTTTTACCGCATTTTCCTATGTACTATTACTCGGCCGCCACGTCACCGCAGTGTAGGGTATCGCCACCTTTGGGTGGCGATACTCTATAGAAGCCTATGGGCTTCTTTTCGCCGCCCGATGCCTCTGCCGAAAAACCCGCCGACCCCCCTCTCCCCCTCCCTCTCTTACCTGGTCCAGGCCCTCCTTCCTCCCCCTAGTGACGCAGCCGGACGTCGTTCCTGCTGCCGGGGGAGGGGGGGGGAGGAGGCGCCGGGGACAGCTTGCTTAGCTGTCCCCGGCGTGAGGGATGCAGGAGGGGGCAGGAAGGTGACAGAGACCCCCCGCACACCACATTCCAGGTATCGCGGGGGGCCTCCGTCACCGCATCGCGATGCCAGCCGCATATGTTAGTACATATGTGGCGGCATCGCGGCGGGGGGGCCACGGAGGGCGGCGATGTATTTTAATACATCCCGCCCTAACACTCTAAAAGAGGGTGGCTTGCTGAATTGATGGATCCAGCTCACACATGGCATTATTTCTTTTTAAGTCCTTGCCATTTTTTGCATGTTTTCCGGAATGTTCAGCTGACACAATTTTGATCTTTGCTCAAACCAATAACAATTTGCATTTTCAGGCAGTGAAATCTGCCACCATTTCATCTCCTCGTCTGCTAGATTCATAGAGCTTAGAAAATGAAGATGCACCATCTGGCAGAAAGTATATCTGTACATTTTTTTTTATTATATTAATATTTAGAAAAACCTCAAACTGTACTAGGATACATTTCAGAAACATGATTACAAAAATAATGAAAAAAGTTGTGTTTAAATCAGCTGATTTAAACTGGCACGTGACAGGTATATGTTACCTCAACATAACTGGAGAGCTGCGCTTTGTAAACTGTAAACCTCTTACCCCAGAACCCAAATAATTTCAAACATATTATTAATTCATTAACAGGGTTACTGGTTTTATTATGTACATACCATATAGCCAGTGCACAGTGTAGGTAGCCATTTTGTAGGCTGGACCAATATTTGAGCGAAGCCACCTCGTACCTCTCTGATTTATTTCTTTGGTTAGAATTGTGGTTCTGTTCCTGCTAGACCAGGGCTGGGCAACACCGGCCCTCCAGATGTTAGTGAACTACACATCCCAGGATGCTTTGCGTTAGTTTTGCTATGTGGCCATGCTGAAACTAATGCAAAGCATCCTGGGATGTGTAGTTCATTAACATCTGGAGGGCCGGTGTTGCCCAGCCCTGTGCTAGACACACATTTAATAAAATTGGTAATGACTGTTATTTTGCAATACTCATTTTAAGTTGGGCAGAAAGCTGTATGTTTATTGAGCAAAATCTGTGCTACTCATGTGCCAATCAGTCCGCGATCTCTCTTGCAGTGTTGCCGTAGCTGGGGGGTTATTTACAAGGACCATGCTATAAAATTGGGGCAGGCCATGCCCGTTTTGTTGGGGCAAGCTAGGGTTTGCATCTTTTGAGACACAGAATTCCTGTCCCTTTGATTTTTTGGCAGTGTGAGGGGTACAGCTATTCCTTGGAAATCGCTTGATAGAGATTCTATGAGGGAGTCTGGCATCTAGTAAGAACCTAGTAGGTTATGTAGATGTTCTACTAAGCCTTGTTGAACAGACTCGATAGGGGACAGAGGGCAAGATGTACTTAGCTTGAAAAGTGATAAAGTGGACAGTTAGGACAAACAGTCAGCTCCTAACTGTCATTTTCAAACCTAGTCTGTAACATGGTAGTTAGGACTGAATGGCTGGGGGTTTATCACGCTCCACTTTATCACTTTTTAAGCTTAGTACATCTGGCCCAGAGCCCATATTTAAGCCCGGAGCTTCACCGGCAGTTACTTTGGTGGGGCCTGGCCCTCCAGTTTGGTGATGTGGTGGGCCGCCCCCTTTGGTGATGTCGGAGCCCGGGACCACCTCCTTTGGTGATGTCGGTGGGCCAGCCCGTCCACTTTGGTGAAGTCACGGCCCGGGCCAGTCCCCTTTGGTGACGTCGGCGGGCCCAGTCTGCCCCTTTCTTTCTGCCCAGCCCTGCACAGTTCCTAGAAGGAACACTACTATATCATTAATGATGTGCACTCTCTTGGGTCATGAGCGATGTCCTCCTTCATCTGAACATGCAGGACAACCGAGGATATCGCTAGAGAGAGGCCACCGCTCCCCCTCTCAGCCGTCACTTATTGTGCCAGCATTGACAAGTGTGTATGCATTTGTCAATGCTGACACCCGTGTCCCAATACTCCTGACATCACTGGGTACACATTGTGTAATGTGTATCCATGTCTTGCAGAGAAATATATGGTTTAAGTACAGAACAGGAAAAAGTTACTGTTCAAAAGTTGCCAATCTATGCCAGGAAGTGAAAAATGGCTTCTCATCAAAAGGGTTATGATAGCAATGGGTGCTTTAAATCTTTCATCACTTAGAGGGGTATTCAATGCCCCTGATGGCAAACTATCGACGGCGAGAAGCATCGATAGCTCACCATTAGTATTCAACTCCCCTTCACTCGCTGTTTCCATCTTGTCTGTTCCCTGAAGCAAGGTGGAAACTGTGAGTGTGGCCATTAAAACGGCGGGGCTCGCCACAAAATGCAGCAGACTTTCTGCATTTGTGGTGAATCTCACTGTTTTAGGGAATCCTCGCCATCCTCTCACGGTGAGGATTTGTCCCTTACATTGAAGACGGCGAGGGGGTTTGACGGCGAGGATGGCTTGTTTTTGGAGAGGAAAAGCAACCTCGTTGTACAAACCCCCTCACCGGCCACATTAAATACTGCCCTTAAAGCTGTGTCCAGGCTTATGTTTTTTCTTTTCCAATGTGCTGACCGCTTTGGAGTATGAAATAAATTCCACTGGTCCCACGTGATATCTGTGTGGAAGATGATTTAATGTTGGGATAGATTTTTTTTTTTTTACCTGTTACTGGGAGCACATCCAGTCAGCAAATGAAAGGTTTGAGTGGTAAGTGGATTGCTTCGTTACATCTTTATACGCTTGCCTAACTGGCTTATTATAGACATTTCAGGTGTCATGGCTAAGCTGCTAATGAGGGAAATGTCAGTGCATCACTTCCAGCTGACTGAGAATAGATGGTGGCTCTGTAAACAGCCCTGTATGATATATAAGAGTTACACGTCTTAAAACCTAATAACATGCAAGCTCTACAGTGCAATATAAGCTCACTTAAACCTAAATGGTAAATGAAAATGTTAGATCAATACCTAATGATATTTGAGCTAGCTCATTGAGAGCCACAGGTTTCTTCTGTATGAGCTGGGACGCTAGGTAATAGATATTAGTGGTGAAATGCTGGTGCTGTTGCTGGTAAGATATGATTTATAACATCTATAGGCTATTCCTGTGACTTGCTATAAAGCTGTTGCTTTTGAACTGTATCTCCATGTTTTCGTACTATGTAATGTAAGCTTATTTTAAACTAAATGTTGTATTGATTGATAGATTACAACAAGATACATAGCAATTGTAAAATTCAGACATGATATGCTTCTTCCTCTCAGTATGCTGATCATGTGACTTACTAACACCCCCCCCCCCCAGCTTTTGTGATGTCATGCAGCAAGATAGGAAGGTCACTGCTTTGTAGAACTGTCAGTTTTCAGTCATACAGTATCTGCTGATATCACATTATACAGTGTAAGGTAAATTTATTTAACCTTAACTGTAAAGGCTTGTACACATTAGGGCGATCCCGCTGACATTGGTGGCAGTGGGGCGGACCAGCAGCTGCAGTATGGCCGTTGTTGATGATGTTATCCCTCGTCCAATATGTCTGGATGAGGGAGGGGGTCATTTATGAGGCACAGGAGTGTGCCTTATGAACGATGCACAGCGTACACACTGGACGATATTGTTCACAATATCATTCAGAAAGCCCTTTCTGAACGATATTGTGAACAATATCGTCAAGAATGTATGGGCCTTTAGATAGATTAAGTCATGAAATGCAGGTAGGGTGTAGTTGTATATCCTTAATAAGCTGATAATGTGATTTAGCTACGTTAATATGAAAAAAGGGGGGTATTTACCAATGGCAAAGAGTAGGTGCCAGATACCCACCAATTTCATCTTCCAGCTCTAATGCAACAACCAGGCGGATCAGACACAAGCGGGACTCCACCATAAGTATTATTGCTTTGTCAAAATTTTATTTACATTTTATGAGTGCAGTTATATTGTATTTTTATCAAATTTGATTTTGTTCCCTATAATCACATTTCTTATAAATCTGAATACCTCTACCTAATGAGACAATATGCTTTAATAAATTTTATATAATCTTGTAATACCCAATTGATCTAATAATAAATTTTTAGCGCTCCACTCTTTTTTTTTTTTCTTTCTTGTGATTACGTTAATATGTCTTCTAACCAGGTAATGTAGGTTTATTTTAACCTAAATGATAGATGGCAACTGAAAAATGCTGGAAGGATGTTATGTTTTTTTTTCTGATCACATGTGCCTTTGTGATGTTACTGAGCTTTGATACAAAGGTCACTGCTTTGCGGAATACCAACTGTATCTGCTGATATATTTTACAGTGTTGGATAAACTTGTTTAACCTTATTGGTGTATGAATATGTTAGATGAATGTACCATATATACTCGAGTATAAGTCGACCCGAATATAAACCGAGGCACCTAATTTTACCACAAAAATTGGGAAAACATATTGACTCGAGTATAAGCCTAGGGTGGGAAATGCACAGGGTCTAGGGGCACATTGACACACACACTGTACAGGGTCTAGGGGCACATTGACACACACACACACTGTACAGGGTCTAGGGGCACACTGACACACACACACTAGGGTGACCAACTCATCCCTTTAATCCGGGACACATATTAATTACACAGGTTCTGTGGCTGGCTTTCACCTGGTTTTAAACTGCCACACCTCAAGACTCCATTTCACCTGGTTTTAAACTGCCACAGAACCTGTGTAATTAATGTGTCCCGGATTAAAGGGATGAGTTGGTCACCCTAACACACACAAACACATTTTATTGTAAAGGCACAGAGGGGCAGATGTATTAAGCTTTAACAAGAGATAAATGCAAGGGTGATAAGGAGAGATAAACGTCCAGCCAATCACCTGCTAACTGCCATGTTACAGCCTGTGTTTGAAAAAAGTCAGTAAGGAGCTGATTGGCTGGACGTTTATCGCTCCTTATCACCCTTGCATTTATCTCTTGTTAAGGCTTCATACATCTGCCCCACTGACACACACACACTTATTGTAAAGGCACACTGACACACACACGCACTGATACTGAGGGGAGGTTTAAGTTGTGGGACCCATGGTAGAGGTGTTAACAGTGAGGAGAGAGTGATTGATCCAAAGATGGCTGCTGTCACTGTGTAGGAAGCAAGTCCTCCACAATGCCTCTCACCTCTCTTGTCCAGTGCCCAGCAGCATGTACAGGGAGACAGGCACCAGGTAAACCTCAGCAGGGTAGTCAGTCCCTCAAGGTCCGGGGTCAGTAGGTGCAGGCTCTAAAAGTTCGTGATTTTCGGCATGGAGCCAGATTCCCGACCTGGATCCAAAATTTAGGCCCCGGATTACCAGTCACGGTAGGCCTCAAGCTGAAAACCAGTCCGCCGGGTCCGCGATGCACAGCGCTATGCTCGGGGTACATCTGGCTATCCGATGGAGCCCAAGCTGGGCAGGTACAGTGCAGTTGGAGGGGAATAAGGCTGTGGGAAGGACCATTAGGCCTGGAGCTCCACTTCCTCACAGTCTAAACTACAGTTACCGTATTCACTCGAGTATAAGCCGAGAGGGTGCTTTTTCAGCATAAAAATTGTGCTGAAAAAGTATAGGCCAAATCCGTAGGCCAAATACTCTAAGATGTGCGGGTAGTCAAAATTGACTTGGCGCCGTGCATTGGGGGTTATTCTGGTTGGTTTGCAAGGCTACAAATTCGCAGCCTTGCGAGTCCACCAAGCCCTGCTTGGCGAAAGCCAGGCCGCCCGCCCCCCTCGCAGCGTGTTCCTGCGGGCAGGCTGCGAATTGATGTTTAACATAAACACCATTTGCATGCTGCTGGGGAACACCCAAATCAGTCTATGGTCGGCATGTGAACGTGCACGCATATGTAAGGTTGCTCTGAGGCAACCTTACATATGCGTGCGCCCGCGGGAGGCAATGAAATCCGCGTCACGGCCTCATTACCATGAGAATGCCCAATGTTCTCATGTTCATGGGCCATCGCTGTTGCTTGCAGTGTAAACATTGTGCACAGCTTTACACTAGGTCTTTAAGTAGGCAACCAGGGGTCCCCACCTAAAATTATATTTTAAATGGAGGTTGGAATATATGTCGAAATAACGTTGGAAAAATGTTAGTTCACAATATGAGACTAACAAAACTATGGAGCTCAAAGTGGTGGTGGGTGCAACATATTATCCGGGCTTGTGAAAAATGATGAGAACGATCTTTAAAGTTGATAAACTTAACATCACAGTAAATAAATAAAAAAATAGAGAAGAGGTAAAATAAAGTGCCACAATTCAATACACATTACAGCTTAAATGTAAGTAGTGAGGACTTGATCAACATACTGCTAGGGGCTGGTGGTCAGAGATGGTCACTGAGTGTTTGAGTATGGGGGAGCTGTGAATGAAATGTGAAAAGAAGAGGGCTTTGACATCAGTAGGGAAGACAGCCCTACTCTGAGGACCTTACAATCTAATAGGAAGGGCAGACAGGTTACAAGAGGTGCAAGCAAAGGGGAGGTGGCTTGCAGGATGTAAGCAGGCAGACACGGTCAAGGAGTTTTGCACGGGTCGGAGGACAAGCCTCAGGACTAGGTGCAATGCACAGCGATGTGCGTGCTGAGCGATCTGTCAGGGCCAGTGTTCTCTGGTGAGAAAGGCGGCAATGTAAAAGATTTATCCAGCATGCAGGATATTAATTGCCGGGTTATAGCGACTCGCAGGGCCATACATCGCTATCGCCCCTACACACGGATTGATGTAGGGGCATTTTCTAATCCATCTAGTGTGATCACTTAGAAAATGCGCTGAAATCGCCCCGTGTGTAGGCCTTATAATTGTTATCTACACTTTGTATAATATCACCGTGGGTTTCCTTTGGGTACTTGCGCAATCCCACAATATAATGGTTTGTTGGCTCCCAACAAAAACCCTAGCGTGAATGTATGTGCATGTACATGTGGTAGGGAATATACATTGTAAGATCTACTGGGGCAGGAACTAAAGTGAATTGTTAAACATTCTCTGTAAAGTGCTGTGGAATATGGGCCTGATTCTGGTTCACTCGCAAAAGCAAATTCTCTCTCTAATGAACTAAACCATGTGCACTGCGAGAGGGGGGGCAGATGTAACACATGCCAAGAGAGCAGGGGCAGGCTGGGCCGGGGGGCAGGGTGCCATGTGCCCCCCAGGCCGCTCTAAAGGGAGTGTTTCTGGCCGCGGCTGCCTTAACTTCCTCCTCCACCGTCGGCGGCCATGTTCCCGTAGCCCGCTGCGCTGGCTTTTAAAACATGGCTGCGGCTACAGGAACATGGCCACCGGCCTCCAGAGCTACGTGAAGGAGTGCCCAGCCGCCTGTTTCCTGAGACGCTGCATGTGGACATCAGCCCGCTCATGCGGCTTTGGAGGAAGTGGAACTTAGAGCTGGCAGGCGGAGGAGTGGACAGGGACTGTGACCACAGCTAAGGAAGCAGAAGCCGGGCAGAGAAGCGGGGAGCCGCAGCAGCACGGAGGGAACATCAAGCAGGTATATTACCTGTGTATATTCTGTACACAGTATAGTTACTCTGTATATTCGGTATATTCTGCTGTTTCCTGTGGTGTCCTCCTTTTAATCGTGCAGGGGGGCTGGGAGTAGCCTGTTGTGTCCTCCTGTTATTATGCAGGGGGAGCAGCCTGTGGTGTCCTCCTGTTTATACTTCAGGGGGAGCAGCCTGTGGTGTCCACATGTTATTATGCATGGGGAGCAGCCAGTGGTGTCCTGTTCTTTTGATCCAGAGGGAGCAGCCTGTGGTGTCCTGGTATTATTATGCAGGGGGGGGGGGCAGCCTGTGGTGTCCTGTTCTTTTTATACAGGGGGAGCAGCCTGTGGTGTCCTCCTATTATTATGCAGGGGGAGCGGCCCGTGGTGTCCTCCTGTTATACTGCAGGGGGAGCAGCCTGTGGTGTCCTGGTATTTTTATACAGGGGGAGCAGCCTGTGGTATTAAACAAAAAACCTCCATTTAACGATGCACTGTTACTTATGGGCCAGTGCTCTAGACTTGCCCCCCAGGCTAAAAGTTGCCAGCCAGCCCCTGCAAGAGAGTTAGATTTGGGTGGGGTTTGTACTTCCAACCGATATCTATATTGCAGTGTAAAAATTAAGCAGCCAGTATTTACCCTGCACAGAAACAAAATAACTTGCCCAAATCTAATTCTCTCTGCACCTGCAGTGCACGTGGTTTTGTCCATTAGAGAGATAATTTGCTTTTGCGAGTGAACCAGAATCAGGCCCTATGTGGGGGCTATATAAATAACGAAGTAAATAAATTATGGATTATAAATAGAATCATGGTAGAATGTGTTTTTTTTTCTTTCTTTATGTGCAGCCCACTACAATTGGGTGTCATAGGGATATTACCTCACGGGCCTAGTGGATATCCTCCACTGATAATGTTACATGTCTATCTATGGGCAGCATTCTCTAAAGCAGAAATGCGGTAAAAACCCTGTTATCTGACTTTTTACAGCATTTCTCTATTCTCTGTTGCCCCTCCGCAGTGCCAGCGATGCGGAGGGAATCGCCAGCAAAAGCTGGGGATTCCCTGCAGAAACCTATGGGCTTCTTACCGCAGTGAGGTGTGAGGGATCAGTCACAGATCCCTCCCAGCATGCCCTGCGGCCGGACTCTGCACATTCGCAGACGGACTCTCGGGTCTCAGACCCGGAGGTTCAGCGCCGGAGCCGCATCGCATGGGACAGCTCTTATCGCAAGAACTGTCCCTTATGTTAATAATAGCATATGTTACCATGGGTCTTCAACCTGTGGCCCTTCAGATGTTGTGAAACTACAAGTTCCAACATGCAATGCTACATTTTTTCCTATAAGAACATGTCAGAACGGTCAGGGCATGCTGGGACATGTAGTTCCACAACATCTGGAGGGCCACAGGTTGAAGACCTGTGTGTTAGACCAATGCATATATAAGATCTATCTATCTTCAGATGGATGGAAACTGTTGACCTTGTAAATCAACTGTGCTGATGTGTGAGGTTTCAGGTATATTTCCTTTGACGGGGGTATAGGCTAGTATACGAATTGAGTCATATGGGGCCAGATGCACTAAGCTTCAAAAGTGATAAACTTGAGAGTGATAACTAACCAATAAGCTCCTGCCTAACATTCTTCAAACACAGTCTGTGACATGACAGGTTGGAGCTGATTGGCTTGATGTTCATCACTTCCTATTTTATCACTTTTCAAGCTTAGTGCCAGAAGCCCATGGCCTTTTTATATAATTATCTCCAATTTAAATTGTCATTGTAAGTATGATGTTAAAGCAGTTGATGTAGTATTGTATATAGTTGCAGCTATAATTACTTTTGTATATGGTTATGCATTTTAGGTTCCAAAATGCTGGGCCCTTGCATGTGACCCGGGTCCTATCCTTTGCTGAATTGCGTGTTTCATTCATTGCTGTGATACTGTGTCTTTAATTGGTAGCTTACATTGGCACACTAGGTGCCACTTAATGTTTTCCTCTGTTAAATGGTCATTTTTTTTTCTTGCTGGCGGCTGACGCTTAGTCATCCGGGAGCCTGCCTTGTGAAGATAATCAGATATGCTGCATTAAGAAATCCTACGATTTATAATGAATTAGAGATGGATCTTGACAGATGGCCATAAATTGTTTAGAACAGCGGCACAGTCTGCTAATCAGTGTGGCAATTGCAGCAGCGCGCGTTTTCTATTGATTTGTTCTGCTTAATTAAATGATCTCAGGGGATAGGCCTGGCTTACTACAGTATGTCGGGGGCTACATTTATTAACAAATGGCAATATTGTAGCGAAGTGTCACTTTTTTACTGATCATTCATTTGTAGGATTTTGGTATCCTTTAAATCAATTGAGAAAAACCCCAGTACTTAGCTTTGATCGGAAGCAGAAGATTAGCGCAATATTTGTTCAGTATAATTTATTTGACTTTACAATTTTGCAAGAGATTAATTTTCATAATGAGATAGATCTGTAATTAGAGAACATGAAATTTGCACTGATCACTATGCAGAGTTTCTATTGCAATAAATAACGTGTGGTTTAAATATTCTAATCTGTGTGGCTGCATTATTTATATATATATATATATATATATATATATATATATATATATATATATATATATATATATATATATATATATATATATATATATATATATATATATAATATAGTGTGTGTGAATTTATGGAGGGGCCTAATAGGCTCAGGTCTGATGCTGCAAGATTGTTGGGGCACAAGCTGCACTTTTTTTTTTATCATTTCAAAACTATCTTTTCTTATGCATTCTAATCAGTAGAAAGTAATTTTAAATGACAATTTGTTTTAGATTAGTTTTTTGTCATAGTATAATTGCCTCTCCTGACTGCAAAAAACTAATAGTGTGTACACGCGGTGAGATTTTCCCTTCAATTTTGACTATATAGTTCAAATCGATTCGACATTGAATGGACATCGAATGTTTTTTTGCAACATTTGGTGCAGATTCAATATCAGTTGCCCGCACCTGTGTAGCATAAATCAAATAGAAAAGTAGACTTGCCAGGCAAGACTACATAGCATAAATCTAATGTCAAAGAGAAATCGAATAGGCCGAATCAAATGGAAAACCAAGTCTCGCCATGTGTGCACACTGTTAGTCACGCCGTTTGTTGACTAGTCGTACCTGTGTATGGAATCAGTGGAACAGTTGTTTTAAATTGTTTAGTAGATACTCAAAATTAAAATATATTAACATTCTAATGTTGGAAATAGAAAGGCAGAAATCTGGAGAAGGGTGCAACTTGAAGACTACTGAATAAGCCTTGAACACGGTGCAGTCCATTTAATCAAAGTATGTACCTACAACATATCTGCACACCTTAATAAGGCCCGTCTTCATTATATAATATAAAGGAAGGACAATGGTACTTTTTCAGAGTAGCCACTCTGGGCACAGTGGGCCAGATGTATCAAGCTTCAAAAAGTGATAAAATGGAGCATGATAAACAGCCAGCCAATCAGCTCCTACCTGTTATGTTACGGGCTGGGTTTGAAAAATAACAGGTAGGAGCTGATTGGCTGGCTGTTTATCACGCTCCATTTTATCACGCTTTGAAGCTTGATACATCTGGCCCAGTAAGAGCTATAGAAGTCCGTGGCTGAGATGGCAGATAATATACATTATCAACACTTTTCTAAGGACCTGTATAAGAGAATATAAACAAGTTTACAAAACACTGTCTAAAAAGTTTTATTATTTGATGTAACTAAGGGGGTTATTCTAGTTCACTCTTTCTGACAAAATCCTTCTTAGATGGACAAAACCATGTGCACTGCAGGTGGGGCGGATGTAACATGTGCAGAGAGAATTAGATTTGGGTGGGGTTTTACTTCAAAGTGAGATCTATATTGCAGTGTAAAAATAAAGCAGCCAATATTTACCCTGCACAGAAACAAAATAACTAACCCAAATCTAATTCTCTCTGCACATTTTACATCTGCCCCCCTGCAGTGCACATGGTTTTGTCCATCTAAGAAGGATTCTGGCAGAAAGAGTGAACTAGAATAAAGCGCTAAAAGAGAAGTCTTGCAAATCAAACAGTGCACACCAGCTAATTGACACCAACACCGTTGTGAAATATAGAAATGTTATGGGTATGCCATGCAGTGGCACGTCCTTTTCAGGATTGTTTGGAAGGTGAGAGTGCATATTACAGACAAGGGCCCATATTCAGATCTGATCGCAGTACAAATTTGTTCTCAAAATGGCCAAAACCATGTGCACTGCAGGTGGGGCTGATGTAACATGTATAGAGCGCATTAGATTTGTGTGTGTTATTTTGTTTCTGTACAGGGTAAATACTGGCTGCTCTATTGTTACACAGCAATGTAGATTTCAGTTTCAACACACTCCACCCAAATCTAACTCTCTCTGCACATGTTACTGCTGCCCCACCTGCAGTGCACGTAGTTTTGCCCATTTTGAGAACAAATTTGTACTGCAATCAGATCTGAATAAGGGCCAAAGTATGGAAAAAGGCTGCTAACTGTTACTAAAGATTTCAAATATAGACGGAAGTTAGTATTTAAACAAGCAATGATACAAAATATGGATGTTGTACGACTAATTCTCCTCCTTGGAAGACTACCGTAGCAGCAAAAGTCTTAGGACATATGCTGTAGTGGGCAGAGAAGCTTTGAAATGCCTCTCTGAGCTTTGTCTGCTGGATGCTAGCTCAGAAACGGATTATCACATGCAAGGGAATGCATATTTAATAAATAAACTTGTGTAGGATTGCAGATTTAAGAGACTTTTACAAAATGTTTGCTCTTATATGATTTCCATAGTATTGACCAAGGTGTGTCATAGGGTTAGATATTTTTATTTTCTGTACCATTTATGTTCACTGTAGGTGCAGGGTGCTGATCAGTGAGGAGGGCTTATTTGGAGGACAGAATGTTAGACTTGATATATTGCTACAGTAGCTCTTCTCCTCCATAGTACATCTGGAGGATACAAACTATTTGCGGGTATGGTGGCCACCAAAAATGACTGCTCTTTGAAAATGTTTTATGACAAATAAGCCCGTTCGTATCTATCTACATATAACAGACACACACACACACACCGACCGACCCATGCGGCTATTGTCCGATGTCAAATTACTAAAGTGGTTGCTTGTGATGATCATGAATTTTTGTGCTGAGAAAAGCCCTTCAAATATAATCTCTAAAAATGCTTAAAGGAGTCCCACTATAAACTGGTATTGTCTGCAGATGGTAAAAGGTGGATGGTGAAGATAGTAAAGAGCAAGAAGATAACTTTTGCCATTTACAATTGGAAGATCTATCAATGATTGTAAAGGGATAGGCCAGGTACACATTAGAACAATGTGTACATGGGTGATATGCTGGTCAACCGGCCGATTTTATACCGCATCCATGGTACACATCAGAACAATATCATGAAGGACAGAACAATCCCCCTTTTGTCAGTAATTACACTACACAGCGATATCGTCTGTCTGGCTGTTCAAACATTGCATGTGACCCCAGGAGCACTCCGATTGGACATACACACTGAATGATCCGGCTGATATGTCATCTACGTATCAGACCGAGATTGCTGTAGTACTGCGGCCCTAAGGACCCTACAATGTTTCTAGGTTGCAGCGGCACGTTTCCTGATCACAGCAGCACCTTGATGCATGTACAGCGCGGTGCATGCATCCAGAGTCTGCATAGAACATCAATATTGACTCCATCTCTGAGACAGGCCCTACATTTTCCATCCACTACCAAATCAGATAAAACATCTAGTCCCAGAAGGTAGCTACAGCAAATCGTCAATCTGCTCCATAGAGAACCATGAATTCCGTTATTTAGGGAGTTTAAATGAGCAGCCTTGCGTTCATTGCTGCTTAATAGTAAAGCTTAACGGAAGGGCATCTAGTAAGCCAGTCCTTTTTATAAGTATTATGACTTTTATGCAAATGGTTTACCGCTCCAAAATGAACAATTGGCCAAGGTTTGAAGGGATATGAATGAAAAAATGGGAGTATTTGAAATACTGTAGGCATGAAAATCTTGATAAGATATTCATTTGAACAAATTGTACTCCTCCACATAAAGCACAATATGTTAGATTATGCCATTTCATACAATAACCTATTATGGAATCTTACTGAGCACCACCCTCTAAAATTACAGTACATAGCAATCATTGTTTTCAGTGTAGGAGATATCATTGTAAGCCATAGAAATACTGCAGCATTGATGTGTATGCCAATAAAAGCAGTGTAAGACAACACAAATAACAATTTGGAAAGGCATCAGTCATAGATAATAATTTTGCTGTTGCATAAATCATTTCAGCAAACAGTGAATAATTAGGTCACAGTAATGTCAGAATTTGCTGGCTTAGGTTAACAAGTCCACGTGTGAGCCCAACGTAAGGCTTCTCTGCACCCAAGGCAAAACTTCAACCTACCCAATCCCCCACTTCCATCAATACCCACTTTCCAGACTTTCAAGTGTCTTAGAAGTTCCTCACATACAGCCTTAGTTTGTGATAAATATCAGAATTCGAGGATAAATCTATTGCATAGTGATCAGGTTGTGTGCAGCGGAGATTGGCACTAAACAAGTAAAACACCAATATACTTGTACAATACTACTGTATAGAGAAAACGTGGTTATGACTACAGCTTGGCGCTTAGTCCTGAAGGATTTTCTCATAAATCTACTGAGGTTTGTTAAATGATGACCACCTCTAGACATCCACAAATAGAACCAAAAGGTTTGTGGAAAAGGGGTTAATAGTTTTTTGAACATATATGAAGTTTAAAAGGTATCACAGTGCAGTAGACTTAATAAACTGCACTTGAAAAAACATTCAAAGAATCTGAAATGTGCCAAAAATTATACTTTGAGATGGACTCAGCGATTCATTGGGCAAGGCTTGGTGGTGTGTTGCTGACCTTGCCTATGGACTTGTATATAAGTGTAAAAAATATGTACCCATTAACTCTGTGATAGACAGACTAGGTGGTACCCCCAAATCCCAATGCCCTAGTGTTCGAGCATGTCGTGTGGGAACTCCCTTATTATGACTTGAACCCCACCATGCAGATTAGGCAAAACTGGGCTAAAAGAAAATGGTCACTAGCATTTCGCTAAGGACAGGCAATCTTGCCGTTGGTTGGGATGAATGCGTTTCTGCTCCTTGCCTGGCTCGCCACCAGGAGGGGGTTCCCAGTTCGGGTGGTCGGATGGCCAGCAGGTCCGATCACGGCTTGGGTCCGATGCGCATGGGACCTAGTCAGAATCGGAACAAATCAACTCAGTGTATGGGAGCCTTTAGTGTCCGGATGGGGGATCCCACTCTTCAAATGGTTGTGGTAAAGCAGATCGACAGTGTCTACATTGATAATCATGTGGTTGACTCTTGGTTGAACATGGGACCGGGATAGCCAGTCACAAGGTCGGCATGAGTTTTTCATGGTTTTTTGTGCCTATCTTGACATAGGTCAACATGGACACCAAATAAGTGTACAGTGACGTTTCACATAGCTTGCTACACTCGCCATGCTTCGGGCACGGTGCCTCCCTATGTTCGGCACACTATTATAATCCACTTGGATAGTAAAGTATGATTCACGTTGATTTAAAGCAAATAAATATGAAAAACTTGTGTCATCCTTGTGACTGATCACATTCTGGAAGGGCAGTGGCTTAATGATATTATGCAATGTCATCAAGGATGAAGCTCTCCCCTCCTTAACTTTTAAATTCCTGCAGTACTTTGCCAAGTCCCACAAGAGGTTAAACTCCATGTTTGCCTATGTTTAATATGTTGCATATGTTTTATACTTTCTATTTAATTTTGTCTATTTATCTGCCACTTTGAGTGGTACTCACAGATAACTCTGCCATCATCAAGCAATCCAGTACCTGGCAGAGGTCAGACATGCTGCTAAGAAAATATGGCATCCTTCCTTTCCTGCTGGCACATTTAGATGTGGAACATGTATACCTTGACCTTTCATGCCAGCAGTATAAACTGCTTGTGAACCTTTTGATGTTATGAGACAAACTGCTTCTTATTTGTATAGAAGTCATTTGATATATAGAGACAAAATGTTGACAAAATAATTTGATAATTTAGATGTAGGAGATATTAATGATTCTTAGAAACCAGTTTCCAGAAATGTTTGGCAGTTACACAACAGAGACCCAAAAAACTTCTATTTTGCAGCTTTATACAATTAGAGATTGAATCCTGAAATGTTGACAGATATAATTTATTTGGTGAGAGAAAGCCAGTTGTATCCACCATATAAAAAAAAAAATTGGATTCGCCTACCTACATATTTGAGGAAAGATTAATTGCACTTCCCTCGTTATTTATTGTGACCCGTACAGTATCTGTGCATCAATACTTGTTTCTGTGACGTTTATTATTTATATAAATATTAACCCTTTGAGTGCCAACATCGCTGTGAGATGTTAAAAATATCAGTTAAAACTTCCAGCATCGCTCACATTTGTTATATAAATTCAAATAAAAAATGTTGTCTTAAAAAAGATGATATTTCCTATATAAAGGTAAACATTGCTTGTCATTCTGATAAATAAAAAGAGTTTGCTTGCCAATTTTTACTCCTATTTTGACAAATTCACTTGGCACTCAAAGGGTTAATATTTTTTTTTTTTTTTTTTTTTTTATATTGATTTTATAAATACCATATTGCTCAAACACAAATTTGGTGCAGGAAATAAGTACATACTCTTTTCATCTTGTACGGATTGTATGTGCCATGTTAAGACTTCTGATAACTTAATATGTATTTTGCCATTATTTAAAGTTGATTTGATGTTAAAAAGTAAATGCACATTAGATTAGTTATATAAAATTTAACAAAAGCAGACTCCATTATAATGATTGATTTAGCCACCAAGGTGGCAGCGATGATAACCAATAGGTGTGAGGGCAGTGGGAAATGACTTAGCAGGGGAAAGTGAAGTAAAATGAACAAACCTTTACTTCTGTTGTCCCCTAGGCATGGAAAATGTAGACCGAAGTATAACTAAAACATCAACCCTTTTTTTCACGGTTTATTCTTTCATTTGAAATGATAAAACAGCATATTTGACAAAAGGCTGCAAAAACCTAGCTTCTTGTAAAAATAGTGGTCTTGTGGCTCAACTCAGATTAGATGTTAATTGAGCGAAATAAATTGTTAAATCGACCAGTTGTCTTTTTCAAGTTTAGTTTGTAGTTTTGGTTCTCAAGTTTAAACAGCTTAAGAAATATATTTCTGAATGCCTTTTCTTTTTCCAAACAATTTTATTTATTTTCTTAAAGATAAATTTAGTTTGGTTGTATGACCTATATTCAATCCTGGCCAAAATCTTCGCCAGGTGAAAAAACTGCAGTTTGATTCACTCATTCAATCCCAGTGCAGATTTTTCACATGGGCTATAAATCCAGTATGGGGCGAAAACAGTGTTTATCAGCGAAATCCCCACAAATTCACATGGTTTTGGCATGGGTGAAAAGGCATGGGTGAAAATATTTTAAAAAATGGGCAAAAGTTTAATGCTGAAAAGGCGAATCGGGTTTGAATACAGTCCTATATTGTCAAATATTTTAATATGGTCCTGCGCTTGGTATATAAAAAACATGCAATTTGGTTGAATAAATTCCATACAATAAGTGCTCATTTAAACTTGTTTTTGTTTACATTTTCTTTTTGAATCACTAAAGGCACTTTTGACATAAAACCTTGCAACTATATCAGAATAAGCACATTTATGTATATGTGGCTCAAGGACCACCACCAGACAGTTTAATATTGGGGTGTACCCAGTGGTGGGATTCAGCCGGTTCGCACCGGTTCTGCAGAACCGTTTCCTAATATATGATCGGTTCTGCAGAACCCGTGGGTAAGAAGCGCTGCGGAGGCTCACAAGTTACTTGAAGCAGCTGTGACAGCCGGGCAGAGAGCTGCATGCTTCCCGGCTATATACTGGAAGCAGGTACGCGCCACCGTCCGCGGCTATTCTTAATGCTACTGCTGGACCGCGAGCCAATAGGAGCTTGCGGTCCGGCAGCCAATAAGGAGCGGCAATGAGGGCTTCTTATTGGCTGCCAGCCGCAAGCTCCTACTGTCTCTCGGTCCAGCGGGAGAATTCAAAATAGCCGCGCAGACCTGCTTTCAGTATACAGCCGGGCAGCACGCAGCTCTCTGCCCGGCTGTCACAGCTGCTTATGTGGCACCCCGTCTCCTGCCCACAAGTTACCTGCCCACCACGAGCAGCCCTCAACTACCGGCCGACCAGATGTCCGCATGTACCCGCTGCTTCCGCACTGTGGGCACCCTGCCACTGATTTCCACCCCTTCTACACTAAGGGACTTATAACCCCCTTCCTTCAGGGCTCACAGAGACCAAGTCACCTGGCCTAGTTAAGCCCCCTGAGTTAAGGACCCCGGTTGCGGCCCTCGGGAAGCCCCTTGGTATCCAGCATGAAGCCCCTGGCATCGAGCAACACCCCCTAGCAATGAGCATGTAGGTAAGTGGCACATGTTTCAAATATGTAATGGGCATCATACAGACAAATACAAAAAGAGGCACTGTGCTTGTTCCTATATGTAGATTTAACACTTCAACCTGAGAGCAGTGTTTTTATCATAATGTATGATGTTGGAATATTACATATGAATTGTTTTTTTATGATACAGTGGCCACTTGTTTTATGTCAAAAGTGCTTTTAGTCATTCCAATAACAAAATAGCATTAATAAATAAAACAAATAGTGTTAAATTAACATTTATTGTATGGAATTTCTTCAGCCAAATTGTATGTTTTTAAATAATAAGCGCAGTACCATATTTAAAATGTGTCTATAGTTTATGATATAAATACTGTACTTGCAAAGTAGCAGAAAATGTCAACATAATTTAATGTTCATCCATAGACACACGGGTATCTGCAGCTGTTTCATTTATACTAGGATAATAATTTGGAGGGCAAGTCTTTTGAGTGCCTGATTATCGGGTTATTGCAGTGGTTCCCAAACTTTATTGAATCACCTAAGATATCAGGACTTTCTTCATAGCATCCCCAGACTAAGTTTATTATTGATAAATTTAGAAAATAATAAAATTATATAAATGTTGTATTTATATGTGATCCTTAAGTCAGTTTGTGTGTGTGTGTGTGTGTGTGTGTGTGTGTGTGTGTGTGTGGGGGGGGGGGTTGGCAGTATTCACATCTGAGTGTCCATATATGTTATGTTTGGAAGCCACAAGCACTGGATTTGCTTATTACATTGAACATAAATATTTGGATTGTTCTTGGACCACCAAGCCAAGTGACCCCTGCAAATGTCCGTCTGTTGCATGGAACTGCAGCAGCTCCCTCCTTACCAATCCTTCAGCCTTTTAAAGGTTGAGGGACTGTAGGTTCTTCAGCAAATTACTTTAGAAAGAAATAAAGTGGAGAGAGAAAACCAATCCGCTTCTGTCATTTTTACAGGCTGTATGAAAAATAACAGTAGTGGATTGGTTTTTTATTTGTCTTCTGTTCCTGTGATATTACTGTTGGGCATCTTCTTTTTTTTTTTTTTTTTTTTTTACAAAAATGTATCTTAAACGCAATGCAATGCAAAAAAGATACACCAGGAGACTGCTGGTTGATTTGACTTGACTCTTGTATATCTATGTGCGACTGGGTCTCTGACACCGCATACAAAGTGCTACGATGCAGTTGCCAATGATTTGTTCTGCTGTGTTGTTTCTAGCACAGGTCTGGTTTGCATATCAGTGCTGATAAGCAAACCAGACCTGTGCTAGAAACACCACAGCAGACAGCGACACCCCAGGCAGGGAAGAGGAACTGCATGGGTTTTCAAAGATGGCGAGTGCTAGAATGAACACTAATAATATATGTACTCTGTTTTTCTATCTATGGTAACATTAAATACAGTGGAGTACATAGTTAGTTTTTATTCTGATGTACAACTCTGCTAACTGATATGGCTACATGTCAACTATCAATTAATAGAAAAATAAATTGTGTGTCCCGGAGCATTACCTATATATATATAATTACATTATTTTAAATTTCCCATAAAACAAAGTGGCTACAACCTTTGTTTACTCCTAATAATGAGCAAGTATATACGGCCCATACAGGGATGTCATTTTACTATATGTAGTAAGAAATACTGTGCCTTTTCACTGAAGCACAGCACTCCTAAGCCTTATTTATATTACACCATACCATACCCCCCTGCATGCAGAGAAGAAGAATACCGCACCAGGATTTTATAAACATCAGGAAGGAACTTTACAGGGTTACCGGAACTTTCCAGGTGTGTAGCAACACTACACACAATCTTTCTTTATATCCCTGACATGTTGCCTGCTGGTGCAACTGCCAATTCATATGCTGCACAGCATATCGGTGTGCTATCTTAAAGATGGCAGCACTGATATACACAGGGGTGCCATGTACACCTGTCATGTTGCACATTTACGCATGTAGAGCATTCATACATGAAAAGCGGTATAGCGTATGTAACATGTGCTGATACCACTTGTCCCCCATAACAACCTGTAATACAGCTACCCATGAGTGTGGCTATGGACTATAAAGAACAGCCTACAGGTTGTAAGAATATCATCTGTATATCCTAATTTGGTTTGTGCTAGAACACATATTGTTGAGTATATTGGTTTTAAATGATAAGATGACGTCTTTAGTGGTTTAAGCTGTGTGTGTTGTTTGAAGCGAAAGGTTTACTAATTGTAATTTGTATATGCCAGGGGTTCCCAATCTTTTTTGATTCAGGGCACCCTAGAGAATTAGAATTTTTTTCACAGCACCCCTAGGTCCAAAAAATATATATTTAGATTGGGTTTATATGCGATTCTTAGCGGCAGTTATGTGGTAAAGGGCAGGATTTGTTTCTGTTTGTACACATTCTATCATTGGCAGCCACCAGCACTGGTTTTGCTCATAAATAATTAACCATTAATAATTTGAGTTGGTCCTGTACCACCAAGCCGCGGCACCCCTGCTTGTGTCCTGAGGCACCCCAGGGAGCCACGGCACACAGTTTGGGAACCACTGGTATATGCTGTTCACTGTCCTATACTATAGTACGTTCACACTGCTCACTAAAATATATTGTGTATATGTTGTATCGCTTTATAGCCTGATTTTTCTGAGCGGCATTAAAGTAATTTGTATCTTAACCGGTAGGAAACAGTAGTGTAGATAACAATGGTGCGCAATGGAAATTGTTGGCTTAATACGTGTGCGTCTCTTGGCACCCCGTACAGGTATATGAATATATCAGCATGATGTACGATTTCAGTCTCGCTCTGCTTTCTGAACCTTGTGTTCCGTTCAGAATACTTTTAAGTCGCAGAAATTCTCAAACCTTCATGAATTCCTCTTTTTTAAGACCTGAAAAACCTTCAAAGCTTTTTACATTGTAAAAATGTATTAATGATGCCTGAAACCGGTCTCGGGTTTGATTAGCTGAACTCCAGCTGAGAGTCTATATATTTAATAAGAATAGAGAGAATCAGCAATGTAAAAATATTATACTCTGATACCACCGAAACACAGTGGCTCTTTTTAAATGGTTGAGAACTTTAATATATAATCTTTTTTTTATTTCCTGTTTATAATTCCATTTTTACCTGTTCACTGTTTCAGCATACATGCTTATTGTTTTTATATTGAAATATTATGTACTTTAAAACAGATATATAAAGACAATACACCTTACTGAGCAGCGGAAAAGCTATACTGAGGCATTTCTTTTACAGATCTCTAAGATATCAAGTGACCTTATTTTCAAGAGTGAGTTTGAGCACTGAAATGCAAATGCATATTCTAGTAGAGTTCACCATCAATGGTGCCATTGGTATTTTACATTGATGGCAGGAAACTACAGAATCATTGGGCATTGCTACTTTGGGACAAGTGATAATGGTGTGCCAATGAAGGAAGAGGGGTGGCATTAAGCATTGTTCTTTCTTCGCAAAATAATGAGATATATTGTATTGAGAAAAGCACAGTGGAACTGATCGATTGGGTCTCAGGTTCTCACACTTTTGGCCAGATGTATTGAGCTTCAAAAAGTGAGAGTGACAAACAATAGGCCAATTAGCTCCTACCTCATTTTTAAAAGCCAGCCCGTAACATGGCAGTTAAGAGCTAATTGGCTGGCTGTTTATCACTCTCCATGTCAGTTTGTATAGCTTGATACATCTGGCCCTTTGTCTTTATCCATTTTAGGAGCATCTGGGTTTTGTGCATCCTTGGCCAGTCTATTGGAATGCATTGTGCTTTCCACAGGGTCGCCGTAGTACGCTCACTGTCACCTATGGCTAATCCAATGTCTCAACAAGTGAACAAGTGTTGATAGGATCACCAAATCCACATGATTAATGTCTTTTACAATATTATGTCTTAGCAAAGTGACATTCAGGACTATTTCTAAACAATATAGCTCCCGATGCAAAGAGTAAACTTGAAGCATACCTAAAAACATTTCTGCCCGCCTTTGTTGCATGCACCAAAAAGGGGACGTGGCCCCACAGTAAATACTACCTTACACCCCATTACATGCCAGTCGCCATTACTTTCCTTATATGGTTCCTCCCTGTCAATCACTCTGCTTAAATTCTCACTACATTGGAGAGGGGCCCCTAATGTCTACGCTTTGCAAGTGACATTGTTGACCAATGAGGTTACATTTACATATGTTGTGTCCTCCCTCACACAAGGCCACCTTCAACCATTTCAAAGCTGTTGAACCCTGTCCTCCTCACCCACCTTGGTATTTTCTTGATAAGGTAATGCTAGCCAGGGCTTGTCAGTGAGAAAGAGCTGCCATTTAATTTCTCCAGACGGTCCCAGGTCATAGCTACAGGCACTGGAAAAACAGCAACTAAAGCAGTGACAATCGGGAGCCCAGAGACTGTACAACCATTTCTCACACTCCGCACTCAAAAGCATTCAGCAGCCCAGGGTGCACGTCCCGCTTATACAGAGCTGCTCTCGTTCTGCCATATCCTCCTGTGCACAAGCTGCCGCACATGTGTGGTCACTCGGTACATATTGGGTGGTTGCAGCAGTCAGTGCAGATACTGAGGCACAGATGTCTCCGTGTCTAGAAAAACTTTTATTCTGTTGAAAATTTCTGATGCCCCATACAAATTACACAGATCGGACAGCCCTAGAAACTGCCTTGTTGACATTTACTTTAAGCATTTCCCCAAGATTTTACAAGTAGTCCTCAGTGATGACTGAGCTGCGCAAGTTGTTTCCATCAGACTGGAACTCCAGATGGATGCCAGCAGGAGGAGCCATACTGACAATTTTACAGTGTATTCTGATTGGTGACGGTAAATTGTGCTAAGTCTGAAGCATGGCGAGTGAAGCGGTACACTCAGGTGTGACATTGACCCTCACAAAAAAATCTTGTGTCAACCATTCAATGTCAACCTTATGTTTGTGTCAACCTTTTTGCAGTGTTGACCTGTGCATATCGAGCTTTTGAGGTTGACCTGGTATCGCACACCCAACCACACAAAGGTTTGTGTTGTTTGCATTGCTAGTTTTGTTGGCTCAAGTTCGAGAAGACTGATGGGCTGATGATTGAAGCCATTTACAATGCTAGATTGAAATAAACTTTCTGTATTGCAGGGAGCCTGGAGCAATTAGTAGAAATCAATCTGGTCCCTAGATGAGCGGAGTGTTTCCTTATCCACTATCCGTTCAAATTACTTCTAGCTGAAGCTCCATGTTCTCTGGTTCCCAAGACAATTAATCACAAAATAAGGGTTTTATTGTTTCTCCTAAGGTGTTCACAAATCACTATTACATAATGGAAAATGGCACAGAGATTAGCAAGCTGCAGGTTGCAATAATTGAAATGTTGTTAAGCTTTGCCTGCTTCTGAATCATTTTGTTGAAAATTAGATACTTCTCATTTAGGATTTTTTTTAATCTACACACCTCAGTTGCCTTTCATCAAAATGATTATAAAACACTGGTTATCCTGCATTACATAGCTGGAAACGTTTGGGCTCTGCCGAGGTCTAACTACACACTTATGCTGCTTTCATATTGCCTAAACGTTTAAGACTGAGTATATTGAAACGGTATTTAAAACGGGTCTGAACTACTAAAACCCCTTTCACACTGCATGTTGTAAATGGTATATTACTGGTTAATTACTGTTTTTATACCTTTCACATTGAACCCGTTGTGAAAGGTACAAAAACGGTAATTCGCCAGTAATATACCACCCATTCCCTGGTACCTGGCCTGCACCACCCCTCCCCTGGTACTAGGCAGTGGGTACCATACCCCCCGCTTTAAGTATTTTGTTTTTCGGGCCACTAATGGTTCCTAATCACCCCCCACCTAAAGGACGGGGCCGTGTATCTTATGGATAGGATCTGTTTATGTAAATATAGCAAATGCTTAAAGAACTTTAATATATATATATATATATATATATATATATATATATTTATATTACGTGTATGTATGAATGTGTCTGTCAATCTATATATTATATTGTGTGTTTGTATGCATGTGTGAGATAACCTTGACAATTGCTGAACTGATTTTGATGGGCTTTTTAATTAAATGTTCCATGAGATCCTCTGAGTATCATTGGCTATGAACCAATTAAAAAATAATAATACAATGTGAGGAATTGTCTTGCTATCTTGTTAACTGGATACACACATCACAAATAAACATTGTCCTCCGAGTCCATCGCTGCAGCTTCTGCCACCGAGCGCCGCTTGGTTCTGCCGCATTTGCAGGCAGTGCCAGGATCCTTGTAGATCCAGCCCGACTGCCACAGAAAGGTGCTTGGTAAGCCTCATTCACAACACTATCCCCCCCCCCCCCCCCCTTCAATTTATCATCAAGTTTTTAAGATGTTTAAAAATCTAATTTTGTGATCGCTAAACATTGTGAACAATCGTCTGCAACATGCAGCATTGCCCCAATTTATTGCAGATGTAAGGGGACCTTAAGTCATGGGCACAGCAGTACTAGAGTACAGTGATTTGTAAGGGGGTGGTATCTGTGAGGAGACTTGTCTGTAGGGGGGACATTGTGTATATGAGGCTACAGGGGGGGGGGGGGGGTGGTGAAGGTGTAAAGCCGCAAAGGACATTCACCACTTGAACTCCACTTGGATGACTGCAGCCTCCTTATCCATTTTATAGACAACACTGGAAAGAGCTTGGTCACCAGCAGAGCATTGTTCCAATAGAAATGCACCACTTTCTTTTGGAGGTGATGGGTGAGGGATGTTCAGAAGTAAAAGTGCATTCATTTAAGTATCTTATTCCATAAGTTGGTACAATAGATATGCTCTTATTACCTGCATATAACTTATGGATGCTGCATCTGACTCTATGCACATAACATGAGCCCTATCCATTTTGCTGGGATGACTTATTTTGCTGGACAGGGAAAGTGTGATCTCCCGTGTTCTATGTGTGACTTGAGGTGAAGACATGAGAACATCTGAGCTTGCAGTACAGAAGAAAGCCAGCTGCTAGCACTTGCCTTTTACCAGGACTTTGAACTATTTTTAAAATATATCATTATCTTGGGAAGAGACAGCGAGAATGTAGAAACTGCTGACATTTTTGTGTCCGTATGATGGGAATTTCTTTTTACTGGTCAATTAGGAGCCTCCTTTTGAAATAATACAAAATATAACCACTATACTAAACTGGGCTAAGACCTGTACAATTTTTCTTTTTTCAACATATTAGCTGAGCTAATTTTGTGCACAGCTGTGTTAGCCGATATCTGGAACTTAGAATTATGATCTCGTTTCCGTGCTTAATACAAGTGAGCGGCTTGATAGAGTTGTACTACAGATGAAGTACGTACTTACACAGTATTGGTAAAAAAAAAAAATATTTTAGCTGGGTACACACTGGGCAGTATATCATTTATTTATTTGGATATTGATATAGTTAACAATCTTGCGTGCACATCGTCCATTGTGTAAATTAACGATGCGCACCACTGTTGGTCATTAACAACCGGTCCACCCATCGTCTGTACATGCAGCTCAATTTGACAATATCATCATCAACTTCATGGGGGTGGGGGGAGTTGGTGATGTCACTGAACGGTGGTATCAGTCAGCGTGTATGCACCGATATATTCCGGCGGCCACGGGAATCGCTTCAGTGTGTACCCAGCAGTCCTTCTTTCAGCGTTTTATCATTTGGTATCTTAATGGCTGGTAGACCATGTCTAGGCCGACACAATCAAAAGGTGGACTTGATTTTTTATTTTTCCCCTTTAAATTTTTTGAACTCTTTCATACTTCCTACGTGGACTGTGGTTGCTGAGCAGCGGTAGCAAAACGAGGCACCTGGCCCGAAGCATGGCGAGTGAAGCAGTACACTAATTGGGGGCCCATGTGCTCAGGTGTCGACATTGACACAAAAAAGTGAAAAACTTGTGTTGACCTTTTGGGGTAATGATACCACATTCTTATCATTCAATCTGAGCCAAAACTACAAGGAGTAAAACACGTATTTGAATAGTTTAGCTGTATACAGATGGAGCGTCTCCCAGCCAGCCTGAGGAATCGACAGATTCCCAGAGCTGGTGCAGGCTGGCGGTCAGGCGATCCATCTGACGGAGAGGCGTGAGCGTCTAACACGCTCGTGGGTCTACTTCATCACGGCGGCCGGGAGTGGGTTCCCTTCCCATCTCCGCTTCAGGGAGACGGGCAGGGTTAGTGGGGGCTGTGGGATGGCGACAGGGAGCATCGGGGAGCCAGCAGAGGGTGGCGGTGGGCTTCGACAGTACGGGGCGCACGAGCATCTCGTTCATGAGAGCCCCTGTCTGGCAGACGGTGCATAGCGGCGATTGGCGATTCTATCACCAGGAGCAGCTCAAATGAGAGCTGCTCCATCTGTAGAACACCATAGTACCTGTGACAGATCCGCCTCATGCCAGAGAGCAGGGAGCTATTTAGAAAGGGGAGTGGGATCCAGCTTTTGACTGTTCTGAGCTACCAGATTGTATGATATCTGTTTTTATGCCTTTGTACTTTCTACATGCAGATGAGTGAGTTCCTGTAGGAACTCTGTGTTACTTTGGGTTATTTGCAGAGTAGGACTGTAGTGAGTGCAGTAGTACAGCTGCAGAGGACCAGTGACTGATTCCAACAGTAAGGCGTTGTATCCCTTTGACATGTGGGGTTGATTGCTGTTGTGCGAATTCTCATTCCTATTATCAAACGACACTGCATGCATACAAATCATACATGCATGCACAAGGCCAAATAGCAACAAAAAGCAGTGATTACTCGCAATCCCATCCCAGCTTGACTGACAGGGAAATGCCTTTTGTGGGTAGTAACCTGCAGTTTTCTGAAGAAATGGAGATGTGCCCAGGCAATTTCAGGGACTTTCTGTGACGTCACTCCGGCCTCAAACAGCCATATTCTGTTGCACAGTTGTGGAAGAGTTACACACACTTGCACAGACTGGGTAAATCATTCGACGGTAAATGAGTTGTAAATGGATTTGCAGTTGGCATGCAAGCCATTTTGCAGCATTGCACGAGACAGGATTTCACTCTGGATGGTAGCTATCTGTTCTGTCCTCTACAAATTCGCACAGCAGCGATCAGGTCTGAATTAGGCCCATGATGTGATGCCCTAGGCTGCCTTAGGGAGGAGAACGCTATACAAACCAAGTATTATTTGTGGCAGGCTGGGCTGAGGCACTGCTGACATCCATCCAATATGTTCACTAGGAACCAGTTACTTATCAGTTCACAAAATGTCTGCCCCATGATGTGCAGACAAAGGGGGTATTCAATCCCGGCCACTATTTGCGACAGGGGAAATAGCGGTGACCGCCTGTTCAATATTGTCTTTCCCGACAGCATTGAAGAGGCAGATTGATGAGTTGTGGTACAGGGGCCCGACGTCGGGATCCCGACTGGCCAGACCCAGACAGCATGGTGAGCGCAACTAAGCCCCTTGCGGGCTCGCTGCACTCTCCACGCTGCGGGCACGGTGGCTCGCTACGCGAGCCACCTATTCTATTCTCATTCTCCCTTCTATGGGGGTCGTGGCCCCCCACGAGGCAATATAGCAGGTGGCCGCCCGGAACCCGGCTGTCGGTGTTTTGACAGTCGGGATACCAACGTTGGATAAATGCCTGTTGGGATCCCGACTGTTGGGACCCCGTCTGGCACCCAACAGAACGGCCCCGACTTTAAAAGCAGTCGGCCCCGTTTTGTCAATTTCGTCTGTGAATTGTTGCGATCGCGGCCGATTATAGACAATCCACGGCCATTTATGCGGACATGCCCCCTTTTCACTGATCGAACGGCGGGGCATTGAATTGCAACTGGCGATCTGCGGTCAAACAAAACGAAAATGGGCCAGGGTCACGGCTGTCAGGACCCAGGATTGAATACCCCCCTATGGATAATTTTTCACAAGCCATATGGTGAATATGGTTGATAACTATGCTTAAACGGCCTTTCGGGTCACCCAAGTAACATTTGGTTCACTGCCATGTTTAAATATTTTTTTTGTATTGGGCCATTTGTACCAGCTACATTTTCTGCCCATCCAACTAATATTTCCTTATATCAATGTAGAGCGACTTATGTTGGGAATAGTACGAGGAATGTACCATGCGTTTCCTTCAGTAAGTGGATGCAGCCTCATCATCCCTAGAAGTTGTAGAAAGCTCTTCCTGACATTAGCCAGACAAGAATAGCAGGAAAAGGCGTTTTCGGATCCTCTTTGTAAATATGTCCAAATGACAAGAGAAAATCATACATATTCCCATGACATATGCTCTCTAACATGAGATCACAAGATTATTTCTGTTCATTATACAGGTAGGTTAACAGTTTACAAATGTACATGTATTTACAAAAATATCCAGGTAGGTACATTTATACTGGTGCCATCAAAGAGTTGTATTTGTTCCAACTATCTTACATTCAGAAATGGGATGATATTAAGGACTTGTTAAAATTTATCACCAGGGCCACATTATGGGGGAAGGGGGCAGCCGCTACTCGCACAGGAGCTGCCGGGTTTCTGGACCTCCTACTGCTAGGATCCGGGGCTCAGTCATGCTGTGCAAGTGTGTGTTGGCATGTGTAAGCTCACCAGTCCACACACACACAGTCTTGGCCAGTCTGGCAGTATATATGCAGAGATTCACCCCTTTCAGCTGCACTGATTCCCCTTCTCCACAAGCCGTTAAGTGACCACGCATGTCCTGATGCTTCCATTCCAAGTGCTGTTTCTTAGTTTCTGGGGTGTCCACTTTTCACCCATGACATCTTAAAACAGTAGTACAGGAATAGGTAGTCAGTGCATCACCTTTTAATTAAGTAGTTGAAACCTACTACAGGTTGAGTCTCCCTTATCTGTATATCCAAAAACCAAAATATATCCGAAAACCTGTTTTTTTCAAAATACTTTGTTATTTTTGTTTTGTCCTCCCCGCACCTTTTTTCATACTTACCTCATCCCCCTGGTGTCCACAGCGGCCATGAGAATCCTATTCAGCGGCGTACCTGGTCCCAAAGATGCATCCTTGGGACTGGGAATGCAGCTAAAGAGGATTCCGATGGCCGCCGTGGACATCAGGGGACCAGGTAAGTATGGAAAAAAAAAAAATATTCTGAAATCTGCAAAAAACACTTAACCAAAATGCTCTTGGTCCCTAGCATTTTGGATAAGGGATACTCAACCTGTCCTGTATAACACTGTCTTATGCCCAACACTAATTGTTTCCTTATGCATATTGAATAAGAAACATTTTATCATTTTGCTGAGCTCTATGATGCACATCAAGCATGTACATCAGCAGCGTAGTGGAGGCAGATGCCGGCATTTGTTAAGGTACCCATAGACGGTCCGTTCCCGGACCGTCCGTTTTGTACTATGCGATGCGCGCTCCCGCGCATCACATAGGCCCTTATTTTGATTCGTGCGGTACGGCCCGCGTGCGGCCGTACCGCCGATGTTTTTCTTCTGCACATGCGCAGAGGTCAATCTGCGCATGTGCAGCCCCCTTCGCCGCAGACGGATTTCGTCCGCCGCAAAGGGGGCGTATAGGGGCGTGAGGGGCTTCATCCCCTCATTTCCCTATGTGTACGCCCCGCGTTTCATGGGCGTTCCCATGCAAACGCGGGGCGTACGCATGGTAATGAGGGCATGACGCCACTCATGGGGGCGGAAAGCTGACGTCGGCGGATGTCAGCTTTCAGCCCCCATACAAGCTACCACACGGACGATTGTCCGTGTGGTCTCAGCTTGCGGGAGCTGCCGCGGCGTGCGGCCCTGCCTTCGATGGTCGTCGACCATCGAATGCAGGGGGCAGCTCCCACCATGGTGGAGGCGTACGCCTCCACCATTTTCGTGCGGATCGCCAGCCGTCCGTGTACGGACGGCCGTGGCGATCCGTAGTGTGGGCGGGGATACGTCTGGTGCGGTCGGAGCCGCATATGCGGCTCGACCGCACCAACCAGAATAAGGGCCTTAGTACGGTACAAAAAGTATGTGCTGCACATACTTTTTGTACTAGCTAAACATCGTATCGGATCGCATTGCATGCACTAGGCATGCGATCCGATACGATGCATGCTAATTAAGACCCAAACGGATCCGTTTAACGGACCGTGTATGGGCACCATTAGTGTGAAGCACAATCCATGAACTGCAGGAGAAACTGAGAATCTGATTACCTCACTGAGGCATGGTGCATAAATTATATATAACCAGGGCTATTTTTCAGCAGGCTCCAGCAGGAACTGAGGCCCTTAGTCTAGTTCACTCTTTCTGACAAAATATTTCTTAGATGGACAAAACCATGTGCACTGCAGGTGAGGCAGGTGTAAAACCCCACCCAAATCTAATTATCTCTGCACAAGTAACACCTGCCTCACCTGCAGTGCACATGGTTTTGTCCATCTAAGAAATATTTTGTCTGAAAGAGTGAACTTGAATAAGGGCCTCAGTTCCTGCTGGAGCCTGCTGAAAAATAGCCCTGTATATAACCATACTGTGATAACAACAACTAGTGTATATTAGTAACCCAACAATAATCTATATTTATGAGGGATGCAGTAATTTGGTGTACAGCATGATGGTCGACACAATTCGGTCAACATTTGGATAAGGTCCAATGGTCATTAGTTCGACAGGTCATTAATTCAACAATGTCTAGGTCGACAGTCAAACATGGGGTTTTTTAGTGAACCCCTAATGGAATGCACTTCATCATCATGAGATGCAATTGGCAGATTTTATGAACCTGGTCATTAACGATGGATTGAAAGCATTTTCAAACTATTATTTTTTTATTATTTAAAATATTGGTACTTGTGTATTATCACGGCGCCCGTCGCGTCGCATTGCATACCACTAATTAAGGTATGCGATGGACCCGATTTGAGGCTTTTCCCGGGATGAGTGTACAATTTTAATATTGCGTCGCATGGCATGCCATTATAATGGCATGCCATGCGACGCGATTTCAATGTTAAATGCCCACCCAGACCCGATTTTTAATTGTATCCCCACCCTGATGGGTAATGACAATGTTAAATGCCCCCCCATTGTAACGCCACCCTACTATTTACGCCAACCTGAAGCGTGTCGAGCGCAGTGGTACTCGTCCTCCGACCTTTTCATACCCCCACTATCCACGTCGGCATGGAATTGACTTCCTATAGTGTGGCGAGTGCAGCAAGCCACCGAGCCCGAAGCGCCACGCTTCAGGCTCGGTGCGCTCGCTACACTATATAAAATCAACTCCACGCCGACGTGGATAGTGGGGGTATGAAAAGGTCAGAGGACGCGTACCGCCACCCCTCGCGGGCTCGCCACGCTTCGGGTTGGCGTTGATAGTGGGGTGGCGTTAACAATGGGGGGGCATTTAACATTGTTAGTACCCATCAGGGTGGGTGTACAATGTAAAATCGGGTCTGGGTGCCTGTACAATTAAAAATCGGGTATAATAGCATCTCATTGCATCGCATGCGATCATATGGCATGGCATGCGATGCAACGCGATTTTGTGGTTGTACAATGCCCTGCGATGGAAATCGGGGTGGTCGTGATAATACACAAGTACCAAATTATTTTCAAACTTTTTTCATGATATAACATTTGGTACTTGTGGAGTATCACGGCTCCCACGATGGGCATCGCACATGAAAAAATCGCATGCGATTTTTATCAGAAAAGCATCCAAATGCATTGAAATTAGTATGAAACCTGTTCAATGGCCCCCAAATGGCATTTTTGAGGCTGTACCACCCCCACTATCAACGCGAACCCGAAGCACGGCGAGCGCAGCGAGGGGCGGCGGTACGCGTCCTACGACCTTTTCATACCCCCACTATCCACGTCGGCGTGGAGTTGAGAATAGAAAGTGTGGTGAGCGCAGCGAGCCACCGAGCCCGAAGCGTGGCGAGCGCACGCGGATACCTTCACAGGTATCCGCGTCCCCTCGCGGGCTTCACAGGTGTCCGCGTCCGCTCGCCACACTTTCTATTCTCAACTCCACGCCGACGTGGATAGTGGGGGTATGAAAAGATCGTAGGACGCGTACCGCCGCCCCTCACGGGCTCGCCACACTTCGGGTTCGCGTTGATAGTGGGGGTGCTACAGCCTCAAAAATGCCATTTGGGGGCCATTGAACATGTTTCATAATAATTTCAATGCATTTGGATGCTTTTCTGATAAAAATCGCATGCGATCAAATCACATGTGATGCGATCGTATGCGATTGCATGCGATTTTGTAAAAAAAAACAAACGTTAAAACCGGCAAAAATCCCATCCCATCGCATGCCACTATATATGGCATGCGATGGGAGCCGTGATAATCCACAAGTACCTAACATTTTAATATAACAAAATAAATAATTTATAATTACACACAACACTGTTTTGTTAATAAATATTTCTTGATCTGGGTAGAAAATATGGCTAGTTCAATATTTTTACTTTTTGTACATTTGAAATCACCAGCCCTTTAACACCTTGCCACAGGTTATGCAAAGTGGTGCTTATTTAATATAACCGGGTTATGCAAATAAATGTGCTACAACCCAAAGAAACTAGTCAAATGCTTGGTTTCTTTTTAAAAAGCAGCACTAGAAATGTGTCAGGTTGCTATGATACAGCTTTGTGCCTTGCTACAATATAAATTAATAGGATAAGGATGCGAATTGGAAATGATAGCTGTGGATCAGCAAGAGACCTAAGAAATCTTTAGATCACAATATTACAGATGCAGCGTTCCTATCTCTAAGCTTTGCATAATTCAAAATGTTAACCCTTTCAGTGCCACCATCTCTGTGAGATGTGCAAAATATCTGCTATAAATTCCAGCATCACATTTGTTGTATAAATGAAAATAAAAAATGTTGTGTAAAAGATTACATTTCCTATATAAGGTAAATATTACAGTACATTTTGGTGAATGAAATGTTTGCTTGGCACTCAAACGGTTTATATTGAAACAGCTAAAGGTCTGATCAGCTGGAGCCAGTAATTGCTGGTGAGGATATGCTGTTGTCTATAGAGAAGTTACAATGTGTGTTGTCTATTTTCCCCTGTATATAGCAACAGTGGCCGGAAACATGTTTATATTTTTCCACTGTATATTATTTGTAGTCTCTTCCTATAGTGCATAGGCACGGTTCGATTTCGATTTGGCCTATTCGACCTGTTCTGAAGTTTTTTCTGCTCCTTTTTGGTTTTAACTATTTTCCATTCAATTTACTAGTCGATGTGCATTCGATTTGATCTCAGTGGGGCAGATGTATTAAGCCTTAACAAGAGATAAATTCAAGGGTGATTAAAGAGAGATAAACAGCCAGCCAATCAGCTCCTTACTACCATGTTACAGGCTGAGTTTGAAAAAAGTCAGTAAGGAGCTGATTGGCTGGACGTTTATCTCTCTATCACCCTTGCATTTATCTCTTGTTAAAGCTTAATACATCTGCCCCAGTGTTCCTGATCCTTCAGGCAGGAGATTGAAATCGAATCTGGATCGAATTGAATGCAAGAGTGAAATTAGAGTTGCACTATCTACTATTAGATTTCCACTAGTTAGTCTTGCTTGCCATGACTATTTTTCTATTCTATTTCCACTACACAGGAGTGCACATTGGGAGTGAATCTGCACCGAATGCTAATAAAAGCATTCGATTTCGATTCGATGTTGCTTCTATAAGAAAAATCAAATAGAAATATAGTGCATATCTCACTGTGTGTACCCACTAGGGAGGTATCCAATTTAATGTCGAAGAAACATTTAGAGTAAAAACTGTCCAATTTTTTTTTATTTTTCTTGTTGTTTCTTCGATTTATTATTTTTTCAGCTGTTACTGTCAGTTTTAAGTACACAATATGTGAGAGCACACTACACTTAGGACTTGATTCTGGTTGACTCGGTAAGCTGCTAAGCTTGCAGCTTACAGAGCCAACCAGAGGGCCTGCCCCACCGCATCCCCTTGCAACCATGCTCGCATGTGTCACACAAACATTTGTCAAGAAGACACATCCCCTCGCGTGTGCCCGCAGCAGGAGAAATTATTCAATGGTTGCCAAACCTCGAAGGATTACTCATGCTTTCGCAAAAGTCAGTGGAGACTGTCCCACTGCCCACAAATATAAACCAAAGACATGGTGGGTGGTTGGCGTCATGTGACACTCATTAAACGCTGGGTGTTCCCATGAGCGCGACCCCTGCACATAGCCCCACACCCACACTGTTCGGTTTGATTGGGCCGGCGACTCTGTAAGTCGCCGAGTCCGTTCACCAAGAAAGCCTGCACATGCGCATAATCATTAAGCACAGAAAAATAAAAATTGTTCCCCCCGTGCGAACGTGCAGGGGACTGATTCCATCAGAATAACCCCCTTAGGTCACATACATATGGGAAGTTGCCTACTTGGTGTATGCAAAGGACTGTGCTGCAGTACACCATCAGTTCTGAATGCATCAAGGTAAAAACATTCTGTAAACTGTGTCTGGAAATTTGCATGTAGAGACCAGTAAAAACATGACTAATACCGTGTGTGCACTATACAAAACCACCTCTTCCTAAATAAACCAGGGCCTGATTCTGACATGGTAATAAGGCAAACAGAGCAAATAACTCTGACCTGGACAAACCATGTTACAATCAAGGTGTGCAAGTATTTAGTGTTTAGCATGCATAGTTAATACTGTCTGCTTTTGCATGTAACCCAAAACAGCCCCACAGCTTTATTTTTGCAGCTTTGATTTGAGTTTGGACACACCGCACAGAGATCTTCTATCTGTGCCCCCTTCAGTGCAGGGTGCATAGTTACTTGCTTTTTTTGCTTAATTCCTACATCAGAATCAGGCCCAAAATAGGTGCCAGCCAGCGCTTTAAAATAGGTGTTGATTTGCCGATAAAAGTGTCTATATAAACAGCCAATAGTTCCACTAAAAAAAGGTCAATATGGAAAAAAAATTAGCACATGAAAAGTTTTTTCCAGGGTTCCTTCGTTAACTAAACAATGTTTAATGTGACCCGGCTTAAGTCTCATATGTAAAGTAGTCTAAAGCTCAACAAACTGTTGTAAACTCTAAGAGCCAGCTCAACGTTTAGTTTTCAGACCAAAAAACTTGTATACACCCCCTTTAATGCCCCGCAACCTCCCCACGTCCCTTTACATTCTGCCATATACCGGCCCCCAATTCTACACTTGCGGACTTTCTGGCTGCCTTCTCCTGCAGGGGGTAGCCATGTTGGCACAAAAGGGGCCTGGCATGAAGATGGTTGGACGGTGCAGGGATGCGGAGGAGCATTTGTATCTTCACAGCCCTGCACCTTGTAATACAAGATCCACATTACCGGCACTGTAAAGCACAGAGTTGGGCTATGATGGCTTGTTCAGTGTTATTCACGTCATTGCGGAGTTCTTCCTTGATGACACATTTTACATCTGCGATCTGGGGTACATTTGCTGCCAACCGGCCATCACCATGTGTTGGCCGTTAACCCCATGTAATGAAGGAAAGAAGTAACGTTTACACTGCAGTCAGTGATACACAAATGTTATCAATACAGTAATTCTTTTAAGGACTTTTACTTCTATAATGTCTGGTAAATCTGATCCTCCCATGGAAAGTTGACATTTCTTACATTGATACTGTGACCTGTTACAAAATCTGCAGGTGCCGACATTCAATATGTTCACTGCTGACATTTCATCATAACCGTTGACATTGTGTATGTCGCCATTATGACTACATCCCCCTAAGTATATTCGTAAAGGAGGCATTCCATCGAGGAAGTATACAAGCCAAAGATAGGATGGATGAGCATGTAGAACTTGGAAGTGAAAAAGTTCTTTGTGAGGGAAGTCTAAAGGTCACCGCATCCTTGAAAAATGACACATGGGTTCTGATTGAGAGGTGGGTGCTACTTGCTCAGCAGCTCCATCTTTGGATGCAACTATGTGAAAATATGCAAATATCACTGGAGTGATCTGAAAGAAAAGGAAAAGACACCTCCTGCCAGCATCACAGGTCTGAGTGCTGTATCCAAATAGGCAGCATAGGTATCACCATTGCTGACATCTGAGTAAGCTTACATTAGCGCACAATGACTTCTGGTCCTCCTCTGCCAGGGATAGGAAATCTACTTTCAAAGATGCATACCATGGCCAAGGCCTTCATACGCACCGCCATTTCTAAACCAGTCCTGTCTTCCTGTCCACATATTGCCACACGCCAATCATGCTCTGGCTTAGGAGACACTGCAATTGAACTTGCGGTACAAGATCGGCACATGCGATCCTGCTCCAATCTGTAAACATTGGAGTTGTTTATAAACCATCGGGTTAACAGGAAACTTTGAATGAGGCCCATAGTCTGAACCACAGGTTAAGGATCCAATCTGATATCTATCCAATTTCTCTTGAAATCTAGAACACCCCTGATCATGGCCACATACAGAACATAATAGAGTAAACGATCACTGGCATATGGAGAGTGCAGCGATAGGCAGGTGATTTCAAATCTCCTATTCATTTGAATAGGGCAGCAGCTGATTGGCTGAGAAAGCTTTCTCAGCCAATCAGCAGCCGTCCTATTAATATAAATATGAGTTTTGAACTCTACCACCCACTGCCACACTCTGCCTCTGTCTGCCAGTGGCGGGGGAGCGCGAGATGTCTGTGCCAAGACATGGTCACATCATTCATCATGCCTACAAAGGGTCTTGATCCTGCAGGATGGGTCATTCATCTTTCCACCTGCTGAAGGGATCGACAAGCTTGATGAACGACCCGTGGGCACCGGCATAGGATCATCATTAAGCCCACATACGATAAGATTTTTAATAATTGGTTGTTCCGATCGTCCCAAAACGGCCATATTGTTTACAAAATTTTACTGTGTGTGGGCACCTTAATGATGGTAATGATTTAAAGGCCCGTCTCAAATCTGTGGGGCTCTCTTGATCTCTTAGCCGCAAAATGTGAGGGGTCAAGTGGTCAGGCAAGGCCACTTGACCCTTACAATTACTGAAATCAGAAGCCAAAGGCATAACACACAGACCATCATGGTATGGGGGTAGACTGAAAGTTCAGCCCTGATAAATGGCAAGCACACTAATCCAAAAATAAGTCACAACATAATGGAGATGTACAGCGGAACAAAGAAAAAAAATTCTAAATTGTGGAGAATAGAAAAAGTTAGAAGCTTTGATTCTTTTCCTGTCTGCAATTATAAGCAAGCAGTCACATTACACTGACTGGTAGACATCAACATTTCCCTTTTTTAAGCCTCTCTGAGGGGAGAGAGTGATAATTTGCCAATATACTTTATAAGGGAGACTGTTCAACCCATTAGTCTAGTTCTAGTAGATTGCATATTTACCCAAAGCTCAATTTGATATTTTTTGTCTCCAATATTTGTGGGATACAATCAGCAAAACATAACAGGAATCTACGTTAGAATTCACAAAAGGAGGTGGGAAAGTATCTACAGTACATCAGTGCATATGTGTATCATTGTCCCATGTCAACACTTCAGCAGTCACAGTGAGTAAAGCTCTGCCACTAGTTATTTTCCTGTTGTAAGCAGGAATAGAGTCGTCATCTTCTATTAAATTTATAGTCACAATAGTCTGTTATCATTGTTCTCGTTTCCACATTTGGTCATTAACCTATAAACTGAACTAGTTTCTAGGAAGATTTACATTGGATTCTTGGAACTGTGGTCATTCACTACTTACAAAAAAATATATTTTTAGCTAAAAATGTAGCACAATTGGCATAGTTAAAATCAGCATTTAGGGGGGCGTGGCCTGGCACGCAAGCGGGACAGTCGCACCTTGCTGGAGCTCCTGCTTTAAGCGCCCAAATTTCACCCTTCTACCCCCCAGACCTGACTCAATACTGCCCTGCAGTCTTCTACTGGTCCCCCCTGAGCACCCGACTTACCTGGTCCCCGGCCGCGGAGCCGAGAAGCGCTTTTCAGCGCTTCTGCGGGTTGCGGCCTGGTCCGGAGGTTGGAGCCGGGACCTGGATTTGGAGGACGGAGACGGCGGCGTGCCCCGCGAAGCACGTGAAAATACCAGACAGGCGCGGTACTGGACTGCACCCCCCTCCGGAGGCATCCCCGGGGCTGGACGGAGGGGACTCAGCCTCTTCCACCGCCGAAGCCGGAGCCCGCACACGGAGCTGCGGCATCTGACGTCACCTCCTCCTGCGCTCGCCGGCACTGACTCCCGCAGAGACGGAGAGTCATCCCATCGCCCAGTGAGTAACCCCCTGTGGGGTGTGAGCACTACTCCCGCCCCAAAGACCTGGGAGATCCCGGCCTGCTGTAGGCCCCTCCAAGACTAGCTGCCATCTCATCCATCTCCTCCTAAAAGCAGCTAGGCCCAGGCCTGTCGACAGTGAATCCCCTGAGGCACTCTCATAAGCCTCCTGACCCGGCCCTCAGCCCCGGAAGCCCCCTCCTCAGTGACCCAGCTCCACATCATCCTTTAAGTCACTGGAGACCTGCTAGCTGGGCCACTGGACTGACCTGCAGGCCTTGGACGCAGGGGTTCCTGCTAGTGCCTTCTAGTGCCTCTCATATTTAAAGGCACGGATCCCCATAACTAAGCTCCCTCCAGCTACCCTAATGTGAGCTCTCTGCCCCCATGGCTGTCACTCTGTGAAGTCCCACCACTAGCCCTCACATGACTAAGTGATCTACCATATTAACCCCCTCGGTACCACTCTTCTTTTCTACCTAAGCATTACATAAGTGCCTATACCCTATCATGCCCCCAAAGAAAGTTAAAGACCCTGTCCCTGCCAAGATATCTATGTCTTCCAGGAGAACACCTCAAGCCCCAATCGCTCACACGGGCTCCCCGAAACACATGCCAACTCCTCTGGGAGCATTTGGTGAGCCAGGCCCCCCCTCCGGATTGGCGGGGATAGACGCTGACTCGGACGAACCTGTCACGGTAAAATCCCTCTGCCAGGTTTTCTCTGCATTCCAGGCGGAGATAGCCAAGGATCTAAAACTTGCCATACGAGAGGTTAAAACGGAGCTGGTGGCGATTGGCGACAGAACGGATCATTTAGAGCGAAAGATGGAGGAGTTGGTCACGTCCCACAATGACCTTATATCCTCATTCGACCGGCAGCAATTGGAAATTACCCAATTCAAATCCAAACTTGCCGATCTTGAGGACAGGTCAAGACGTAATAACGTCAAGATCAGAGGCATCCCAGATTCAGTGGCCAACTCTGAACTCGAGGGCTATGCCTCCGCCCTGTTCCGCAAACTCCTGCCCTCCACAGACCCCAAGGACCTGTTGATTGACCGCATCCACCGCCTCCCAAGACCCAAAACAATCTCAGCTGATTTGCCCAAGGACACTCTCCTTAGAGTCCACTTTTTCACGGTCAAGGAACAGATCCTGAAAGCTGCCCGAGAATCAAAAAATACTGACACCCTGGGTGGCCTCCAGCTATTCCAGGACTTCTCCCCTGCAACTCTGGCTAGCAGAAGAGCTTTCTCCCCTATCACCACGGCACTAAGATCCCACGACATCCGGTACCGCTGGGGGTTCCCGGTGAAGCTGATCGTATACCATGAAGACCTCACTTACAACATATCCTCCCTCGACGCAGGGATTAAACTCCTGCAGGAGTGGGATATCTCCATCACAAGACCCCAAGAACCGAAACGCCCGCAGACCCTACGTCAAGAATGGTCCGACACTTGAAAGTCCGTGGGCCAGCGCGGATACCCCCACTTCTTGCGCAGTTGACTGCACCGATATGCCCCATGCTCACCTCTCCACTGGGATGAGGACTTGGCGATAAGTATCAACTTTACTGTCTATCTTGAGCTGTAGGGCCTTGGTCACTTGGACTACAGATACCCACGTTTTTTATTTTTACTGTTACTTATGTTGAGTAGCTCCCGTTTACGAATGCAGCGATTCCGCAGCGATCCCCTTTCTATAGTTGGAATTTACCTACTTAGATATGTTATGTATAGAATTAACATTGCTTCTAATGTTTTATATGTAATTTGCTAGATTACTAGATATGCCTTATTTTATATTAGCTTAGTTGAATTTAAGAGTGGCGGCCTCCTTCTTCCTTTGTCCCCCAGGAACCAGGCCACCACCCCCGAACCTCCATATACTACTGCACGAAAACTCCCCTTCTTTCCCTTGCAGTAGTCATGCGGGTCCCATTTGCAGGACCCTTTTGTTTTTTTCTTTCCTTTTACCTTCTTCCTAAATCCATTTTTGCCCCTCCCTCCTCCCTCCTCTGTCCTCCCGTTCCCCTCCCCTTCCCTCTGGACACCAACAATTCTCACTGCCCCCCCTACCGGAACCTCGGTACCCGACATAGTTATACTCAGGCTTTCCTTTGCGATCCTATAACCGACTGCCATGCCTAAATTTCTCTCATTAAATGTTAAAGGGCTGAACTCTCCGAATAAAAGAAGACTGGCCCTCTCTTATTTCCGCAAACAAAAGGCAGACATAATCGCCCTCCAAGAAACCCACTTCGCTTCCTCTAACCCTCCCATTTTCAGGGACTCGCACTACCCCACAGCCTATTACGCCAATGGCCCCTTCAAGCGGAATGGAGTAGCGATCCTATTTAACCAGCACACTCCCTTTGTCCTCCACTCCCAGACGGCCGATAAAAACGGTAGATATCTGATATTAACTGGCCTTCTAGACGACAGACTGACTACTATTGTCTCCGTTTACGCTCCTAACACAAACCAAGTATCCTTTCTACGTAAACTCTTCTCCCTCGTTCAGAAAACCTCGAAAGGCTCCGTAGTATTATTAGGCGATTTTAATTTAGCTTTAGACCCTCTACTAGACAAATCCCGGCGCCCTTCTAGCCGCCAATCCCCCAGCGCCAATCAATCAACAGTCCTACGAAGCCTCCTTTTAGAATTCGACTTATATGACACCTGGAGAACAACCTACCCGTCCAGTAGAGAATACACCTTCTATTCCCCGGCCCACAACTCCTACTCTAGAATCGACTTTATCCTATGCGATAAATGGTCCCTACAACATACCTCAGGGGTCGACATCCTCCCAATCACGTGGTCCGACCATGCCCCCGTTATATGGCAGTGGAATTTCCACCCGGCCAAACTTCCTCCCAGACCATGGCGCTTGTTCCCACACCTATTAACGGACCCTTTGGCCAAGGACACCATTCTGAAGGCAATAAACTCTTACATGGCCAACAACTCACCATCCGACACCTCCGTTACTAACCATTGGTGCGCGTTTAAGGCAGTCACTAGAGGGGCTGCCATTCAGGCCGGTGCCAACCTAAAGCGCAGGACCATATTGACCCAAAAAACGTTAGAAAGTAAACTAACTGTTTTAGAAAACCAAAATAAGACGTCCCCATCTAGCACCTTAAAAAAGGAGTTGGCTTCAGTACGCAGCCAACTTCAAAAACTGCTCCTCTCCCGCACTCAGTCTGCCCTGAATAGGTTAAGGCACAAATTCTATCTCTCTGGCAATAGATCAGGTAAACTGCTAGCCCGGAAACTCCGTGCCCAACAAGCCAGGAATAGAATTAAATGTATAATTTCCCCCAACAAAGTCAAATTTAGCAACCCTAAAGATATCGCGGAACAATTTGCGGACTACTACTCCAAGCTCTATAATCTCTCCTCAGACCCCTCCACACTACAGCCCTCCGGTGACAGTATTTCGTCCTTTCTAGATGGTTTACATTTCCCCTCTCTTTCTCCAGAACAGTTGGACTCCCTTAATGCCCCTTGGTCTATAGCAGAAATTCAGACAGCCATTAAATCACTCCCTCGTAACAAGGCCCCAGGCCCAGACGGGTTCATTACAGAATTTTACATCTCTTTCAGCGACCTCCTATCACCGTATTTAACTGAACTGTTCAACGAAATGTCCTCCATGGGGCATGCCCCCACGGAACTATTAGAGGCCCGCATAGTAACCATCCCGAAACCAGGCAAAAACCCCGCCTTCTGCCAAAACTACCGCCCCATTGCCCTATTGAATAGCGACATTAAACTATATGCCAAACTAATGGCTACTCGGATTAATCAATTCCTGCCGTTGCTGGTACACCCGGACCAGACGGGGTTCGTCCCGGGGCGTCAGGCCTCGGACAATACTAGACGAGTGTTTAACCTGGTCGACTCCCTTACTGCGGAACAAGGCCTCCTCCTCCTATCATTAGATGCTGAAAAAGCATTCGACAGATTAAATTGGCAGTATATGCGGGAGGTACTGTCTAGATTTGGTTTTAAGGACCGAATCCTGACGTCGATCATGTCACTGTACAGCTCCCCGACGGCACGGGTGTTCAGCAACGGCTTCCTATCCAATCCTTTCCAGATCTCCAACGGCACACGGCAGGGCTGTCCCCTCTCCCCTCTAATTTTCGCCCTCTCCATAGAGCCACTGGCTATGTCTATTCGTACCAACCCCAACTTACCGGGTCTCAACATAGGCCCCACTAGTCATAAACTTAGCCTCTTTGCTGATGACGTCCTACTCTTTGTGTCCGACCCCGTTAGGACCCTTCCACTCATACATGCCACGCTTGCAGCCTATAGTGCAGCCTCCTATTACAAACTTAATACAACCAAGACTGATGCCCTCCCGATTAACCTAGCAGGCTCCTTACCCCTCCTGAAATCTAGCTATAACTACAATTGGCAAGAAAACTCTATAAAATACCTAGGCATACACATACCCCCAAACATGACTTCTGTTTTTGAGGTTAACCTGACCCCTCTCCTCATCTCCCTTTCCTCCCTTTCTAAGTCCTGGCTATCATTTGAAATTTCGTGGATGGGTCGAATGGCGGCGTTTAAGATGTCCCTTCTCCCGAAACTAATGTACCTATTCCGCACCATCCCCTATGCTTTCCCCAAACGGTCTCTGCAACTGGCCACCTCCATACTAATGAAATATGTATGGTCGAACAAACCCCCAGCAATGGCTCGCTCCAAAATGTCGATCCCGAGAGCTTTTGGGGGCCTAGATCTCCCCGACCTATTCCAATACCAAACAGCATGTCTGCTAGCGCCAATTAAGCACTACTCTGAACGCGTTGCCCCCAGAGCTTGGGCGACCATTGAACAATCCCATTGCCCCTCGGTCCCGCTATCTGACTTATTTAAGATCCCAAAACATATTAGACCCCCCCTCCCAAACCTTCTCCCTTCTACGACTGCCACCCTCCATGCATGGGACCAACTGCTTACTACTCTCAGTGCCCCGACAGCCCTCATTCCCACCCTGCCCATCACTACAGTGGCAAAACTAATACCGAATTTTAACCTAAATGTATGGAAAGCCTGTGGAATCGCTTCTCTGGGTGACGCCTTGGACGCCCACTCACTACTCCCATTCACTTCCCTGCAGGAAATCTTCCCTCTCCCTGCTTCAGAAAACTACCACTATTTACAACTAGCCCACTGGTGGAAGACACACTTCCACAACCACCCCCCTTCGGATCCACATTCACAAGCAGTTCTTTCCCGTCCTTCTCAGACGCACTCCACAGGTGACATCACCTTCTGGTACAGAACCCTAACAACCCCCCGTGAGTTTATCAAAACCTCTGCTCATAAGAAGTGGGAGACAGACCTGGGCATTCAGTTTTCACCCCTCCAATGGCAACGGATCTTCCTGTCCTCTTACACAATGTCCCGCTGTCTCAACCACACAGAAAGGCATATCAAACTCATTAACCGGCTCTACTTGACACCCGACCGCCTCCATACTTTCTGGCCCTCTTGCTCTAACCAATGCTGGCGACAATGTGGGAGTGTAGCTAATATATACCACATTTTCTGGTCCTGCCCCAAACTCCGGGCATACTGGGAAGAAGTCTTCAAATTAATCTCTACAGTACTCCAAATTACTCTCCCCCCTGAACCAGCTATAGCCCTACTCCAGGTATACCCCCAGGAAATCCCGCCAGGGAAAACATATGTCCTCGGACATATTCTCATTGCTGCACGGACAAACGTAGCTCAGCAATGGAAACAACCCGCCCCCCCTCCCTTCCTTCAGGTCATCCTAAAGACGAACCACCACTTCCATATGGAAACCAGCTTCCTTCCCCAGTCGCTAAAACCTTCCTCTCCTCACTCCCAATGGTCCCCTTGGCGCAGATACATGACGGAGGGCGATGGAGCTGGACTCCTCCCCTCTGTATCTCCTCCACAAGTGCCGCAGTTCAGCCTGAACAAACAACCTGACTCTTCCCTCCCTTAGGAACAGGATCTAAGTAGTTGCCGTCCCTACTCCTGCCCCACACTGGCTTATTTGGCAGAAACGCTTGATGTAGGTGGTTTGAGACTTGTGCCCAAACGCTTATCGCTGCCAGGTGCCTATGGACTCCCATTGCTTCTTTATTTGGTTCGCTCTGCGTAGCGACATGTTATGCTCTATGGTATGCTATGTTATAATGTATCTGATGTGGTGATTTCAATTGTGTCTGTTGTCCAGCCCCTTCCCCCCCCCCCTTTTTTTATCCTTACCCCCTAAGTACTCCTTCTTCTTTTTGTACCCCATATAATCCTTTGTACCAATAAAAATTTATTGATGGAAAAAAAAAAAAATCAGCATTTATTATTTTGCTGGGAATGAATAGTACCTCTCAGTTCTGTATGTGTGCCACTTATATGCCCAGCACGTTAATGACTATAGTAATGGTACTTTACTGTGAATGCAGTGCTCCGTCATCTCCTGGGTCACTGCAGATACTCTGTGTATGTACAGTACATTAAGCACAAACAGTAAGACTGAAATATCAGTAAATAGCCTGATTGTTTATTACAAGGGCTCATTTATAACCTAGAAGATGTCACATTGTGCCCTTCTTGCATTAACGATTGGTAGCACATGCATGGCCTGATTCTTAACAGCAGTGTCCATTAGCGGTCGCCATCTGTGAAGATGCAAACTCCTTCACTATATATATGTTTGACTGAATGTGCAAGGACTGAGGGCCGGACGCACTAAGCTTCAAAAGTGATAACATGGAGAGTGATAAGCAGCCAGCCAATCAGCTCCTACCTGCCATGTCACAGGCTGTGTTTGAAAAATGTCAGGCAGGAGCGGATTGGTTAGTATTTTATCATGTTTGAAGCTTAGTGCATCTGCCTCTGAGACAGCTGCTCTTAGTGTCTGCACGCTGTAACACCAATTGGCCATGGGGTGACATCATTGAAACCTGCAACAGCCCTAAGGCAGGTACAATATTTCCACCTCATACAGTATCTCCACCTGACCATGGCTTCCTGTGAATGTGAGTTGGGAATACAGCCCAGTAAATGGAAAACATTTACATGTACTACGAGCCACTTCCCAGTCACCCATAACTTTTCTGCCACAGTCTGTGCTAACTGCAGCAGCACCTTTGTGCCTATAATTTCTGGTTCGCTCCGAGGGATTTTCAGCTATATCCACACATGTGCAGCAGCAAAAGAATCGCTCAACTACATGAATGCCAGCATTGTGTACAGATTACGTGCAGCACTGAATCAGGCCCACAGTCACTATTTTATGGCATAATGCATGGACAATAAATGTGAGTGAGAGATTGGGTGGCAGCCTAGCCTTCATTATCAATGAATTAGGATCCATTATTATTCTCATATTCCTTAAAAATGGGCAATAATTGACACTTGCATAAGGAAAGTTTCCTGATGACAATCCAGGTTTATTTTAAAACTGTGATGGTAATAATCATTCCTACAAGTGTTCTGGTCTAGCGTAGGGAGCCGGTTATAATACTGCTGTAGATATTGAGGGCATTGATACAAAATTCTGATCGCAGTGGAATGTTCACAGATCTAGTAACTAATGATAAAAGTTACGTTTCTGGGACTTGGACTGATTTGTCTTCTCTCGTGCATGTGGAGTCTGTATGTTTGGCATTTGCTATGTCTTTAACTTCAACCGTATCTGTAGAGGCATCTTTCTTTATAAAATGATCCGTGTTGACACCAACATCGGCGAAGGATGGAAAATGATGAAATATTGGAGTAGGGGACTCCATATTTCCCATGGCCACCTGTGGTACAATGTCTGGTGCAGATTCCTGCAGTGATATACAGCTGACAATTTTTGGCACTGTCGCGCTTGAATGTGATGTAGATGGACTCGAATCTTCTATGTATAATCCACTAGTGCCAGTAGTGGGCTCATTATTTCCACAAAGGGGTGTCGTGTGGAGCATAGCTGAATGTGGTTCTCCAATCACAGACTGATACATAAATAGTGGATACACTCCACTCTCAATTTCAGCTGCATCCAGCTCTTTTATTGCCGATGGGTCTCGTCGAACCTTCTTAACTGGAGGCTCTGGTTCAGGTGGCGGCTTTGGTTTCTGTTTTTGTTCCTTTTTAAATATTGTAGGTAACGCTTCTTTTTTCATGAATTTTTTTCGGATAACTTGAAATGTATAACAGTTTTCTTCAAAGTGTTGCGAACAAATTCGGAAAAGGTCACTTTTCTTGCCATCGTAAACACGCTGTGCAAATTCATCTATGTCGCCAAAGTCTTGGCCAGACTTTTGGATACTTTGCAACCATTTCTTAATGGTTTCTAGATTTTTGGGGAAAACATGGAGTGTGACATCATCCGATTCATTGAGTTTTCTTCCAGAGTAATATTTGCAATCCTTGATTATGCAGTTTGGCATATTGTATATAAGGATTCCTGTGTGCAAAGAAAACAAAACAATATATGAACAAGATTATAGTATACAACAATCCTATATTTAAGCAAAATAAATATAATTAAAAAAATAAAACCAAAGTGTGTATAAGACTTCCATGCTATTTATCTTGCTTATTGTAATACAGTATTGGTCAAGTACAAAACATTACTCTACTCTAATCCAAAACAACCAAACATTTAAGTCTAAACTAGACTTAAAAAGTGAATTTTAGGAGGTTGCACATATTGGGGCAGATGTATTAAGCCTTAACGAGAGATAAATGCAAGGGTGATAAAGAGAGATAAACATCCAGCCAATCACCTGCTAACTGCCATGTTACAGGCTGTGTTTGAAAAAAGTCAGTAAGGAGCTGATTGGCTGGACATTTATCTCTCTGTATCACCCTTGCATTTATCTCTTGTTAAGGCTTAATACATCTGCCCCAATGTATCTATATTTCATTAGTATTTAGGATTGGCCACTAATTCAATAAGCAGTTTTACCTGTATTGGGTGTTCTTGCATGATAATTGGCTGGGTGACGGATGACTCCCCGACAGTTGGGATTCCGATGGTCATTTGTACAACATCGGAATCCTGACTGTTACAAGCTGGACAGTCTGGATCCCAACGTACAGGGCATATTTTCCCTCATGGAGGTCCATGACCCACAAAGGGGCTTGAATACACTCACCCACCCTGCCAGGCTCATGACAGTCAGGATTCTGATGTTGGAGAAATGACCGTCTGAATCCCAACTATTGGCAAGTTATAACATACCCAATTGGTTGCCTAAACTTTGAGCTCTTTTTCCTAGTCTATCCTTGCTATTTTTATTAAGATATACAGTGTATCCAGAAAGTATTTGCAGCGCTCCACCTGAGCTCAATTTTGAGCTTCATGAGAGGCTGTGAATACGTGTGCACATGTGATTTCATATATATAGATATACTTTAAACTAACCAAACTGTATTTTCACTTTGTCATCTGTACTTAAAACAGTAATACCTAAATAAGCTTAACTGTGTCCAGAATCACTGTCTACCAAGTTCCAAAGCTCAATCATACAAATCATCTAGGTGTACTGGTCATGCTGGTTATGGATTTTAAAGCTTACTTACCAATATATTTAGTAGATCTTGATTGTATTGGGTTAAGAACTGAGGCCAAAGGTGAGGCTAAACCAGCCCATCGTTAAGTGAATTGCCTCAAGCCTTGTCATGTAGTTTTACTGCAATAAATGGGAAAATGTGTCACAATCACAAGTATGATATACAAAGCAAGAGAAAAGACAACTAAAAGCGCAAATCTGAGTGCGTGTATCTCTTATAGATAGATCTGGGGCAGGCGTATTCAGAGCTGGACTAATATTCAGCCTGTCTTAAGAACTATCACTGAGGTTTGAATATATTTCTTCAACTCCCTAGAAGATGCTTGAGGATGTTACGCAGAGTTCTGTAAGGGGGCTGTGACTGATGCTAGATATGAATGTTACAGAACCCCAATTGTGACTAGATCCCTAAAATAGGGGTTAAGCAAAATTGCAACTGTGGTCATAGCCAAGTTAAGACTCATGCTCACACTGTATTAATGGGGCCTACACATGTAGCGATTACAGGACATTTTCTAAGTGATCTCACTAAATTGCTTAGAAAATGCCGACATAGGAATAGGGATGCGTGGCCCCAGTGATTAATATCAAGTAGGTCGCAAGGGTGAAGACCACTGTTCTCAGCTGCATGCTGCATTTTTCAAAAGGGGAGGGTTGCAGAGCTGTTTCACGGGGGTGCCGTGAATTGCGGGGGGGGGGGGGGGGGTTGCCGCGAACCGCGGGAGAGGGGTCGCGGGGGTGTGTGTGTGTGTTTTGCTGCGAATCGCAGGGGGGTGCCGCGAATCGCGGGGTCACAGGGGGCGCGAATCTTGGGTGGGCCGGCGGGGGGCGCTCACCTGGTGCAGTGTCTTTGCTGGGCAACATGGGGAGGCAGAGGATGTCTGGCACTGTGGGCTCACTGGGCTGGTTCTCTGTCATGTGAGTCAGTCACATACCTCCCAACATGACCCTCTCCAGGTGGGACACATTGCTCTGTTTCTGGACTTCCCTCATAATGTATGATTGCCATCACCTGTTTCACACATGTTATTAATTGATTAGAAAGGTGCTTCAACACAGGTGCTGGCAATCATTAATTAAGGGAGAAGTCCAGAAACAGAGCAATGTGTCCCTCCTGTTATACACACACTCACACACTTTGAGTGACAGATGTAGCCAAATATATAAGAGATAGCTGGCTGCTTTCCACTGATTACTGGGTATCTAGCCAGTCGTAGGCTGCTGAGCTTTTCAAGCAGATGCGGTCTTGGCAACCCGAGGAAAATGTGAATAATAAATACAGGATGCCCCCTGGAATGACATGGGGATGGTCCATAATTATGTCTGTGCCACAATCGTGCTGGTACTGCACATGCTGGCTTTTTTTTTTTTTAAGTTTCAAAGATTTTTGATGAATTTTATCAATCTGAATGTGTAGCATACATGAAAAGATACATCGGTATAAATGTACATCTACTGATAATAGACAGACTCAACAGTTATGGACATGCTGCCTTTTAATACGCGTTTTGTTGTCGTTCCTCTTATGTTAATGCGAGTTTCTATAGGGCTAAGTGTTTGTCCAGGTTTTAAGAATATCCAGTTTGATTATATGCTTAAAACCTGGACTGATAGGATGCCTTGAGGACCATGTTTGTGAACCACTAGGCCAGGCTTGGCCAACGTGTGGCTTTCCAGCTGTTGTGAAACTACCAGCATGCACCAACACAGTTTTAGCATTACTCAATGGCAAAACTGTGGCAAGGCATGCTGGGACTTGTAGTTTCACAACATCTGAAGAGCTATAGTTTGGCCAGGCCTGGACTAGGCTTTCATGATTAGTATGGGCTATGTTTCAGAGATGTCAGACACAGGCTTCCTTTCTCCATACGCATGACTCGGAACAACACAGACTCTAGTTACACACCCACTACACTCCAACAAATTGAAAGAGTTAAGTGCCATCATATTGCCACCATTCAGCCCTCCCATTGTGTGCAGGGATTGTTATAAAATTGTAGGGATGGCCATCATTGCCATCGATAGTGCTAAACTATGCAATGGATGACCATCGATATTTTTACATATCAATGGTCATCCATTGTGTTTGATTGATTGGCCAGTGGGCCAATCAAAATATGGGGGGGCCTTCGCATGTGTCGGGGGCGGAGCTATGCGCCGTGTCCCGGCACTTTGAAAAAAAAAAAAAACACAGCAAAACATTGTTCCATCTGGGAGGGAAACCATCTGGTTCTCTACCATCGATGGCAAAAGAATTCAACATTGGCCATGAACCATGGATGATTTCAAATCATCGATGGTCGATGGCCATCCCTATAAAATTCAGTTTGCCTCAGAATCGGCCAGAGATATGCATGTGCTGTATGCTAAAACTTGTCTGTGAAACCAAAATCTCATGTCTTATCTATGCTTAAGTTTCTAACCCAAATTGCATACTTCTAATCCTTGCACACCATCCCCTTTCAACCAACATCACTGTCCACTAGGGTGACCAACTCTTCCCTTTAATCCGGGACACATATTAATTACACAGGTTCTGTGGCAGTTTAAAACCAGGTGAAAGCCAGCCACAGAACCTGTGTAATTAATGTGTGTCCCAGATTAAAGGGATGAGTTGGTCACCCTACTGTCCACGTTGTTGTGTTCTACTTCCACTAAAAAGTAGTTCCCTCTCCCAGAAGCTTCAGCATTCTCTTCATTTCATTCCACAAGAAATAATGTCAATTACTGGCAGATATATTAAATGGTACCCACAAAATGCCAGTGTTGACATCTACAGTGAAGAGGTGGACTTTTAGGCAGTCCATAACACTTTTTTTGCAATCTTCCTCTGTCCAATGTCTGTGTTCTTTGGCCCATATGATACCCCTTTCAGACATACTACCTGGGATTTTAGACCCGGTTCAAACCTGGGTTTTTAAAAATCCCGGGTCCATTGCAGGTGCGCAGGACCCGGGATTTTAGAGGACTAAAATCCCGGGTAGAGCCTTTGAGACATACCCTAGTCCCGGGACTGTGCGTGTGCATGTGAAAAATCCCGGGATTTTGCCGTATGTCTGAAAGGGGTATTAGTCTTCTTTTCTTCCTTTTATTGGCCAGTCTCAGATATGGCTTTTATTTGCCACTCTGCCTGGAAGGCCACCATCCTGCAGTCCTCTCTTCACTGTAGATGTTGACACTGGCGTTTTGTGGGCACTTTTGGCTTGGTCTGTACAGTATGTAATCTCTCTAGCACAGTATGCATGTTTATTTGGAATACTCCTGACTCATGTTGATTCTGGAAGTTAGTGTGTATTTAAGCACCAAGGGCGAGATGTACTAAAGGGAAAATGCGGTAAAACCCCCGTTTTACCGCATTTTCCTATGTACTATTACCCGACCGCACCGTCACCGCAGTGTAGGGTATCGCCACCTTTGGGTGGCGATACCCTATAGAAGCCTATGGGCTTCTTTTCGCTGCCCGACGCCTCCGCCGAAAAACCCGCCGACCCCCCTCCCCCCCTCTTACCTGGTCCAGGTCCTCCTGGACCCGGAAGGTAACACCTTCCTCCCCCTAGTGACGCAGCCGGACGTCCTTCCGGCTGCAGGGGGGAGGAAGAGGCGCCGGGGACAGCTTGCATAGCTGTCCCCGGCGTGAGGGATGCATAAGGGGGCAGAGAGGTGACTGAGACCCCCCGCACACCACATTCCAGGTATCGCGGGGGGCCTCTGTCACCGCATCGCGATGCCAGCCGCATATGTTAGTACATATGCGGTGGCATCGCGGCGGGGGGGCCGCGATGGGCGGCGATGTATTTTAATACATCCCGCCCCAACCCCGAATTTGTATGCATTTATATATTGAACACCTCTGAAAGCATTTGCGTATTGAGGTTCTGCTGCTGGCTCACTTAAAGCCAACATTTAACCTGGTTCTTGGTCTAAGCAGCTAGAGAGAGAACCTGTATAATCCATGAGTAAATATGCACTGCATAGTTATCTCATAGAAAGCGCCATTTGTGCATTATAATAAGCAGCAGTAGGTAGTGATCCGGGTAATAGCAGCACCCCCAGGCGCCGGTAACCCGGTCCTGATGCTCACAACTTGCTTTTATACACAGGATGTGACCGCACTAGAGTCGACAGGACGGGCCGGCAGCTGCTGCAAGCATAGGGGATGGAGCAGGCAGTTACCCCGGCGCTGCACCCGCCCATCACATCCGATTCTGGCCCTTTAAATGATGATTTACATACCCGGGAGCGTTTCCGCAGCACGGCCTGGCAGTAGCGGGGACATGGCAGGGGGAATCATCATCGCCCCTCTCGCTCTCACGTGACTGCCCACTGTCTTGTCACATGACGGGCGCGGGGAAGCCTGGGAAGGCAAGCGGCGTCGCATGCTGCACAATGCCGGGTGCTGAAGCTGATGGATGCATGGAGAGTGGGGACTGGCAGATGATGAGCCTCAGGTTTCTCTGCCTGTGTGTCTGTGCTGTGCTGCCGGTCACACATGTTAGGCATAGCGGGTCCTGTCCTGGCAGCTGGGGTTATTTTATGCGCTGCAGCTGCTGCTTTTCTGTCCTAACCTTGAAATTATTGTTTTGTTTCACGTATAAAATAGCGTTTAATACACATCGCTAGGTATGGTGTCTATAATACATAAAAATGATATAATGATGTAGCAGAGAAAGCTGATTTAAATACAAATAATATCTTGTAAATCTCATAAGTATTCCTTCCTTTATATGAAGCCTTATAGCCCATTGAAAGTGCTATAGGTCACACAGTGCCAAAGTGTGTTCATAATATTAAAGCACGTGAGACTGGTTATGTGATTGCAAGCGCAGCTTTGATCACAAACATACCCCATGGATTCCCATAAAGCTGTGTATACACGGTGCGATTTTGGCTTAAAATCGCTAGCTATTCCGCCTCTATCTCATTTTGACTAGAAATTGTGCACCAGTGATTTTTAGCCATAATCGGAGGAGCATGCTCCTTCGACCATGAAGGGCTGGCCACGAGATTCCTGGCAATTTATCTCCCACAGCACATGAAATCACTGGCAATATGGTCGCTCAGCGACCATATTGCCAGCGATATGTGCTGAAATTGCCCCCTTGTGTACACAGCTTAACACACTCAGGAACTGGCCTCTTTTTTGCAATCGCTTTCGACCATCGCCACAGCCCCACCAATTAACAATCTTGGATCACCGTAGTCTTTTTAGGACTTGGAAATTAAAGATCCTCAGTGAAGGCAGTTTCAAGCTACAACTCACTTGTAGGAAGTAAAACTTGCTTCTGTGTTTTGCGCACATGTATTTGCGAAAAACACCACCGCAAAAACATTGCTCTGCACACATCGCGTGTGCATTTCTTGTGTGCTGTGAGGTGTGCTGAGCGATCTGTGCTTAAGTCAGCTCACTCAGCACAGCTTCCCATTGCCCCGTGTTTACGGAGCTTAACCATTTGAGTGCCAAGCGAATTTGTCAAAATTGGTGTGAAAACCAAGCAAAACTTTTTGTTCATCATAATGACCTGTAATGTTTACCCTTCTATAGGAAATATAATCTCTTTTTACACAACATTTTTTATTTGAATTTATGTAACAAATGTGAGCGATGCTGGCTTTTTTAGCGGATATTTTGAAAACAGAGAGTTGAGACTCAAGAGAAATGCAAATTTTTTGTGATAAAAGAAATCACACTTTTTGAACAAATCATAAGGTGCGTACTCACGGGGGCGATTTTGTACACTATCGCAGGAAATATGGTCGCTAAGCGACCATATTGCCCACGATGGGAGTGTGCACCGGCGATATATCGCCGTGTGCGCGCTCCCGTTTTTACCCCTGTAGTGATCGCTGGTCGCAGGAACATGCTCCTGCGACCAGCTGATTACCACTGCCGGGCTCCCCCGGCAGTTTCTTTTTCATCAGCGACCATCTCTGGTCGCTGATGAAAAGGAGAAACTGAGCAATATATTGCTATAGCCATATATTGCTCAGCAATATATGGCTGAGCAATATATCTCCCCTGTGTGTACGGGGCTATAGTGGTTAATTAGAGCGCTGTGTACTGGCAATTATCTGGCACTTGGTTCGCTTAAAAGTCATGATAATTGCCGCGAAAATGCATACAGTAGGTCCACACTTTATTTTTGGGCAAAGATGTGCAAAAAATATATAGGTTCACATTTTTTTGCAAAGATTTTTTTTTTTTTTGCCGGACATATTGGATAGGGAGATTTAACAAAAAATCAGACATAAAACGGGGTGGGAGCAATGCAGTGCATTTCTAGGGCTAATTGTATGACAGCTTAAACTAGAAACCGGCGCTCGAGGCTAGATCTCAAATAGAAAAATAAAATTTGAACCGATTTATCCTAAAAATAACTTATTCCCCAGTGCTGTTTTGGACAATAAAGTCAGCTGGATATTGGGATCAATTACCAGTGGTCAATATTGTGTTCTCTAATTAGCAGCTGCTTGTACTTGCCAAAAATGGATCCACATTCGTGCTAAAAACACATAAGTTCCCAATCCTATGTCTTATTGAGGGTCCTGGTTGCTGATTATTGGGGTTATGCTTCGCATAATCCCCAATAACAGCTGGCATTAGAGAAAAGCAGGACTGCATTGAGGCTTTTTAAATTATTAGCCATCCCCACTCTGCAACCAGCTTTGTCCTAACATAAATTATCCTACCAGCCACAATATGTATTAAATAATTCTCATATACATGTTTCACGACAACCTATGATATTATATTGATACTACTAATAATTAAACTGACTCCCAAAATTGACACCACACTAACATTACAAAGTGACTTCAGAATCCAGTGCGGAGAACGAGGCAGTCTCTTATTTTGACATGTTACCACTTCTGAATTTCTTCTGTGAGCCAGTCAGCATAGGAGAAACAGTTTGTCATGTGGATAAACTGTGTCCACTCTTAAAGTATTCTGGCTTGTTCAGCAATAATTTCTTTCATAAAAAAACATGTTTGCGCTTTCAAACTAAAATATCTGTTCTAATGTAAATCATCCACTTCAATATAAATCTTCGATGACATTGTTTAAAATTCTTGCACCTAAAATAGATCCGTTGTAGTACACATCGCCTAATAATTTATAATACACATGGTTTATTGGACCACACATATCCAATAAAGATCCGATTTGCACATACAGTAGGCACTGTAAGAATGTAATTTATCCAGAAGAGGCACCATGAGGTACTTACTGTGGGATTCTGCATTTTAGACAAATCTCGCCTGTGTCTTTTTGACACTTTAGTTCTGCTACTCACAAGACACTTTTAATGCTTCATCTCTTTGTTCAAAGGCTGCGGAAGGGAATGTTAATATTTTTCAGCAAATTAGAATGAACAGAATTCCGTATATATAATTTACCCAGGGCAACTTATTTGTGGGAGCCCAATCAAAAAATTCCAGTATTTAATTATGCAATGTTAAGCCCTATCTTAAAATTATTCCACGCCAGTGATAACTCAAACTGTCAATCTAGTCATTCCCTTTTTTGCTATTACATTCATCCAGTTAGCATGCGTATACGTATCTGAATAGACTTTCCATTGAACAGCTACTTTAGTGACCTCGGGCTGTTATGTCTGTTTCTCTAGTAGGGTTCTCAGAATTCTGCTGTTATAAAGAGCTTTAGCAAAACTGAATCAAAGTAGTGATGTACAGTAGGCTTTCTGGGCCTTAATATCGTACAATTTTGTCTTTGTTGTGTAGGTTTGGTCTGTGATCATTATGATGATTGCTGCAAAACACTTAGAGGCGCATACACACGATTTTGGCTATGGTCGATTTTGACTACAGTATGTATGATTTTCCATGAACTCCCTGGAGGCCAGAACTACTGTGAAATTTTGACTGTACGATATTGACTATCCTGTACTATGGATTGTACATTCTCTAATCAAAATTGTACACACTGTGCAATATGTACTGTGTGTTCTAGCGATATGGACTATATTGTTCATATCATGCTGTGTATATGACCCATTAGAACAATAGCTGCTAAATATTGATGGCGGTAGGTAAGAAACAATATAGTTAGTACACACTAAGGTAGCTGGAGCCTGGATACAAATTACAGGCTCTAGGTGCTTTCTGTGTGTTTCTTACAGTAATATCTGTGGCATTAACACACATGGCACCATGGCATTACCACGATTTTTACCAGTCCTGAAGTATCGTATGTTTTTTCTTCACATAGGGCAGTATTCAATGAGAAAAGTTCTCCGTGTTTTATGGAGAATTTTTGCTTTTTTCGCCTTGGACGGAGCATTTTGCTCTCCAAAAGTGAACCACCCTATTCAATGTGAAATATTCGCAGTCTTTCTAAGTGATTTTCGCCGTCTCTCTCGTGTAGAAATTCTCCATCTTTTGATGGAGAGCTGGAATGTGAACTTTTAAACTAAAAGGTTTTTTTTTTTAATTTTGTTGTAAAAAAATCAGGTTTTTTTTTCTGTGAAGGGGCATGTTATTTTTATTCATGTGCTTATAGCACATGAATATATATTTAACCCCTTCCTGACACAGCATGTTTTTGCCTTCCTGACAGAGCCCTTTTTTTCAAATCTGACATGTATCACTTAAGTGGGGATAACTTTTTTTTGCTTTTACTTATCCCAGTGATTTTGAGATTGTTTTTTCGTGACACATTGTACTTCAAGTTAGTGGTAAATTTTCGTCGATACAGTCTGTGTTTTTTGTGAAAAATACCAAAATGTCGGAAAAAAATGGAAAATTTAGCAATTTGCAAAATGTTAAATTTTCTGCTTGTGAGACAAATAATCATACCACTCAAAATAGTTAATAACTAACATAGACCATATGTCTACTTTATGTTTCCATCATTATTTCAACTTCCTTTTAATTTTTTTGGACACTAGGAGGCTTACAATATGAATAGAACATTTTCAAGAAAATTTCAAACACTGATTTTTTTAGGGACCAGTTCAGTTCTGATGTGACTTTGAGGGACTTGTATGTGAGACACCCCCATAAATGATGCCATTTCAAAAACTGCACCCCTCACAGTATTCAAAACAGCATTTTGGAAGTTTGTTAACCCTTTAGGTGTTTCACAGGAATTAAAACAAAGTGTAGGTGAAATTTCAAAATTTCATTTTTTTTGCAGATTTGCAATTTTAATACATTTTTCTAAGGAACACAGTACATTTTACTAGAGAAATGTGACTAAAAATTGATTCCCCCATTTCTTTTGTTTTCATAAATATCCTATATGTGGCCCTAGTGTGCACGTTGACCAAACCACAGGCTTCATAATAGAAGGAGCACCTACTTGATTTTGGAGCCTCCTTTTTATGAGATTATTTTTTAGGCACCATGTAGGTTTCTAGGCACCATAAGATGCTAAAAGTTAGGAACCACCCCACAAGTGACCCCATTTTGCAAACTACACCCCTCAGGGAATTCATCTAGGGGTATAGTGTACATTTCAAACCCCCAGGGGTTTCACCAATTGTGGTACAACTGGGCAGTGAAAATGAAAAATTTATTTTTTTACACAAAAATGCAGTTCTGGCTCCAAATTTGTCATTTTCACAAGGAATGAAGGAGACAAAGCACCCCAAAATCTGTGCCCCAATTTCTCCCGAGTACGGCAATGCCTCACATGTGACCAAAAAATACCAGTTGGGTGCATGGCAGGACTCAGAAGGGAAGGAGTGATTTTTGGATTTTGCAGCTCAGATTCTGGTGGAATGTTGGTGGGTGCTATGTCGCATTAGCAAGACCCCCGAAGCACCAATACAGTGGAACCCCCCCACAAGTGACCCCATTTTGCAAACTACACCCCTCAGGGAATTCATCTAGGGGTATAGTGTACATTTCAAACCCCCAGGGGTTTCACCAATTTTGATACAACTGGGCTGTGCAAATGAAAAATTACATTTTTTACACAAAAATGCAGTTCTGGCTCAAAATTTTTCATTTTCAAAAGGAATGAAGGAGACAAAGCACCCCAAAATCTGTGCCCCAATTTCTCCCGAGTATGGCAATGCCTCACATGTGACTAAAAAATACCAGTTGGGTGCATAGCAGGACTCAGAAGGGAAGGAGTGATATTTGGATTTTGCAGCACAGATTCTGGTGGAATGTTGGTGGGTGCTATGTCGCATTAGCAAGACCCCCAAAGCACCAATACAGTGGAACCCCCCCACAAGTGACCCCATTTTGCAAACTACACCCCTCAGGGAATTCATCTAGGGGTATAGTGTACATTTCAAACCCCCAGGGGTTTCACCAATTTTGATACAACTGGGCAGTGAAAATGAAAAATTACATTTTTTTACACAAAAATGCAGTTATGGCTCCAAATTTGTCATTTTCACAAGGAATGAAGGAGACAAAGCACCCCAAAATCTGTGCCCCAATTTCTCCCGAGTACGGCAATGCCTCACATGTGACCAAAAAATACCAGTTGGGTGCATGGCAGGACTCAGAAGGGAAGGAGTGATTTTTGGATTTTGCAGCTCAGATTCTGGTGGAATGTTGGTGGGTGCTATGTCGCATTAGCAAGACCCCCGAAGCACCAATACAGTGGAACCCCCCCCACAAGTGACCCCATTTTGCAAACTACACCCCTCAGGGAATTCATCTAGGGGTATAGTGTACATTTCAAACCCCCAGGGGTTTCACCAATTTTGATACAACTGGGCTGTGCAACTGAAAAATTACATTTTTTACACAAAAATGCAGTTCTGGCTCAAAATTTTTCATTTTCATAAGGTATGAAGGAGAAAAAGCACCCCAAAATCTGTGCCCCAATTTCTCCCGAGTACGGCAATGCTTCATGTGTGACCAAAAAATGGCAGGACTCAGAAGGGAAGGAGTGATATTTGGATTTTGCAGCTCAGATTCTGGTGGAATTTTGGTGGGTGCTATGTCGCATTAGCAAGACCCCCGAAGCACCAATACAGTGGAACCCCCCCACAAGTGACCCCATTTTGCAAACTACACCCCTCAGGGAATTCATCTAGGGGTATAGTGTACATTTCAAACCCCCAGGGGTTTCACCAATTTTGATACAAAGATCCATAGATGTGTGGTATATTTTAAAACACTCCTTTATACATAGGCCGGGTTTGTCGGGGCAAATGTCACACTGGAAAATAGTTTGCTTTCTTATTCCCTTTTTATAGCAAACTTTGCACCTTTTTTGTGTCCTGCCCTTTTTTCCAGTGGAGGGGATTTCATCAGGAAAATGCTGCCCTGGTACAATACGGGGGCCAGTACTAGAAGTACTGGGGCCCTCTGTCTGCTGGTTCCCAAATATTAGGCCCTTTATGACTTCCTCTTGAAAGTGCATAAATGTCCCCCTCTGGCTGGTAGAACGGAATAGCACGTAAGCGTTATACAGTGCCATCTGGATGATATACACGGCCAGCTTCTTGTACCAGATTTTTGTTTTCCGCAGGGCACTGTACGGCTTCAGTACCTGATCTGAAAGATCCACTCCGCCCATGTACCTATTGTAATCCAGGATACAATTAGGTTTTGAGGTGTGGGTACTGGTACCTCGTACAGGGACGGAGGTGGTACTGTCTCCGTGAATTGTTGTCAGTATAAGGACATCCCTCTTGTCCTTATATTTGACCAACAACATATTTTCGGTGCATATTTCCCTGCTTTCACCCCTTCTCATTACTTGGGCAATGTGCGTTTTTGGGAGGCCTCTTTGGTTCTTGCGCACAGTACCGCAAGCTGCTGTACCTCTTGAACCAAGGGCCTTAAACAGGGGGATGCTGGTGTAAAAGTTATCCACATAGAGGTGATAACCTTTATCCAGGAAGGGGTGCACTAAATCCCAGACAATTTTTCCACTAACACCTACGAGGGAGGGGGGGCATTCTGGCGGTTCAATTCTTGAATCCTTCCCTTCATATACCCTAAACCTGTGGGTGTACCCTGAGGTGCTTTCACACAGCTTATACATTTTTATGCCATACCTTGCCCTCTTACTGGGAAGGTACTGGCGGAATTTAACCCTTCCTTTAAAATGTATAAGGGACTCGTCTATGCAAATGAATTTATCTGGGATGTACATCTCTTCAAATTTGGCACTGAAGTGATCAATGACCGGCCTGACTTTGAATAGCCGGTCAAAGGTGGGATCATCTCTGGGTGGGCACTGTGCATTATCCTTGTAATGCAAAAATTTAAGGATTAACTCAAAACGATTCCGGGTCATGGCCATACGGTAAAGTTGGGTGCTGTACAGAACATCTGTACTCCAATATTGCCTAATTTCTGGCTTTTTTACTATGCCCATATGAAACACCAGACCCCAAAACGTCATCATCTCTACTGCATCTACAGGGGTCCACCTAGCAAATGATGACGTGGGGTTTTGAGCAATAAACTGCTGGGCATATAAATTAGTTTGGTCCACCATTAAATTTATAAAATCATCAGAGAAAAATAATTTGAAAAAGTCAATTTCTCTGAAACCTGTTGAATCAAATTGGATTCCTGGGATGGCCAAAAACTCAGGAACCCGGGGCTCAAAATTGTCTGGTGGTGGGGTCCATACGAGATCAATTATTGGGGGGGGGGGTCTCAGCTGCTCTACGGGGGTGTCTTTGAGGGGGTCCCTCATCACTAGAGGAGGAAGAGGAGCTTAAGATGAATCCTTCAAATTCCCCGCTTGCCTCACTGGCTGTGTCAGAGTCAGAGGCAAGCATGGCATATGCCTCCTCCGCTGAATACATTCTTCTGGATGACTGGGATGACATTTGGGATGCCATTTTTATTTTTGTGTTTCTGGTAGTGAAATGTTTCAACACGTGTATAGTGTAGGGGGGGTACAAACTTTATTTCAATGTAGTATGTAGTGTGTAGTGTGTATGTAGTGCAGAAAAAAAAAAAAAAAAGGTCCTGCGCCAAAAATTGAGCACAGATGTTGGTCAGTAACATCCGTCACTGAACAGCGCTCAAAGGCAACAGGAATTTGATCAAAAAAAAAAAAAAAAAAAAGATCAACCCTGTGCCGAAAAAGCTGATCAGTGATGTACGTCACTGATCAGCGCACAGTGGCCACAGGACACCCACAAAATCACAGTGTGTGTAAAAAAAAAATTAAAAAAGACCCCACAGCACCCTCAAAAAAAAAAAAAGGTGATCACTGATGCGACACTGATTACCAGTGAGGGGCAGCAGGTGCACAACCTTTGGTGCAACTGACAGTGCAACTGGCAGCAACTGACAGGTATACTGTATATAAAAAAAAAACCTGCACCCCCAAAAAGTTGCTGATCAGCACAGATATACTGATCAGCACAAAAGGGGGGGTAGCAGACACAAAATATAGCACTCTCTATCACTCTCTGTCACTATCTCTCTCTATCTATCTCTCTATCTCTCACTATCTATCACTCTATGACACTGCAGCAGCAGCACTGACAGTTATATATATATAAAAAAAACCTGCAGCCCCAAAAAGGGGGGGTAGCAGACACAAAATATAGCACTCTCTATCACTATCTCTCTATCTATCACTATCTATCACTCTATGACACTGCAGCAGCAGCACTGACAGTTATATATATAAAAAAAAAAACCTGCAGCCCCAAAAAGGGGGGGTAGCAGACACAAAATATAGCACTCTCTATCACTATCTCTCTATCTCTCACTATCTATCACTATCTATCACTCTATGACACTGCAGCAGCAGCACTGACAGTTATATATATAAAAAAAAACCTGCACCCCCAAAAAGGGGGGGTAGCAGACACAAAATATAGCACTCTCTGTCACTATCTCTCTCTATCTCTCTCTATCTCTCTATCACACTGCAGCAGGAAGTCACAAGAAGTCAGATCCAGGAAGCATCCAGCACGCTACAAGCAGTGATCAGGTGATCAGGTAAGGTATTTGCAAGGATCAGGTAAGTATTTGCAAGGATCAGGTCAGTATCACGGCAGATAGGCACGGTGACCGCTCTGCACGCAATTCCAGACCGGAATGGCGTCTGCAGCGCAGTCACCGTTAGTTTAAATGTCGCGCCTTGGCTGTGATTGGTCCGTGGGTCCCACGGACCAATCACAGCCTTGGGGGCAGGTGGGGTGAGGTGTCGTCGTCACCGATGACCCCCTCATGCCCCCTGACGCCCGGCGGTGATTGACACCTGTGTTACCGAGCGTCTGATTCGCTGGTAACACAGGAAAACGCTGTAAATGGCTGTTCACACTGAACAGCCAATCACAGCGATCGCCGACGGGGGGGCGGCATCGCAGCCCCCCCTGGGCATGCAGGGACATGTCTGGGACAGCAGACATCGTCCCTCTGTCACTGCGTCTCTAGACGCAGTGACAGTTTAAAGTCATGACGTACATTTATGCCATGTGTCGGGAAGTACATCCCGACCATGACGTAAATGTACGTCAAATGTCGGGAAGGGGTTAATTAAAAAAAAAAATTTTTTTTTTTTATATTTTTTTTTTTTTACACAGTGCAGCCAGCAGGGGGCCGGAGCGCTCGAGCCGCTCATTACATATTCATATATATTCACTGCACCCGATCGTTAATATGCACGAACGGGTGCAGTGAATACTGGGTCCCCCGCTGGCTATAGGGGGGGGGGGGGTGGCAGCCTGTGCTGCCTGGGTCCCGGAGAGCCCCCCTCCCCTAAACATTCCTCTGGAGCAGCCAGGGAGACTATAATCTCTCTGGCTGCTCCGTCCCCCGGCTCCCTGAAAGCTCCCTGCCGCGGACGCTCGTCCGCTGCAGGGGTTAAGACTCGCCGCGAGTGGCGGCGAGTCTTAACCACATTGAATACAGGGAGCAGGAGTGGCAGCGAGCCCTCCGGAACACGGAGAGTGCATGGAGAGCGAAATAAAACGCTCTCCATGCACGGAGAACTATGACATTGAATACTGCCCATAGTGTTAACATATTTTTGCAGGGTAATGAGAAACTAGTAGTCTTTTGAAGTCTCAAAAGTATCCTCCATAGTTACTGATACTGTCCATATGTACCTTTTGTCATATATTAAAGCAGGGGTCTTCAACCTTTAAGACAGCGTGGGCCACCTAAAAAAATCCAGTGAAGCCCGAGGGCCACTAAAATCGCCTACGGAATTTCGGACAGCCCCATAGAATCACAGCTCCCCTATAACGTCAGCACAGTCCTTCATAGATAGTTGGCACAGCCACCCATACTCAGCACATAACCCCCCCACACACACACACACACACACCCTAATAGTTATCAGCAGCCAATTTGGGTTCCAGTGCAAACAGTAAAATATGTGCCCCCCCCCCATATATAATTTGATATTGAATAAATTGCACGCGCCGTAGGCGCGCTCCCAAAAATGGGTGTGACCTAATTATAAGGGGCGTGGTCTAATTATAACGAGTGTGAACTAGCAGGAAACAATTACCTGACACCTCTTTTGCAACCTGCATGACCAGACATTGGTTATTGCAGGAATGGTCGTTGTCCTCACACGCTTAAGTTGACTGAAGGCTGCACAGTGACATATAAACATGAAGGCCCACACAGTGAAATAGTATGCCTCACAGATCAAACCCAAACAATGAAAGGCTACTTAAATCAATATACACTGTTACACTGTTTATCCGTAATGCCCATTACACATTGTGCATCACACCATAGTGTCCATTAGACATTATGCCACACACCGTAATACCTGTTGTACATTATGTCATACACCATAATGCCCATTACACATTATGCCGCACCGTGATGCCCATTACACATTAATCCACACAAAATTATGCCCATTGCACATTATGCCCCACACTGATGCCCATTATGCCACAGACCATAATGCCAGCAGTACTCCTGCTTATACATATGATGCCCCAGCAGTGCCCCTCACCTAATGCCCCAGCAGTGCCCCTCACACAATGCCCCAGCAGTGCCCCTCACAAAATGCCCCAGCAGTGCCCCTCACACACAATGCCCCAGCAGTGCCCCTCACACACAATGCCCCAGCAGTGCCCCTCACACACAATGCCCCAGCAGTGCCCCTCACACAATGCTCCAGCAGTGCCCCTCACACAATGCCCCAGCAGTGCCCCTCACACAATGCCCCAGCAGTGCCCCTCACACACAATGCCCCAGCAGGGCCCCTCACACACAATGCCCCCAGTAATGCCCCACACAAAATGCCCCCAGTAATGCCTGCAGCTTTGCCAGGTCCCCTGCTCCCGCCAGATGTACCTCCTCATCCTGCAGCTTTCACGGGTCACCTGCTTCCACCATCCATGCCTCCTCCTGAAGTTTCGCCGGGTCCCCTCCGCCAGCTGTGCCTCCTCCTCCTGCAGTTCCAGTGCCGGGTCCCCTGCTCCCGCCAGCTGTGTCTCCTCCTCCCGCAGCTTCGCCGGGTCCCAACTCCCCAGCTCATGACCAGACGTGCCTCCTCCTCCCTCAGCCGCACTGGATCCACTCCTCTGCCCTGCCTGCAGCCAATGGAAATTGGGTAGGCGGCACCCAAGGGGACTCCATTACACTGCCTCCCTCGGCAGCATTTTCTTTTACTTAAAAAAAAAAATAATCCTGTGCATGGCGGGCAGGGGGCCACTGAGATCAGCTCCGCGGGCCACTCGTGGCCCGCGGGCCATGGGTTGAAGACCCCTGTATTAAAGCATTTTGGCAGTTGCAGTGGGAGAAGGATATCAAGACGATTGAAAATACCTCTGTAGGCAAAAAGTGGCTACTGCCATCTGAACACCGTGACAGCCTTCATGGCCGAGGTTCAGAAAGGTACGCTTTGTTGAGCTTTGTACATAGGGATCATAGTGTTCATTCTAGCACCCGCCAGCTTTAAAAACCCACGCAGTTCCTGTTCCCTGACTGCGGTGTCGCTGTTTGCTGTGGTGTTTCTAGCACAAAACTCGTTTGCATATCATTGCTTATATACAGACCACACTGTGCTAGAAGCACTACAGCAGACAGCGACACCCCAGGCAGGAAAGGGGCACTGCATGGGTTTTCAAAGCTGACGGGTGCTAGAATGAACACTAGATCAGACTGCAGACCCATTGAGGATAATAAAGACTGCAGTCTGAAGTGCTAATTAGCCTGCTTCTATACATAGAACTCTATACATAGCTTGGAGAGTTACATGAAATATGCACACACAATAAAAAAAAATATTTTGTTGTCAGGGCATTAAATAATGCACCACAAGCATAAACAAATCCTGTGTCAGGAGCCTGTGCAGGAGACATCTTTTCATGGTACATCAGACAACCCCATTAACAGGCTCTTATTTCATCTTCTGTTTTGTTTTCCTCTGAAAGTTGCAATTACTGTTTTGTTTTTTTGTCGTCCTGTAAACACTTCTATTTTCTTCTATGCCTTTTGTGCTTCTGATAGTGATGAATGGTCACTGTTGTTTTCTTGTCTTTTTTTTTTTTTTCTTCCTGGAACAACAGCATAATTATCTTGTATGAAAGAGTGTATGAGCAAGTTAAAATTGTAATACAAATAGAGAGTTACTGAGGATTGGTTTTGGGTAACTTTGAATAAATACAAATAAATGTAATTGCTAATGTAGACTTATGTCACAAGTAGGGCATCCATTCTTGGCATCTGGCCGCTGATCGGCGCATCTGGTTGGAGGTTCACGAGACTGTGCTCACAAGTGAATGCACGTTTGTACAGCCACTCCCAGTTCAGCCAGTGGGTAAGCTATGACTGTTGGGTTGTGTATATATCGAAGTAAATGTTCCAGCTGATGGGACATACCAAGTGAGCCCAGAGGGCAGGGTGAGCCTGAAAGTAGCAAAGAGGACACACAAAGTGAAGTTTCGACCATCGGTCATGTGGTTGAAACTACATTCACAAGATAGAAACTAGCCACTACCATAACTGTTGTGCTTACTATATTAAGTACACCACTTCCTCTTGCTGCATCTAAAGGCCCATACACACTGGGCGCCTTTGAGCTGAAAGCTACTCAAAACAGCAAGCTTTGAGGACAGCTTTGCATAGCTCTGCACTATGCAAAGCCGTCCGCTGTCGGCGCTGGGCAGGGGGAAAGCCGCTCATTGTCTATGCACTGTTAGTTGGCTAGCTACAGAATGGTCACTGGAGTCTGCAGTAGAGAGTAGTAGTAGTACGGCAAGGATACTGAGACTGAAAGAAAGAACAATGGGAGTGTAGAGATCATGGGGGCAGTTGTAGTTGTATTTCTGGGTGCCGGATGATGCTCCAACAGGGGGCATCCTGACAGTCAGTTTCCCAACGTCGAAATCCTGACTGCTGGTGCTCCGACAGGGGGGGATCCCAACTCACAGGGGCTATTCTCCCTTGTGGGGGTCCACGACCCCCATAGAGGGAGAACAGAACCTGTGATGAGCCACCAAGCCCGCAGCGTGGCAAGCGCAATGAGCCCTCAAGGGGCTACTTTGTGCTAGTCCCCTCTGTCAGGGGGGATCCCCCTGTCGGGGCACCATACAACACCCTTATTTCTTGCTGTTGCAGCAGCACTTTAGGCAGAAGGACTCATTAGAATGGGAGTTAGGACTGGAGTAGTGGAAAAAAAATATCTGGCATTGCCAGAGACAATGACAGCCTTCACATTGTTCTCACCTTGTATTTAAAAAGAAAAACTAGCTTGCAATAACATAATTGTATTATATTTATGGTACACTGCGTAAAAAATAAAAAAAAGCAGATATAATTATACTTCAGCTGCATCTGATCATGGTTTCATTACCATCTATACTTACTATAATTTAAATAAAGGTATGTTAATATGAAAAACACGCAGACTTTATTCTTTCATTTTAAAGTGCCACATTAGAATTTTGTATTATGTCTGTAGCAGAAAAAAATCCAAACTTTTTTGTACATTAATGTACTTACTGTGAGACGTCTGTCTGGTACTGTTTATACCTGAACAGCAGTACTCAAACAGCAATATTAAAATGCTCATTTAAAAACCTCATTCAGTTCGATACATGGTCGGCAAACACTGTAACTGCCAAATATAAAACATAAATGTCACCAGAAGAGGTTATGGTCATATCAAGTTCAAGTTAAATAAATATATATGAAGGTGCACCACATGGGAAACAAAAAATGATTACTTTGGGTCTTCAAAAAATATAACATGGCCATTCCATGAAAATGAGCGCAAAAAGTTCCATGCATGGCACTAATCTGTAGCAGTGTTTCTGAATTTTCAACATAAGTTGTCAAGTTTATTTATAGCTTTTTACACATAGGTAATTATATAAAAAAAATAAAAAAATATTTTAGACCAAAGAAGTTTCCTTTACAAAATGGTGGTGGAATTGGCTTTTTTGATATATGGGGGGGGGGGATGCTCCTGACAGTCAGAATCATATCTGTTTTCGCCGGCATCCGACATCGAACTCGACAGTCGATATTCCATTTTCCAGAACGGCTGAAGAAACGGCTGCGTTTTGATAAAAAAAACTCTTTCCGACAATACAGATTTGCCTCCATAGGGAGATGAGGCTGTATCAGACGAGTTCCGGCCGGGGGGGCAAAAACCAGCCGGGAATGAATAATGAACTGACGATATTTCCACCTGTTGGAAAGATTACAGGGTTTAAATTCTCCACATAGTGTTGGATAAGTAATAAAAAAAAAATCTACCCAAAAAATAAACCTACAGTAGTTAGGCAATTTGATATAACATCCATCTAAAGTTTGCACACAACCTGATATTTTTAAACCCTTCAGATGCAATACCTTATCACCTTTGATAAAGCCGCTGAGACGGCGAAATGCGTCAGGTGTCTACCCACAGCCAGTTTTATTGGACTACTCCAAACCAGCCTCGGACCTTTTTCCTTTGTGGACCACTATTTGCTGCACTTTGGCAATTTGCCCACCACCTGGAAGGACTCTATCCATGTCAATTGGACGATCCAGCTCTGGGTGACTCCCTTACTCTGGAAGGTGACTCGGCCCAAATTCCAACTCGGGCCTTGAGTCCCAGGGAGATACAAACCACACACCCCAGCATCCCATCTACAGGTGGACGATAACCCCAAACTTTTGTACATGCATTTGCACTTTATGGTCCTGACCCCAGGCACAATAGGAATGGACAGTCCACACACTGCATTTTAAATCCCCCAAAACCAGTTATAATGTATACCTGTTGATTCATTATTTTTATTGGTCATGTTATATTAAACCTACTGTTTTTTAACTTGTACAATCAGTCCAATTATCATTACACACACCCACATAGCCAGTGCTGCTTCCCCACTTTTTTGTCTTGCACAGTTCGGGTCTGACTAACCCGACATCCACAGCAGCTGCTAGTGAAGCAGCCCAGGTCACAGCGCCACCTTCCCCTTCTCCTTCCGTGTGGAGGAGCACTTTTCCTATTTTTAAAACATGTACAAGTGTCCTATACAGTATGTGACAGTGGAATGCAAAGTTAGCACTAATGACCGCTTTAGATGAAGTGGTGTTGAAACATTTTCTGCATCACAGGATTTAAGGCAATTATTGATTACTAATGGGTATGTTTATTTGCCTTCCAGTCCAGCAAAATGGACTTGTGAATTATGCCCTGAAAAAAATTAAATCCATAATCATCCAGGAAATGTCATCTGAAAATAGAGGGTGTGTGTGTGTGTGTGTGGGTGGATGGGGGAGGGGGGGGGGCCTTGTTCTGGCACATTTGAGCCCTCCATAGACAATGTTAACAATTATCAATGTCATCATGCAGAGCTGTCTAATATAGATGATGAATCTGATGCAGCTGAATCAGCAGGTGATATTGAAGCTAAATTAATTTGTCAATAAATTGCTGAAAAGGTCTGCCACAAAATGTCATTCTTTACCTCTGTAATGTAATTTTAACAAGGTAAAGAAATTGTCACTAATTGTGAATTGAAAAACTATGTGGAACTCACTGTTGGGGATGCTTCTTCGAAAATAAGAGGATATTTTAAATCAATCTCAAGCTACTTGCTGAAATAGTGGATGTATTGACTTCAATAGAAGTTTTAACTTTAGAAACACTGCCTACAGGATGCAAATTTGTGTATGATCGATGCCATTCTAACGTTTCTTACATCTCAAATACAGAAACCTAAATCTACTTGTGCAAATGGTTATAAGGAGCCGCCGCGTGCGCCCTGGCAAATGCACGCAGTTTCAGAGGCATGCGTCAGGGGACGAGCAAGCCGGAATACACAGCAGCAGTGAATTTTGTCCAGCAGTCTTAGTTCTGGATATTCCAGCATACTCTCAAGCAGAATCGGCTGCATGGCATTTATTATTTATTTATGAATTACGTTTCTTAGCGCACATATTCCACAGCTCTTTACAGAGAATATTTTTGAACATTCACATCAGTCCCTGCCCCAGTGGAGCTTACAGTCTATATTCCCTACCACATGTACACATATACGTACACACACAGACATTCTAGGGTTAATATTGTTGGACGCCAATTGCTCTACCAGTATATTTTTGAATTGTGGAAGGAAACCGGAGTATCCAGAGGAAACACACTCAAGCACAGGGAGAATATAGAAAGAATATAGTTAGGGCCATGATGGGAATCAAACCCATGACCTCAGTGCTGTGAGGCAGTAACGCCTACCATCACACCGACCGTGCTGCCTGTCATTTGTAAATTACAGTACCTTTAAAAAGCTTCCCCTCCTGTGCTAGTTATAACCTTAGCGGAGAGGAACTGGTTAATTCCATACTTGAAAAGGATCTAGGCGTCCAAATAGACAGCAAACTGGGATGTAGTGCCCATTGTAATGTAGCAACAAAAAAGGCCAACAAAATTTTAGCATGTATTAAAAGGGGAATGGAAACTAGGGACTCAAGGGTAATTAGGCCACTGTATAAAGCACTGGTAAGACCTCACCTCGAATACGGAGTGCAATTCTGGGCCCCACACTATAAAAAGGACATCATAGAATTATAAAAAATCTAAAGGCGAGCAACAAAGCTTATTAGGGGAATGGAGAATTTAAGCTATGGGGAGAGATTAAGCAATTTGGGAATATTTACATTGGAAAAGAGACGTTTAAGGGGGGACATGCTCAACATGCACAAGTATATCGGGGGACAATATAAGGAACTGTCACACACCCTCTATTCTACTAGAAAGGAATCTAGGACGCGAGGGCATGAGTACATATTAGTAGAAAAAAAGATTTTGTTCAGCTAGTAGAAAGAATTTCTTTACGGTCAGAACAGTCAAACTCTGGAACTCTCTTCCCGGAGAGGTGGTGTCGGCTGGCTCAATAAATGCGTTCTAGGCAAAATTGGACAAACATTTACTGGGTGAAAACATCCATGGGTACAAATAAGAAATATAATCTGTCTGTAAAATATCAGAACCTACCAATTCAGCAATGGATAATCTATTCTAGGTTGAACTAGATGGACGCAAGTCTTTTTTGAGCCTTAACTACTATGTAACTATGTAACTGTTCAACTTAGGGCGGTGATAGCTCTTTGTGAGCCTCCGCATTCGGTTCCTCTGTGTCCAGGAGTAGTTGGTGTCCCTGTTCTGCTCCTGTTCTCTGAAGGCCCAATTCAGGGTAATCCGCAGCTCTGCTGATTGTTGAATGACTGCACATGTGCACAGTATACGTTCGCAGCCGCGCACAGGTGTGGGGTGCTTGTGGTCGGTGAGGTTGGCTGGGTGACATTTACCTGATCATTAAGCTTGGAAATCCTGCAGCCCAACGATCAGGTCTAAATTCCCCCGAGTCCTGGTGTTTCCAGATATCCTGATTCAGCCTACTAAAGCTTAGGGGGTTATTCTGATTCACTCGGAAAGGCACAATCACTCTCTAATGGACAAAACCATGTGCCCTGCAGGTGGTTACTTGTGCAGAGAGAATTAGATTTGGGTGGGGGGTGTACTTCAAAGTGAGATCTATATTGCAGTGTAAAAATAAACTAGCCAATATTTACCCTGCACAGAAACAATAAAACACCCAAATCTAACTCTTTCTGCACGTTACATCAGCCCCACCTTCAGTGCACATGGTTTTAAGGCACAGAATAACCCCCTAAGTCCTGGAGTTTTTCCTTGACTACTTGCTTTGTGCTGTATGGCTAGCTATTGCTTATATTATTACTCTGCTTTGTTGCATTTGTACTACGTTGCTTATACCATCACTTTGCATTGTTTCATTTATTAGTTACTGCTTACATCCATATTGCATTGGTGTATCTGCGCTACTAGCTCATGTCCGTATATCTATACTGGTTGTCCTGCTACCGTTTTCCCTCTTGGATGCTCTTAGCTGGGTGGGATATTTAGCATTAGTCTACTCTCTGCAGCATTACGTTTACCTAGAAGTAAGGGCACTGACTCTTCTGCTAGCTGTCAGCCTCCTATATATTACTGTATTACTGCCTTAGTCCTGTTCAGGTCTCTGATCCTATCTAGTGCATTGCTACTCCAAAATTATGAAGCGGTCTACTGCCTATCCTGTGAGCCTTTTAGTTTCTGGAGGATCAAGGCAGCATTTCAAGTACCAGTGTACCATCTGCAATAAGGGAACAAGAACGGCTGTTATTGGCGAAGGCCCTCCAGGTCTCATGTGATATAGTGCAGGCGTTCCTCGAAAATAGTATGTTTGATGCCTTAAATCACGGGTGTCAAACACAAGGCCGCTAGACCTCGTCATGTGGCCCGTGCGAGGAGATAGCACGCAGGGCAGTGTGTCCCAGCTCCTGCCTAGGCCACCTCCTCTCACCCACCCCACCGCGGCCGCCTTACCTGTTCCTCCACTGTCGGCGGCCATGTTCCTGTAGGCACATATGTATGCGGCTACAGAAACATGGCCACCGGCCTCCACGGCTACGTGGAGGAGGGCCCGGCCGCCTGTTCCCTCTGATGCCCGGCAGTGACAGACACTGGGTGGGGACGTCATGACGATAACGCCGCCCGCCCATGCGTCTGTAGAGAAGTAGGAGCAGGCAGGGAAGCTGGACCGGGAGTCGGGGACAGTGTGGCCGCAGAAAGCAGTGAAGAAAAGCTGGAAGCCGCAGCAGCTGCAGGACAGACGGAGAAACAGTAAGTGAGGATGAGGATCACACTCACAATAAAACAAATATATAGATCTGCTGTTTCCTGAGGTGTCCCCGTGTATAATAATAATAATGCCATAACACCATAGGCTGCTCCTCCTGTATAATCACTTATGTGTCATGGCATAACTTTTATTATATTATACAGGGGGAGCAGTCTGTGGTGTCATGGCATTATTATTATACAGGGGGAGCAGCCTGTGGTGTCATGGCATTCATTTTATATTATACAGGGGGAGCAGCCTGTGGTGTCATGGCATTATGAGGGTGACCAAACTGCTGATGCAGCCCCCGATGAATTTGAGTTTGACACCCCTGCCTTAAATAATCAAAAAGGTCAATGGTACAAGTAGACATTTCAGATATCTTGAAATACTTGTAGAATCCCGTATATGACGATCGCTGAGAGGCTAACTACTCTATATGCACAAATGAACCAGACACAACTGCACCAGAGATTCAGGAGGAACCGCAAGAATTACCCCATGAAGTGTCTGATTTGGACCAGCCACAGGTACAGACTTGCTGTACTTTTTAAAGCAAATGTTTGATCTTGAAATTGAAAAAGCAATGAAACCAGCACAGCCGGAAACTCAATTAGCTGGAATAGCTGTGAAAATAAAATGGGAAATGGCACTGTTCGAGGGGGAAGTAAACAAAGCCATTATTTGGAACTGGTGTCCTGCTACCTATGGTCTCATCCAACCACTTGTGTAGAGCCATTACTTGCTTTCTCTGCAGTTGTGTACAGTATATAGGAAATAAAATCGGGAAGCAATTTAGCAATGAGACCTTGGATGTCCTGTTTTTTTTTATTAGCTCTCTTTCAGCAAATTAAAAAAAAATTGCATTACATTACGAGTATAGTCAACTATTTCCTGTGTAGTTTTTTCTTTGTATTTTTTTCACAATGTCTGAATTAATCCCAGGATCCTATCCATGCACAGATTCAGTAACTTGCCACAACACACGGATGACCGTTGCTTCAGGATGCGGTCATTTGGTCTACAGCATGATGGTTGACACCATTAGGTCGACATGGTTCTAGGTCGAATGGTCATTAGTTCAACAGTGTCTAGGTCGACATGGGGTTTTTCACTGTTTTTTGTGCCGACAGGTGTTATTTCATGCCCTACCATCCACTAGGGCATGGTGGGAGAATAAAATAGTGTGCCGAGCGTAGCGAAGCACCGTGCCCGAAGCATTGCGAGAGATGCAGTGCACTTTAAACTGTGTCCATGTCGACTGTGTTGACATTCGGGGCAAAAAACTGTGAAAAAACCCTTATCGACCTTTTGACTGGCAACCTAGACACTGTCGAACTAATGACCTTTCGACCTAGAACCATGTTGACCTTTTCCCATGTTGACCTAATGACTGTCGATCATCATACTGTAGACCAAATGATCCCAACCCGTAGCTTCAGTGCGATAACCACTTTATGAACACTAAGGACCAGATGTATTAAGCTTCAAAAAGTGAAGAGATTGAGTGAGATAAACAACCAGCCAACCAGTTTTTAACTGACATGTTATAGGCTGAGTTTTAAAAATAACAAGTAGGAGCTGATTGGCTGGTTATTTATCACTCTCCACTGTATCACTTTTTCAAGCTTGATACATCTGTCCCTAAATGTCCTGTCTAAATTATGATTGATGATCTCTGCATGTTGTAGATTTAAGTATTATTGGCTTCTCTCTTGCGTGACCCTTCTTTCCCCTGGAGAGCCCTGATTTACCACCACCTATACACCAATTGTAAATAAATATTCTTGTTGTCTCAGAGCAGTGTATTGCTGACCAGTTATGCCACCAACTTGGGACCATTAACGTCAAAAAAACTACCTGCTGCATCAGGAAGTGTTCCAGAAATTAAGGGTGGCTGGCCTCATTTTCTGGGACTGCCTAAGCCCTTTGGTTTCTTGGGCACAGCTGGAATGGCCCCATCAGTATGGTTGTGCCAGACATCATCAGTATATGTGAGGGTTACTCAGATGTCCAATGTTCACACCGTTGATCCAAAACGGAATCTTCAGATGCAGCGACTGTCATTAGTGTACAATTATGAATTAGCACCATTTTTGCGGACGGTTAGTGGGGTTGGACTACATAACCTAAATCAATAACAGACAAGGTGCTTGTTTAGTATAAGGAAACATCAGTTGCCTTATTTATCTTGTGATATATCACCATGTGGGCCAGATCGAGAAGGAAATAATTAATGGACCTCCCCACCAAATATGAATTAAAGATCGCCTTTCCTGATTGCATCTCCAGCAGGCAGGCGACACTGAAGCCATGTTTTCATGTGAAACATTCGGACATCCATACCATCTCTTTAGGACCTTATATTGTGTCTCCTGCACCTCATGGCTGGAATAGCAGACATTGATTATTTGGAACACCTTTTCCCACAACACATAGTCTCCAATAGTCCATAAATCTGTATCCTATGGTGAGATGAAGTAATAGTCAGACTTAAATATACCCTGAAATATAATGTTGTAACTGCCTGGGATCTGATGGGACAGTGGTGTGCGTTGAGTGCACATAGGCCCTTATTCTGATTGAGTCGGATGGCTCCAAATGCGGCCGGCCGATGGTTGGTGTTTGCGCATGTGGAGAGGCGTATCTGTGGGGGCGGACATATGACATAGCCGGATGCCAGCCCATATCCCTGCTTTTGCACTGAGAAATGCCCGAGTGGTCTGGAGCACTCGGTGCTGCCTGACCACTCAGTCCAGCATTCGATGGTCGGCGACCATCGAATGATGGGGGAGGTTCCCACAGATGGAGCAGGTGTTCACATGAAATATCCACCCGCGGTCCGTTCGGTCGGCGTCTTACCGCATTTGGACGGTGTGAGTGATCCGTAGGGAAGGCGGGGCTAAGAACACTCGATTCCTTTCCGAAAATACGCATCCGTCCGATTCAACTAGAATAAGGGCCATAGTTTCAAATGCTGTGAGATTTCTTCCCACCACTGTCTGGTCCCCTACAGCAGGCATGTCCAAAGTCAGGCCCGGGGGGCAATTGTGGCCCATGCTGTCAATTCAAGCTGCCCGCAGCCTCCAGCTGGAAGTGGGCAGAGCATCAGATGTGGGAAGCACAGGACACTAAAGGTGGGGCCCCGACGAGTGCGTCTTTACCTTGCTGTCCGCTGCAGTGAGGAGGTGATGGCCGCCACAGTCAGATTTGTTTGGCGTCCTACCCCTGCTGCTGCAATCATATATCACCCTACTCCACAATCACAGTGACAGCAGTGTGTGGGGAGGGGGGAAGCTTGCTCCCGTAACATGCAGAGTGGAGGAGAGCAGCAGCGGGAGCCCAAGCATCTCCTGTCCTTGCAGTTCCTGCTTTGCCTCTCCTTCCTCTGGCTCACAAGGGGCTGGGAAACATACAGAGAAGGGAGGGAGCAGAGTGGGGGACATACAGTGAAGGAGGGTCAGGCTGGGGGACATACAATGAAAGAGGATCAGGCTGGGGGACATACAGTGAATGGAGACAGTGATGGCCATTCACAGAAGGGGGAGCAGGGGCAGGCTGGAGGACATACAGTGAATGGGGGCAGAACGGGGTACATAGTGAATGGGGGTCATACAGTGAATGGGAGTCATACAGTGAAGGAGGGTCAGGCTTGGGGACATACAATGAATGGAGGCACTGATGGACATTAAGAGAAGGGGGGAAGGCTGGGGGAAATACAGTGAAGGGGCAGGCTGGGGGCAATAGAGTGAATGGGGGCAGAGTGGGGGACCATTCTGATGTGATTAATGATTCAAAGAATGTCAGGCTGAATGGTCGGCCCCCACACATTTACACTTCACCAAATCTGGCCCTCGTCGCAAAAAGTTTGGACACCCCTGCTTTAGGGTCACAATTGTTTGAGATGTACTAAGCCTTGAAAAGTGATAAAATGGAGAGTGATAAACCATCAACCAATCAGCTCCTACCTGTAATTTTTCAAACACAGCCTGTGATATGGCAGATATGAGCTAATTGGCTGATGGTTTATCACTCTCCATTTTATCACTTTTCAAGCTTATTAAATCTGGCCTTAAGAGTGGTCATCGCTGACGTAGGAGACCCACCCAAACACTGCCTGGGTTTCCACAATCACACCCACAAAATGCTAAATTTCTGCAACTAAACGCTGGCTTTCTGCCAATCAAACGACAGCTATGTGACTTCTATGCGTACAAATATTTTTTTCACCAATTGTCAACACGCATGCGCGATGCAAGTGCTGCACATGCTCAGTCATTCATTTTCCAAATTCTCTGATTAGCGATATACGCTGAATTAGGCCTAATGTCATATTTATTGAGAGGTTAAGTTTTTGCTGAAAATTAGCACTGGTTACTATAATGAAGTTATACAGGCCTGTCAATGTAAAATTACATTATGCTAAAAATATCCCAGCATTATTCAAGATGGCACGCTTACTAGTGCAATAAATCACAATCATTATAAACATGTCACATAGGAAGCCTTTCATTTAAGTTCATGTAAAAAGCTTCGCTGTGCACTGTAGGAAATGCAGGCCTGTACCCGGCAGACTGGAACAGAAAACAATAAGAATCAATACTATGTTATATCCACTCATAACGTGTGACATCCAATACACAGAAAATTTCACATGCTATTAACTTGTCCCATTACTGTGACTGAAACATGAGTTCTGTTGGTGGGGACTATACACACTATTTACAGTTTGGTAAAACTGCTCATTAACGATATTGATTCAGTTCTATAGTTGAGACAATTTACTGGTTGTCCATCCAAACCCCAATCCAACCCTGGGTCATGGCTATAAAACACCAGCAACGTATAGCATAAATTTTGTCTGATACAGTGCAGTATTCATTGCCTTATTGCGAGCTATGACAGCGAGCAAGTCAGTATTCAACTGACACCCCCCCCCCATGCACACGCTGTTTCCACCTTGCTGGGTTTTTACAGCTACATGGAAACAGTATGTGCGGCTGCCAAAACAGCGGGCTCCCTGCATTAGCCACGAACCTCGCCGTTTGGGGGAATCCTAGCCGTCCTGACAGCGAGGATTCCCCCAGAACGGTGAATAGGGTGTCAGCGGCAGGCACGGAGATAAGCGGTGAGGGTCGTTTGTTTTTGGTGATCTTCGTCATTTAACCCCCCTGGCTGCATTGACTACGGCCCGTAGTGTGTCTGTCACGAGGATATTCACTGGGACTCTCCCTGCAAGTTGTGGAAAGATATCAATTACTAGATGAATTAGTTCCAGTTATTCCATTTGTTAACCGTCCTCCTTGTATTAACAAACTCCGCGCCTTACATCATTATATCCGCTCCTGGGGCTGAATGTAACAGCCTATAACACAGGTCTTCAACCTGTGGCCCTCCAGATGTTGTGGAACTACATGTCCCAGCATGCCCTGACAGTTTTGGCATGCTGTTATAGGAAAAAAAATGTGGCAATGCATGTTGGAACATGTAGTTTCACAACATCTGGAGGGCCACAGGTTGAAGACCCATGGCCTATTAGATAGTACCGGATTATGTGCGAGTCTGCCCTTTTTTTTTTTTTTACAGCAGAAATTATTAACAAAGCAAAAACAACCTGGTTTTGGCTTGTAAATTACGTGTTTTTTTTTTTTTTTAATGAAGAGCCAGATATATAACCCCCAATTTCCACATGGCTGTAGAAAAGTTTTGTTTTTCTCTTGGAAAGCTGCAGTGTTTATAGATTTAGATGTCTCATGTCTAATGGTACAGTTGGTATTTGGCAGAAATATTACTTTGGTGAAGTTTAAATGTGTGGGGGCTGACCAGCCTGACATTCTTTGAATCATTAATCACATCAGAATGGTCCCCCACTCTGCCCCCATTCACTGTATTTCCCCCAGCCTTCCCCCCTTCTCTTAATGTCCATCAGTGCCTCCATTCATTGTATGTCCCCACGCCTGACCCTCCTTCACTGTATGACTCCCATTCACTGTATGACCCCCATTCACTATGTACCCCGCTCTGCCCCCATTCACTGTATGTCCTCCAGCCTGCCCCAGCTCCCCCTTCTGTGAATGGCCATCACTGCCTCCATTCACTGTATGTCCCCCAGCCTGACCCTCCTTCACTGTATGTCCCCCACTCTGCCCCCTCCCTTCTCTGTATGTTTCCCAGCCCCTTGTGTGAGCCAGAGGAAGGAGAGGAAAAGCTGGCACCGCAAGGACAGGAGATGCTTGGGCTCCCGCTGCTGCCCTCCTCCACTCTGCATGTTACGGGAGCAAGCTTCCCCCTTGCTGCCCCCCTCCCCAAACACTGCTGTCACTGTGATTGTGGAGTAAGGTGATATATGATTGCAGCAGCAGGGGTAGGATGCCAAACAAATCTGACTGTGGCGGCCATCACCTCCTCACTGCAGCAGACAGCAAGGTAAAGGCGCACTCGTCGGGGCCCCACCTTTAGTGTCCTGTGCTGTGCTTCCCATATCTGATGCTCTGCCCACTTCCAGCTGGAGGCTGCGGGCCGCTTGAAATGACAGCACGGGCCGCAATTGGCCCCGGGCCTGACTTTGGACATGCCGGTCACACAAGAGCGCAAGTAATGGGATATATAGCAAGTAAATTAATTCCAATGTACACTGCTGCTGCCTCCTAATAATGGTGTGTGTACCTCTTGATTAGACAAATGGAGAATAAGTGCTAGTGACAAGTCACCTAGTACTATAGAAGGCGCAGCTGTGTTCAGTGTAATGATTAAAAGATTACAATATTTTTCAAACAAATTAATAATTTATTTAAAAAAAAAATCGCTTTATACATGATTAACAATTTTCAGAAGTACACTTCATATTTAGATTCAACAGTACATAAAGCACTTAGTGGTAGCCCTGGACTGGCGCAGATGGGAAAAAATGTTCCATAGTTTTTTGTGAATGGATCTGCGAATACATTGCTATTAGCGATGCATTCACAATTTTGAAAGGGATGGTTTTTTCTTTTTGTCTGGGTGGCGGCTTTTATGCTCGCAGTCCATGCAGAATTAGGGACCAGGTTCTCAAACCTGTCCTAGGCCAAAGTGTAATTATTTTGAAGTTCTTTTATTAATAATAATAATGATATCTATATATCAATATAGACCCCAGATCCAGAGTTCCTGAACCTATTTTTCAGTAATACTAACATTTTTTTTTTTTTATGGGGGTAAACAGATAATGGTTGCTCATTATCTAGGACATTTAGTGTTGGTAATCATATCAAATTGTGAGCAAATTTAGCTTTTATAAGTATGTTCATTGGTTTGTTTTACAGCATCCATTTATACATATGACTGATAATTACCACTGCTGTGTGCAACATGTGTTTTCTCTCCATTCACCATAGAACTGTAGTCCAGTACAACAGCTGTTGAAGGCCGTTACTTCAGCTGAACTACTGTTTACCAGAGAATTGTTAGGCAGAAGCCGCTACACTATTGTTTATGCTTTTGATGCTTTTACATTTCTACTCTGCCATTTTGGCCTACTGCATTTTTTATTATTATTTTTTTATTTTTTACCTGACTTATTTTGTACTGTTTAACATCAACATGGTTAGTTCATACAAAACATATACTCTCTGTAGCAAAATAAAATCACTATCCTCATAGGCGTGCGCACAGGGGGTGCCAGGGGTGCACAGGCACCTCCTAATGACCGGCACCCCCCGCACAATTGCAGCACCTCTAATGACCGTCAGCGACAGTGCCCCCTCCCCCGGCTGGCTAGCAGTACCTGCGCTGGCCTGGCTGCAGTGGCTGGGCTCCTTCAGCACGAGTTTTTTTTAAGGGGGCGTGGCCACGGAGGTCCGTGATTAGGCCACGCCCCTGACATGTCCTGTGCTCGGGTGGAGTGTGGAGACGGACTAGTGAAGCTGCAGCCTACCTAGTGAACTGTGGCAGGCTGGCTCCTGGCTGAAGCCTGCAGGTAATGTGTGCAGAGAGTGAGACTGGGGACAAGTGAATAAGGTTGTGTGTGACATACTGTATACTGTGAGGGAGTAGTGCGCTGTGTGTGAGAATGCAGTGATGGGAAGTGAGGGGAACAAGGGGCCTGATTCAGGATCGCTCACTAAGTAGCAATCTTTTGCTGCTTAGCAAGTGGAACACCGCCTGCCGAACCCCTGTATAATGTGAATAGGGTCAGTTTGTGCTGTGTAATGTGAATATGGGTCACTACGAACTGTGTAATGGGAACACCCAGTAGGCGTGATGAACACGCCCCTCCAATGGTGCACCCCCTAAGGAAATGGGCTGCACACGCCTATGACTATCCTATATGCAGTACAAGGCTAATACCGCTCCTAACCACTAAAGAGGGTTTTCAAGTGTTGTGAGTGCCAAAGGGCCACTAGATGGTGCCTTTTAAATTTTAAATGTTGCTTTAAATGGGCGTGCACAATGCAGTTATGCTGTTCCATCATTTTTACTGGCTGGTAAATCATTTAACCCTTTGAGTGCCAAGTGAATTTTTCAAAATTGGTGTGCAAATTGACAAGCAAACCTTTTTATTCCTCATAATGACCTGTAATGTTTACCTTATATATGAAATATAATCTTTTTTTACATAACATTTTATATTTCAATTCATATAACAAATGTGAGCGACCCTGGCATTTTTAGCAGATATTTTGCGTATCTCTCACAGATGTTGGCACACAATGGGTTATAGGGGGTATTCAATCATTGCCGCTTTTTTCACCTGGCAAAAAATCTTGAACAGATTGTGATGTGTGTGTGTGTGTGTGTGTGTTTTCAGCAGACGGGAGGGAGTGCTGGAGGTCTGGTTTTAGCGGGCAGGAGGGAGGGTTTGCAGCGATGTGTGCAGTTCAGTCCCGTTACAGTGTGTCCAATCCCGGGATTGAAATCCCTCTAATTTTGGCTAAAATCCCAGGATCCCGCTGATCCCGGGTTTGGCCACCCTAGTGCAGCATGCTGCTTGTTTGCTTGAGATTTTAGAGTGGGATATAAACTTTCATGTGTGTTCACAGTGTTTTCAGGGGTCAGTACATCAAATTTATGTTATTCTAAAAATAAAAACAAATGCGGTTCATCTTGCATAATCTGGAACCAGGATCCTTTTTTCTGATGTACCACTGCATCTTTTTATTCCCATGTTCACTTCATAGAGTGCATTGCATTATTATGCAGAAATAATTTATTCTGCTTTGTAAATTGGTGATTTTAAAAGTATTTTATTTCTCTGGATGGCAAATTGTTTGTAAATTGCATTTGTCTGCTAGAATAAGCAGTGCTCACTTTGTCCTGCTCTATGAATTGTAAGCACATTTACCAGCTAAGTGCTTTTCTTCTTTTTCAGATATGAATATGGAATTTAACCCTTCGGATCATCCACGGGCAAGCACAATATTCCTCAGCAAATCCCAAACAGATGGTACGGTGCTTTATCTGTAGTTTTGTCAAGCTTTAATTTTGAGTATGAAATGTTAAAAAAAATTCTGTTTTCATCCCCTCATCGCCTTTTGCTTTTTACGTTGTCCACAACATGGTAAAAACCTTGGCAGCAGGTACATTATTATGAATAGTTTGCAAATATATCTATTACAAATTATCAACCCATTGGGGGAAATTTACTAAGATGTGTATTCCACTTCACATGTGATATTGCTATGGGCAACCAATCAGAATCTACTTATTTATTTTGCACCCTCTAGATCAGGGCTGGGCAACACCGGCCCTCCAGATGTTGATGAACTACACATCCCAGCATGCCTTGCATCAGTTTCAGCATGACCACATAGCAAAACTAATGCAAAGCATCCTGGGATGTGTAGTTCATTAACATCTGGAGGGCCGGTGTTGCCCAGCCCTGCTCTAGATGATAGTAGACAGGAATCTGGTTGGTTGCCCATAGCAACATCACATGTGACGTAGAATATACATCTTAGTAAATTTCCCCCATTGTGTTTTTGAGGATTTTTTTTTTTTTTTTAACTATTTGAGTAGTGATCATTAATATGATAAAAAAAAGCTGTTTCTTATTTTATAATGGCAAAAAACCATAAAGATGGAAAATAGACATGTTTGTGAAAATGCTACACATGCGACCATCTGCAAAGAAGTGTTCTAATGAAATATTGCTGCATCTAGTTACCACACTTCTGACTTTTTCCTTTCTCCATCTTTCTCAGTCCCTATGCCATCTCTGTCTCCCCCTCCCTTTCTCTCTCTCTCTCTCTCACTCACTCACTCACTCACTCACTCACTCACTCACTCACTCTCACTCTCACTCTTCCTCTTCCTCCATTTCTCTGTCTCACTTTCTTGGCCTGTTTCTTCCGTTCTGTGTTCTGTGAACTCTGCAGACAATGGGTTCATCAGGAGCTAATTAATTAGCCCCGATAACTCCACATTTATCACAGAATATGCTTTGGTTGCCTCAGACACCCAAAGCTTATCCCCGATAAGCTGCCCATGGATCCGTGATAATACATGGGCTCTCCTGTCTCTCTCTCTCTTTCTCTTTCTCTTTCTCTCTCTCTCTCTCTCTCTCTCTCTCTCTCTCTCTCTCTCTCTCTCTCTCTCTCTCTCTCTCTCGTTCTTCTTTTCCACTTTTTATTTCACTATTCTGTCTTCTCTTTTTCTCTATCTGTGTGTGTTTCTGTTTGACTTTCTTTCTTTCTTTCTTTCTTTCTTTCTTTCTTTCTTTCTTTCTTTCTTTCTTTCTTTCTTTCTTCCTTCCTTCTTTCCTTCTCTTCCTCCCACTCTCTCTCCTTATTCCACTCTTCCTATTCTGTATAAAAAAATGATACCAGGCAATTATTCTTCATTGCAATAAATACTTTCACTAAATTTGGGGAGCATAAACTAACAAAAAGTTGATTTTGGAATAAATTAGTCATTGGGGATGGTTTTCAAGGGAATCTGATGCAAGTCAGGGCATTCTTACTTATAAAATAAAGATTTCCCCTACCTTTTTACCTGCTAGGGGGGTGTGAAGAAAAACATCTGACTTTACTAAAATAAATCCAAGTTTATAATTGAATTGCAAATTTGCTGGGAATTTTACTTGCAGGAGCAAATTTATACCTAATTGAATCCCCCACTTTGCCTCTCTCTTTATCCCCCACTGTGTGTGTCACTCTTAACTTTCCTGCTATGTCCCTTCTACTTTGTCTCTCTCCCAAGCTGTCTCTTTCTTTTCTGGCTTGATTGTATCTTTTTCTCTCAGAGAGATATACTAAACCTTGAAAAGTGATAAAGTGGAGAGTGATGAAGTACCAGACAATCAGCTCCTTACTGCCATGTTACAGGCTGGGTTTAAAAAAAATAGTTAGAGGCTGATTGGTCATTTATCATTTTCATGCTATAATATTTCAAAGCTTTAGTAAACCTGGCCCTCTCTCTCAATAGGGGGCATCCAATTAGCCCCCATAAAACATCAGGAGTGGAAAATGTCAGTTTTTCACAATTTCCTCAATGTTTCTCCAATATTTTTTTTCTGATCAGATTGCCCGATTGAAAAAACAAATTTTACTGCAGCTCAGTTTTCGCTGAAATTGGGACTGCTTTCAAGGTTACTTAGCCCAGGCAGAGAAATTAAATCCCTGATAAGCCGCAGCACGCTCTGGCTTATCATGGCAAATTAGATAGCACCCGGCAAGCCTGTTTCCTGTGATCAGCGATTGCAGGTAATAGGATACCACCAGTAGCAGTTTTTACCTATGGGCTGCAGGTAATATCCACCACTGTAGTGAAGCCAGATGCAGTCTGTGAGACTACACTGGCTTCACTGTGACTGGCAGTGACTTCCTATTGGAAGTCCGACCTGCCAGTCACCAAGGCAATCCCATTGGGAGGTGCAGAATCGCCGATTGCGCATGCGCAGTACCTATATCGGTATGGGCACGCACTGGTCCTGGTTCCTGTCATTTGTATTGTACAGGTGACGGGAACATGATTACTTCTATGGGCTGTTGCCGATGCAGCCCATAGAAGCTGGCCGCATGCACAGTACAGAGGTTTGAAATGCGCATCCGCCAATCCCAGCTCCTGTCATCAGAGCACAGGCGCCGGGAACTCTGTCTGCAGGGATTGGCGGCTGCAGGGAGGGGGGAGGGCTGCCTGCCTGCATAGCCGTCAGAGGCAGCCCCCTCCCCAGAGCCACTAGATACCGCCCAATCTCTATATTCCATTCTTATTCTATATGTAACTAACCAATTTCTTGCAATATTACAATTTAAAACAATTTACCACTCCCACGAGACCCTGTATTATGCTGTGCTCTGCTATGAATTGCATCTACTTCACACATTACTGTATATAATATAAGTTGTTGTATGTAGTTGATGTATATAACCTACGACCACAAATTTTCCATATTCATTAAAGCTATCACATGCTTCCTTTAGAGAGTTAAATGGATTATTACAGACAATCCTGACATTATTACCCAGGAGTGTCATGGTGATTTTGTTTCATATTGGAGCTTAGCTGTCTGTAAATTGCATATTTTGCTTTATATTAAGAAAATAAAATCTGTTGTCTTCTAACACTGGATAACTACTGATGTCCAATTACTCATTCATATTTTCACAGTGAGAGAAAAGAGAAAGAGCCTTTTTATAAACCATGTGAGTATAACTATTACATACCAAATAGATGTCAAACAGTTGTGTTTTATGGTAACATATATATATATGTAGTGACCAAATCGTTTCTCATTGGACAACAATCTCATACGGCGCTACAATCCATGCTGCAAATAGGGTTCATGTAATGTTCATGTTACTTTCCTATGTCGAAAACATTGAGGATAATGGAAGATCAGAATTAGATGTTGTGGCCTGTCATTATAATTTCCTTCTAAGCTGAAACTAATATGATCTGGTTTGTCAGGACGTCAAGGCTAATAGATATAATTGGTTGCCGCAATGCAGGTGGAATACGTGACCAGGCATAAATGGAAAGAAACAGTAACTATACACCTATGCGCTGTGCACAGTGTTTCTCCTGCATCACCCCACGCATGTGCATTGGCACCATCCTCTCATAATGATTGGTCAGTCCCTTTTTTAAAACCCCACTTAAGCCCCATACATACTACATGACTTTCCAAAAGAGATCACTCAATTCGGCGTTTGTGAGCAAAAAAAATTGCTTAGTGTTTGCCCCCAATATTGTATCAATATACTGGGCGCATCGTGATCGACACCACCACCTCCCCCCCCCCCCATTGGGGTCCCAGTAACATCACCAATCAGAATCTACTTCTTATTTATTTGGAACCTTCTAGAAGATAATAGTGAGATTCTGACTGGTTGGCCATAGCAACAACCTATCTGAAATAGAACTTCCATCTTCGTACAGCTGGAGCCCCTCTCATTCACTGTCAGCGCTCGCCAGAACCTCTCCGCCGGCTAGCGCTGGTGGAGAAGGGACTCCATCAGACTGGGAAGCGCGTGCAGTCGGGGCAGTGGTGGGGACCGGCGATGGAGGTGGCGGACAGCGGCAGGAGCTCCGGCAGAATGGGGCGCACAAGCGTCTCTTGCGTGCGCGCCCCCTTCCGACGGCTGGCGATGGAATCACCAGCCCCAGCAATAAGTAACTGTGTTTGTTAATAGAAATTAAGAACTCAATATATCTCTATAGATAGAGTTATGGGCTCTATATAAACTATTTTTGCCCAAGAACCAGCGTTCTCTTTTTCTCTCTTCCTTTGACTGTATTGCTTTCTGCCTCTCTCTTCCATGCTCGCTCGCTCTCTCTCTCGCTAAAGAGGCACAGAAAGATCTTTCACCTGTGTTTAAGCACACAATGGAGCGTATACTCTGTACTAGAGCAGAGTGAGAGGGATTCCAATCAATGCTATCAGCTCTTCTGTGGAAGAGGATAAATGGCTGCCACTTAGACTTAATGAAGGTCAAATACAGAGGGCAGTATTTTTCCATTTCCAAATGTACAGAGATAAACGACTTTAGGCCACTTATTAACCCCTGCATTGTGTGCTAAAAATATTCAGCTGTGTTGGTGCTAAGTTAATGTGCCAGACATGAATGAGATGGCCAGATTTGCATTTTAACACGAAGCAATTGCATAGGATGTGGTCTAAATGCAGACTGTAATAAAACATTGGTGCGGTTGGTACGGCCTGTCAGTGTCCAATATGATCCTGCAATATTATTCAGACTTCACGCATTGGTAAATCTCAGCTGGTTTATTAGCGGGTAGGGAATGCTAGCACAAAAAATATAGAAAAATTATATATATACAAACAGAATGTCTAAGGGGCATACACACTGAGCGATTTTGTGCTATTTCCTAAGCAATCTGACTAGATTGCTTAGAAAGTAAGCACAGAACTCTTCATTTGTATGCCCCAAGAGATGAATGATCTCCTGCTAACTAAGTCAGTGCATGCAGTCCTAATCTAGTCAAATTGCTTAGCAGGTGACTGCAAATCTCTCTGTGTGTACAGAATGAGAGATATTGATCGAGATCTCTCGTTATGAACCACAACCCTTTTTTTTTTTTTTGCTTGAGCAAAATTGCTTAGCACAAATCACTGCCTGTGTATGTGCTCTCCATGGGCAATCTGGACACCAGGAAATCGCCTACCCTAAGCACACATCTCTACGTGTGTATGCCCCTAAAGGTAAACAATATCAGTCGAGTACAATCCAGGTACCCAGCCACCAGTATGTGATAGGTTACATGAAAGTCAACTTAATAATTGTCAGAATCCTGAAGCATCATTTCCTAGTGATGTTAATGAGGAGGTCACACTTAATACTCACATTTACCCTGCTTATTTTTCGTTAACATTTTAAATCGCCATAGGGCTGAATCCTAAACTGGGAATTTGGCTTATTCCCATAAAGGAATTCGAAATGAGATGAGCACAGTGCAATTATACCTGATTACTCTGCTTTTTGTATTGCAAATTAGTCGACGCATTTTATTGAAATTTTAAATCGACATAATGTCATTTATCTGTCATAACCATTCATTTGCATTCTTACTGTTACTCAATGTTTTTGGCCAGAATTTGTCCATTTCAGTCTGTTCATGATTAGGGTAAATGTAGAATCTGTTATCTGATATTCATGCTCTCCTCAGGACTGAATATTGGGTGTGTACAAGCGTGTATTTGTATTTTCCTATATGACTATATATGATGTGGTTTTTCACTGTTTTTTGACCTGAATGTCAACACAGTCGACATGAACACAGTTTCAAGTGCACCGCATCCCCTCACATCGCTCGCTGCGCTCGGCACACTATTTTATTCTCCCACCATGCCCTAGTGGATGGTAGGGCATGAAATACCGCCTGTCGGCTCAAAAAACAGTGAAAACCCCCATGTCGAACTAATGACCTTTCGACCTAGAACCATGTCGACCTTTCCCCATGTAGACCTTTTCTCATGTCGACCTAATGACTGTCGACCATTATACAATGGACCAAATGACCGTATCCCATTCTACTAATTCACTAAATTGATTGTTTATTTGTCCTTAGCTTCCTCCAGGACAAATGAGGAGAAAGTACAGCTCCTGTTCTACTATATTCCTCGATGACAGCACAGTCAGCCAACCTAACCTCAAGTATACAATTAAATGGTGGGTGTGCACTTCTTTCCTATGTATACCTTATTGTTAAGCACAGCTAGGAAGTTACCCAATGTACTGAATTTATAATATTTTTATGTAAAAAGACAATACACACTGTATTTATCCTGTGCTTTTTCCGGTCTGATCTGCACCAGAGTTGTCATCTGTTTAAGCTTATTACCCCTGCTTCTACTTCCATGCTGCAGCTGACTAAGCAACTGTGGCAGCCTACTTGCTTCATACTGTTCTGTAAAGGTCTGCTGGATGCAATGTTAATATTGAGATGTAGTCTTCCAACTGCACGTAAAGGATACTACTTCCTGCGTTTTAGTGTTTAGTTTAAGGAATACTATTATGCGATCTTCACTGGTCTTCTGGGGAAATTTAGGAAAGTTCAGTATTTATTTATTTATTATTTATTAACAGTTTCTTATATAGCGCAGCATATTCCGTTGCGCTTTACAATAGCAGACAGTGATACAACAAAACAGTGTATTTACAGACAGTCAAAATGTAGGAGGGCCCTGCTCGCAAGCTTACAATCTATAGGGAAATAGGCATTGATACATAAGGATAGATACTGTATTCTTTATTGCATCGATTTCACCAGAACGCAAGGTTCTATGACTGGTTCTGGTATTTGATAAGCTTGCCTGAAGAGATGAGTCTTCAGGGAACGCTTATAGGTTTGGAGACTGGAGGAGAGTCTTATTGTGCTTGGGAGGGCATTCCACAGAGTGGGTGCAGCACGAAGAAAGTCCTGCAGTCGGGAATGGGAGCGGGTAATGAGTGTGGATGAGAGACGCAGATCTTGGGAGGAGCGTAGAGGTCGTGTTGGATGATATTTTGAGATAAGAGAAGATATGTATGTTGGTGTAGTTTGGTTTATGGCTTTGTGTGTAAGTAGAAGAATTTTGTATTGAATACGGTAGAATACAGGTAACCAATGAAGTGACTGACAGAGTAGCTTTGCAGACGATGAACGTCTGGCTAGGAAGATTAGCCTTGCAGCTGCATTCATAATGGACTGTAGCGGTGAGAGTCTGTATTGGGGAAGGCCAATAAGGAGACTATTGCAATAATCAATGCGTGAGATGATGAGAGCATGGATTAGAGTTTTTGCAGTGTCTTGTGTAAGGTAAGGGCGAATTTTAAATATGTTTTTTAGGTGCATGTGGCATGATTTTGAGACAGATTGAATGTGGGGTACAAAGGAAAGTTCTGAGTCAAGGATAACACCTAGGCAGCGAGCTTGAGAGGTAGGAGTGATTGTCATCTTCTCAACAGTGATAGAGATATCAGGTTGGTAACTACTATTTATTGGCGGAAATATAATTAATTCTGTTTTTGAGATATTAAGTTTGAGGTGGCGAGATGACATCCAGGATGAAACAGCAGAAAGGCATTCAGAGACACGGCTCAATACAGATGGGGACAGGTCCGGGGAGGATAGGTAGAGCTGAGTATCATCCGCATACAGATGATACTGAAATCCAAAAGAGCGGATTAGTTTGCCAAGAGATGAGGTATAGATTGAGAAAAGCAGGGGACCTAAAACTGAACCCTGAGGTACTCCAACTGAAAGAGGTAGCGAAGAGGAGGTAGAATCAGAGAAACGAACACTAAAGGAGCGGTTAGAGAGGTAGGATGAGAACCAAGAGAGGGCTGTGTCTTTAAGACCTATGGATTGTAGTGTTTGTATGAGAAGTGTGTGGTCAACAGTGTCAAAAGCAGCAGAGAGATCTAGAAGAATTAGTAGTGAGTAGTGGCCTTTAGACTTAGCAGTGACCAGATCATTCACAACTTTAGTCAGTGCTGTCTCTGTGGAGTGTTGGGCACGAAAGCCTGACTGATGCGGGTCCATTAAGTTGTGCGAGTTAAGAAAGTGTGTGAGGCGAGTATAAGCAAGTCTTTCAAGTAGTTTGGAGGTGCATGGAAGTTGAGAAATGGGACGGTAGTTTGAGAGAGAGCTTGGATCAGAATTCTGTTTTTTCAGAATCGGAGTAATAACTGCTTGTTTGAACAATGAAGGAAAGACACCAGTAGAGAAAGAGAGGTTACAGATTTTAGTTAAGATTGGAATGAGCACAGGAGACAGAGATTTACTTATTTGCGAGGGTATAGGGTCAAGAGGAGAAGTAGTAGAGTGGGAGGCAGAGAAAAGTGCAGATACTTCATCTTCATTTGTGGGATCAAATGAAGCAAATGCTTCAGAGGGCTCAGGTATGGAATTGAGCATATCACCAACTGAGTTGGAGCATACCAATTCATCTCTGATCTTGTCAATCTTATCCCTGAAGTAGGAAGCTAGATCTTGTGCATGGATAGTGGTTGGTGGCTTGGGTGAGGGAGGGTTGAGAAGGGATTTAAATGTATTAAAAAGTCGTTTTGGGTTAGAAGCTTGAGCAGAAATGAGAGTTTGGAAATATGTTTGTTTGGCAGTTTCCAGGGCATAACTATAGTACTGGTAGATATTCTTATATGTAAAGAAATCCATTGGACTGTGAGATTTACGCCATTTACGCTCAGCTTTGCGTGAGATATTTTGTAGGTGTCTCGTTAATTTAGAGTGCCACGGTTGGCGTCTAGGCCTACGTGGAGTGTGGTGGGTAACTGGAGCCACTTCATCCAGGGCTGTTTTGAGGGTTAGGTTTAGGTGTGATACCGCCATCTCAGGAGTAGTGAATGCAGAAATAGGAGCAAGCTGTTGTTGCAGTGAGGAGGAGAGTACTTGAAAATTAATATCATTAATATTTCTGCGGGCTTGAGGTGGATTAAAGGATTTCGGTGTTTTTGAGTTAGAAGTACTAGAGGACAGCATGCAGGTGATAAGGTTGTGATCTGAGAGAGGGAAAGGAGAATTGGTGAATTCCGACACTGAGCACAGCTTAGTGAATATCAGATCAAGACAGTGGCCATCCCGATGAGTAGAGGAGTCAGTCCATTGGGAGAGGCCGAGAGAGGAGGTTAGAGAGAGTAGTTTGGAGGCATGAGCAGCAGATTTTGGGCTATCAATAGCAATGTTGAAGTCACCCATGATGATGGTTGAGATGTCAGCAGAAAGGAAGTGAGGGAGCCAGGCAGAAAAATCTTCCAGAAATCGCGTTGGCTGCCCAGGTGGGCGATAGATAGCTGCAACACGCAGCGAGAAAGGAGTGTAAGTTCTGATGGAATGTACTTCAAATGATGTGAATGTGAGTGATGGAACCTGTGGTATAACTTTGTATGTGAAGGATTGGGATAGTAATATTCCAACCCCACCTCCTCTGCTGTCACCAGGCCTGGGTGTGTGTGTAAAGTGGAGATCACCATGTGACAGGGCTGCAGGGGAGGCTGTGTCTGATTGTGAGAGCCATGTTTCTGTTATAGCCAGCAGGTTGAAGTTGTTTGAAATGAAGAGGTCGTTGATGGACGTTAATTTGTTGCCAACAGAGCGTGCATTCCATAACGCACATTTTAGTGATTTGGGGGATGAAGGGAGGCATTTAATGTGTATGAGATTAGCTGGATTCCTATGTTCCTGGGCGTTAGGTGCCTGCGAGCGGGGCAAGCAGCTGGGGCCTGGATTAAGTGAAATGTCACCAGCTAATAGAAGCAGTAGAGAGAGATAGGTGTAGCTGCAGGTGGTTTGTGAATGTTGTTTCTGGCGACAGTTTGTGGATGTTATTGTCAATGTAGAGAGATATGTAAAAATCTCATGAGTGTTAATAAGAGGGGTGTGGATAATGGAGGCAGAAATGTGTATAGAGGGCTGAGCTTCAGGGAGAGAGAGAGAAGAGACTGATTTTGAGAGAAAACCATGGAGAGCAAAGCAGAGCAATAGTTTGTAGTACATGGTGTATTTTAACAGTTCTATAGGCCAGGAGTTATATTAGACTTGCAATAGTTAATACCAGCTTACTGGTGTTGCTCAGATAGTAATTTATAAACCCTACATATATGTGAGTGCACGCTGATTAGCACAGCTGACCATAGATTGCATACAATGCTATGGCATGCAGTGAAGTAAATGTTTTCAGTTGTAGAGTTACCCTGTATTTTGTGAAGCAGGCACCAGCCTAATATGGCTCCAATTAGCAATTTTGCAATGTCTAAATGTACAAACACAAGTATTGCAATATAGAAGCAGATTATGTTATTAGAATGGATGAATCACATACACAATCAGGCAGCATAGTGACAGTGTGAGTATATAGGAGTGTAGGTTAGGTACATACGTTCAATTTTAGAGGTTAAAGCAAAGGGTTTTTAAACTTTCTTAGGCTTGAAGATGTCTTGGTGTTGAGTTCATCTGTTTTCATCCTGTTTAAGTCCTGAATAAGTCCTGAATTTGTTGTATCATTGCAGAACCCTTTTAAATAAACCCTTATAAAATAACCCAACAGCCCAGGCTACAACAGCCTAGTGAGGCTCCCTAATAAATGATAGATTCTGTCCATGTGAACTCAATACAACTAATCAAAGCCTGAACAATCACCCCCTCCCCAATTACAAGGCAGGCAATAAAACTCCAATATAAACAAACATTCAAATAGCAGATTGCCAGCACTTGAAGACAAATTAGTTTAAACTTATACAAGAGCTCTCAAATCTATAAATAATATTAGCACTGTCTTGGATTACCCAATCAAAATATCTGATTCCCTGTTAAGCTGCAGGAGCAGACAGGCCAGTATACCAATAGCGATATTTACCCAATCAAAATATCTGATTCCCTGTTAAGCTGCAGGAGCAGACAGGCCAGTATACCAATAGCGATATTTACCCAATCAAAATATCTGATTCCCTGTTAAGCTGCAGGAGCAGACAGGCCAGTATACCAATAGCGATATTTACCCAATCAAAATATCTGATTCCCTGTTAAGCTGCAGGAGCAGACAGGCCAGTATACCAATAGCGATATTTACCCAATCAAAATATCTGATTCCCTGTTAAGCTGCAGGAGCAGACAGGCCAGTATACCAATAGCGATATTTACCCAATCAAAATATCTGATTCCCTGTTAAGCTGCAGGAGCAGACAGGCCAGTATACCAATAGCGATATTTACCTGTAATGACAGAAAAGAACACAGGATCACATCACAGTCCAGTCCTTGGCACAGACATAGTGACTATGTAAGTCCTGAATAAGTCCTGAATTTGTTGTATCATTGCAGAACCCTTTTAAATAAACCCTTATAAAATAACCCAACAGCCCAGGCTACAACAGCCTAGTGAGGCTCCCTAATAAAGCCCTGTACCCATATCCTTTATTACTTACCCGTCCAGGTCCTGCGATGGCAGCATTGCAAAATCCTCAGTGGGAAATTTCCTGGTGTTTCTCACATGCGCAATAGTGATATCACTACAAAATGGCTGGAGCACCGATTTCCCAGAGACCTGTGGATGTACAGTACACCATAGCATGTTAGTCTACTAGTGCACAGCGCTGCTGGCAGTAGGTTAGAGAGGAGGGGGCCCAAAAGTGCACTGCACAAGAGCCCCTTCCTTACTTATTATGCCCCTGTATGTAGAAGGCTAACAGGAAAATGAGTTGGGAATGTCTACTGTGCAGTGGTGGCTCCAGAGGAGGGGCTTCAACACAGTCCAAAATCTAAGTAGGGAAGCAACACCAAATGCCAGTGAGTCCGTTTGGAATGGTAGTTGGTTGTAGTTGCTGTGCCTCCCCTATTTGAATGTTAAACTCTGCTACAGCCCCTCTGCTGAGCCACCCCTGGTAATGTAATAAAATGTAACTTGTGTAACTCATATATTTATTTCTTTATTTACAGTTTCTTATATAGTGCATACATATTCCGAATGTACACACGCACACAGACACAGACATTTTAGGGTTAATTTTTGTTGGAAGCCAATTGACCTACCTGTATATTTTTGGATTGTGGGAGGAAACTGGAGTAAACACACGCAAACACGGGGAGAATATACAAACTCTGCACAGTTAGGGCCATGGTGGGTATCAAACCCATGACCTCAGCGCTGTGAGGCAGTAATGCTAACCATTACACCATCCGTGCTGCCCCAATAGAGGTTGTGTAGTGTTGGACTTCCTGCTCCATATGCCATTTACTTGCCCAAAGTGCTGAATAATGGCCCTCATTCAGATCTGCAGGTGGGGCAGATGTAACGTGCAGAGAGTTACATTTGGTTGGGGTGTGTTGAAACTGAAATCTAACTTGCAGTGTATAAATAATGCAGCCAGTATTTACCCTGCACAGAAACAAAATAACTTGCACAAATCTAACTCTATACATGTTACATGGGTACTTGTTTTCTAGCACGGCGCCCGTCGGGTCCCATCGCATACCATTAGTTAAGGTATGTGATGGGACCCGATCTGACCCGATATTCGGGTTTTAAGAGCTTCCTATACAATTTTAAAATTGCGTCGCATCGCATGCCATTACAATGGCATCGCATGCCATTACAATGGCATGCGACGCGATGCGATTACACCCGATTTCACATTGTTCAGCCACCCTGATGGCTGATTACTATGTTAAATGCGCCCACACATCCTATTTTTAATTGTACACCCACCCTGTTGGGTAATTATTATGTCAAATGCCCCCCCCCATTGTTAACACCACCCCACTATGAACGCCAACCCAAAGCGTGGCGGTACGCGTCCTCCGACCTTTTCATACCCCCACTATCCACGTCGGCGTGGAGTTGATTTTATATAGTGTGGCGAGCGCAGCGAGCCACCGAGCCTGAAGCGTGTCGAGCGGACGCAGAATACATGTGAAGTAATCCGCGTCCCCTCGCGGGGCTCGCCACGCTTCGGGCTCGGTGGCTCGCTGCGCTCGCCACACTATATAAAATCAACTCCACGCCGACGTGGATAGTGGGGGTATGAAAAGGTCGGAGGTCGCGTACCGCTGCGCTCGCCATGGTTGGCGTTGATAGTGGGGGGGACATTTCACATAGAAATGGGGGGGACATTTCACATAGTAATTTTTCATAGTAATTACCTATAAGGGTGGGTGTACAATTAAAAATCGGGTCTGGGGGTGCGTTTAACATAGGAATCACCCATCGGGTGGCTGTACAATTTAAAAATCGGGTCTGATCGCATCGCTTTGCATGCGATGCGACCCGATCTGATAGACCCGATGACATAAGATTAAAATCGGTGGCGCCGTGCTAGGAAACAAGTACCTTTACATCTGCCCCACCTGCATAGATCATAGACCCATACGTCCAGCAATGACACATGGAGAATTACAGAGATAACCTGGCAGAACATTGCTGCAAATATGTAGATGGATGGTTTTGCTACAGTTAGATGAATCATTCATTTGTTCACTTTTGTTTCACACATGTGGTTTCCCGAGGAAGTACTTTGTGTGTATGATTTAGATATAAATAACTTCTACAAGTCTGTTTGTTTTTAACCATACTAATGTGGAAAAAATGAATATGTAGAAACAAAATGTAGGGTCTCTAAGAAACATAAAAACTGTACTTGTTGGTAATAATAGTAACAATAATAATAGCTCACCACACTGTGCAAACACATTAATGCTTTTTTAGACCTTTAAGTGATAATGAAGTAACCTTGGATGTCAAAGCTTGTATTTTAATGTATGGACAAACGAACGGTATTTTCCCTTGGAATTCCTGGCAAATAATCTAGCGCATACACACTAAACGACATCGCTGACATCACCAGGTCCCCACTCCATATACTGTATGCAGTCGTTTGATGATGTGCCAAATTGTGCTGCATCTACAGAGGACCAGAGGGGATTAACGACACTTGGGAGCACGCAACGTATGTCACCTATACACTGGGCATTACTTTGAACAATAAGGGCCAAGATGGGTGATATCGTGCATTATATCGCTCTGTGACATCACCAGGTCCCCACTCCATATACAGTAGGCAGTCGTTTGATGATGTGGCAAATTGTGCTGCATCTACAGAGGACCAGGGGGGATTAACGACACTTGGGAGCACGCAACGTATGTCACCTATACACTGGGCATTACTTTGAACAATAAGGGCCAAGATGGGTGATATCGTGCATTATATCGCTCAGTGTGTACGCACCTTTAAGCACCATACACACTAGCCGATATATAGCTAACGATTTAAACTATAGTTCATTTGTACACTCTCTAAACCGTTAACGATGCGCACTCCGGCACATTGTTAATGACCCCCGTCATCTGTGCTGTACGGGAGCACCACCGATATCTGTGCCTCAATTGTTTAGTGTGTTGTTGTCGTGCATATCATTTATGATATTGTGTAGTGCGTAGTAGTAGTAGTACGTTTATTTATAAGGCGCCACAAAGTGTCCGCAGCGCCGTACATAGCAAAAAAAAAACAAAAAAAAAAAAATTACAAGGTAACGTACAGGGTGTGTAGAAAGATACAGTATAAATAGGGGTATAGCTGGTAGAACTAAAATCAGCATCAGTTCAGAAGTAGGTGTCAAAATAGTCAAGGAGACCGAAGATGAAGTAGAGGAAGGGAAGAACAGGACAGGAGCACAGGTGAGGTAATGAGGTAGGGTGAGTACGTGAGGAAGGAGGGCCCTGCTCATAAGAGTTAACATACTAAAAATAGGTGGGTGGACAAACGAAATACAATAGGATAAGTAGGAACGGAGGCAGGATAGGAGGATCAAAAGAGGTTAGGAGGAGGGATAGGCTAGTCGAAAAAAGTGGGTTTTGAGGGAGCGCTTGAAGGAGGTAAGGGAATCAGATAGCCTGATGGGTGGCGGGAGGTTGTATGCGGTAGTATGCGTATGCACCTTACTACCGTAGATGTTGTAAATGCCACTTAGTGATCCTGTTTATGATTATATAGTAAATAAACCAGCCCAGCAGCCTGTTTACATCGCATCACTTACTGATTAACTTGCTGCTTAGTGTTTAGTGCATCATGACAGTGTCGCTCTGCTGTCACAATGCCGGCGATGATGTGTATATATACTGTATAAGCTTTAATATTCACTTGAAGTGTATGTACATGTCCTCCTTCTCCTAAAATGTGTGGGCTGCTTATGGCCCAATTAATGCACAAGACTGTTAAAATTCATCTCACGTCGTTAGCAAGGTTTTCTTTCTCTACATTCTGGCAGTGTTGATCGAAAGACGGGCAAAATAAAACCGCCAGCTTTGCTGATGCCCGTTTAATCTTACAGTGGCGGCAACAAATTTTTTTGACCCGAGACAGGTAAAGCCCTAGATAAAACCCTCCATAACACGATGGTATAGACCTAAAGATAAGAGGTCCTCTATTAGAAGGCTTAGGGGGAGATTCTCTAAGAATCTAGCCCCCCTTCGCCGCCCATCGCATTTATAATTATCACATATGTTCTAACATATGTGATAATTATAGCAAAGGACAGCTCTTGCGTTAAGAGCTGTCCTTTGCGGTGAGAGTCGCCGGGTCCCAGCAGGTCCTGGCGGCTCCCCCCTACCTCACACACCCGGCGCTGCTGCTGCTGCTGCGCCGGGCTCTCCTCCTCCCTGCACCCGGAATAGGATCAGTGCAGGGAGGAGGTCACAGGTCCGGGCAGCACAGCTCTGTGCTGCCCGGACACAGGTGAGGGGGCGATGCGGGGCGGCGGTGGGATGCGGTAGAAGCCCATTGGCTAATATGGGGCATCGCCAGATTTTTCTGGCAATGCCCCCCGCAGCGTTAACCCGATAACGGGGTTTTTACCGCATTTCTTGTTTAGAGAATCTCCCCTAACGGTATTCTCAGAAACTCAGTTAGGAGAGATCTTTAGTTAATGACCCCTTTTCACTCACCTGAATAAGGCTTACAATAGAGCCATACATGATATTTTGGGAGAAGAGGTATTTTGATGCCACTTTGGGCCTGATTCGTGTTAAACAAAAAAGCATGCAACTGGACAAAACCATGTAGCACTGCCGGTGGGGCAGATGTTGCATGTGGAGAGTTAAGGCCCCCATGCACAATGCCAAGTTATCCCACGCAACCTTGCATGCGATATCCCACGCAACCTTGCATGCGATATCTCAGCAGGGAACCGATATGTCATATGCAGTCCTTTTGCGTACGATATATATCGGGTGCAATCCCAGTCATTACTGCAGGATACAACAAATTCTTGTGGCAGCCATGACTATTTCCGGATCCGATCTGATGCAACGGATACGATATGGCACTTCTCACAATTTATTTGCCCGATGGGTCGAAATAGTGTGAAAGGGACCATATCATTCTAGTGTATGGGAACCTTTTAGATTTGGGGTAGTGTGTTCAAACTGAAATCTAAATTGCAGTGTAAAAATAAAGCTGTCTAACATTGGTGGGCTACATGCAAATGCAGCCTGTATTGAACCTGCACAGAAAAATATAACCCACCCAAATCTAACTCTCTCTGCACAATTAATACCGCTTTCAGACCGCACTCTAGACCCGGGTTATTGCTGTGTTCTTGCGGCCCCAACACGGGTCAAGGTGCGGTCTGAAAAGGCCACCACGGGTCAAGCAACACGGGTGTTCAACCCTGGTAATGACCAGGGCTGAACACGGCTATGACCCGTGTCAAGTGCAGTGTGAAAGGGTGCCTGGGTCGAGCGACCCGTGTCCCGTTCACAGTATGGAGGAGGCAGCACTGTCAGCTCCAAGTACTGCCTCCTCCAGAGCCCCCGATGACTCGCCTCCGCCCCCTGTGACGTCACCGACACGGCAATATGCCGTGTCGGTGTCGGAACTTTCAGACCGCATTGCCGTGTTGCTCTGGGGAAGGGACCCGTGTCCTAATCCCGTGTGCGACACGGCATTTGCGGTCTGAAAGTAGTATAACATATTCCCCACGTGCAGTGCAACATGGTTTTGCCCACAACTTTCTTTTCTGTTTTGCTTACTAACATGAATGTGTATCCTATTTGGACTCTATCTGTAAAGCTGGCTTTATGCTTCATAATAATTGTGCTCACCAGCCAACTGAATGACCTCTAACTGATAATTAGTGTTCATTGATGATAATTATCATTCAGTATATGGTTCTGGATTGTTCACTGGCTGATAAATAGTTGTAATTTGATTTGGTTTTCACACCTGTCAAATCCACCTGACTGTCGCTCAGCTACCTGACTGTTGCTCAGTACACCAACTATCGGGGAGTTGGCTGATCCCCTGACCCTGTCAGCTGGTCTGCTGCATTGTATGGCCAGCCCAGACAGCTCTTAAAACAACGCATAGCAATCATAAAGTTTTTAGTTTTTTTTTGGAGATAATATTGCAAAAACAATTGCTAATGATGTTGTTGAACAAATGTCGTTGTAGCTGCTACTAATTATAATTTATAATACTAGTACATGTGTGTGTTTTTTTGCAAATGCATTTAATGTCTATGTACTATATGTTCATGATGCAAAATGTAAGGAAGTTAAACCTATGTTTTTGTTTTACAGCGTAGCACTTGCAATATATTACCACATAAAAAACAGGTACGTTGGCTGTCTTATCACAAATGGAAAATGTTGAATGCTTTTAGGTAGCTTATGCAGATTAGACTGGATGCTTGTGGTTTGTTGCTGTAGTCACACAGGGCCTAGCTAGTGCATTTGACCAAAAATTTGGGTGGGGCGAATGTAAAGACCCATACTAGCAGCATTGACCAGCAATATCCTGTCACAGGAATATAATTTTTCCACTGTATATATTCTTGTGCTCTCATAGCAATAATGAGATTAGCCCCATGTGGATTTAAGAAAACTTTTAAATATATTAAAAAAACAATTGAAGGTCTATTTTTCATTGATTTCACAACTTTTCCAATTAATATTGATCAATTTTGGTCTTTCAGGGCTTGAACACACATTTACTAACCTTTAACATGAAAGTAAACAAGCATCTGTTAATAGAAGTGTGTTTTAGCCATGGAAGACCAACCTCTATTAAGATTGGTTGTAATCGATAAAAATCAACATTTAGGGGGTTATTCAATCGCACCCAGCCATCTCCTGACGTGGGAGATGGCTGCGGGTTCCTATTCAATGCTGTCTTCCCTGACCGCATTGAACACAGGGTATCTTGGCAGAATGAGCCTGACTTCACAAGCAGTCAGGCTTGTTCTGCCGAGAACTGACAGGAAGTGACAAGCTCCCGGCTGCAGCTCGCCTCTTCCCGGCCGCAGCTCACGGCCACGCCCCCTTCTCATCCCGATGCAGACGGGACATTGAATTCTGCCTGCTTTTTCTCGGTCCAGCAGACCAAGAATGGGACAGGGTCACGGCTGTTGGGCCAGCTCGACAGCCGTGGCCCATGATTGAATACCCCCTTAGTGAATATATCTCACAAGTGTGTTGCCCCTTAAGTAATCCATCCCCTTGTATGGGGATACTTGTCTCACCATAAAAAAAATGGTAAAGACAAACCAGCATGCCCCCCATACGGTACTAGTCCCGCACTGAAAAGCATTGGGAATCTTTTGGGCCCTCGTGTGCTAAGACTATAGGGTAATTTTCAAGTTTGGGACCCATGGAGTTGGTAACTGGCTTGTTACTCGACCTGACTCCCAGAACCTCTATGGGAATTTTTTTTATGACTTTATTCTTGCTTTACACCGCACTGGCAGTCTACAATGTGAAATAGTGCTGAGGTGAGGGATCATCTTGCTCTTTTAAAAAAATTTTTTTTTAAATCTGAGTAAAATGTGACTGGAGGTCCTGTGGCAGCTGCTGTGTGGTTGGGAAATGTCTGGGGAACCACACAATGCTGACCGTGACCACACGCACTGGCAGGTTCTAGACTTGGAACCAGATGTTCAGGTAGCCGTGACTTACACGTAATTAACTGCTCAGATGTCAATAGCAAAATTCCCAAATCCTGTCTATACTAGAAGTACACCATTGGGATTAGGATGTGTCTGAATGCTGCATTGCTGTATAAACACTAGCAGAACACTTATTTCTAGAATGTTGAACAGTATGTGTTGTATCCAGTTGATAGACAGTCAATAAGTCGACAGCAGACAGTCAAAAGGTCAAAGGTCGTCGGGGTGAAAAGGTCAACATGATTTTTTTTCACCATTTAAAAAAAAAATGTGGAACTTATTCATACCTCAACACCCATGTCATCATAAAGGGAGAATATAATAGTGCCCGAAGGGTGCCATGCAAGGGTAAGCATTACACTAATTGATGGTCCATGTCGACAGGTGTCAACATTGACACAAAAAAAGTGAAAAACTCATGTTGACCTTATAATTGTTGCCCTGTGACCATATCGACATTTTTGAATGTCGGCATTTTGACCCTGTCAACCTATTGCATGTTGACCTTTTTACTGTCGACCTACTGACTGTCTATATAGAAACTGTACATCTATCAATCCACAACTACAGGGGAACAGGGGCCCATTACCTCTTTTGCATGATACATATGTTACATTATTCTGCTCGGAACTAGGACTAGGGCAGGCATTCCCAACCACGGTCCTTAAGGCACACCAACAGTGCAGGTTTTAGTGATATCCAGGCTTCAGCACAGATGGTTTAATTAGAATCACTCAGGTACTAATTAAGTCACCTGTGCTCAAGCCTGGATATCTACAAAACCTGCACTGTTGGTGTGCCTTGAGGACCGTGGTTGGGAATGCCTGGACTAGGGTGTATTTTTCTCGCTCTCGCTCTCTCTCTCGTGCTTGCTCTCTCTCTAGTGTTGCTTTCTCTCTCTCGTGCTCACTCTCTCTCTCTCGTGCTCGCTCTCTCTCTCTCGTGCTTGCTCTCTCTCGTGCTCTCTCTCTCTCTCGTGCTTGCTCTCTCTCTCTCGTGCTTGCTCTCTCTCTCTCTCTCTCTCTCTCTCTCTCGTGCTCTCTCTCTCTCGTGCTCTCTCTCTCTCGTGCTCTCTATCTCTCTCGTGCTCTCTATCTCTCTCGTGCTCTCTCTCTCTCTCGTGCTCTCTCTCTCTGTCTCACCCCTACCACAGCATTTACATGTAGCCTATGCACTACGTACCGCACTGCTGGCGTTGACCGGGTTTCCCCGGCCCCCTCCGGCAAAGCAGGACGCTTAATAGTATGTCAGGATTCAGATTTCATTAGGTGAATGGTAGGAATCAGTCCAATTTTGATTCATGTTAAAAAGGGTGCAGCCAGTGTTTAAATCATATTGCAAGGCAACTACTGCTAACATTATGACATCCAGTATGGCGGCAGACAAGGAATGCAGTATAGTACAATTCTGCAATTTTTTTAAATTGCCTGTAACAACAGTACTTAAAAGTAACAAAAGTACGGTAAATTCTTTCTTTAAATCAGGCTTTGATGACACATGTGGTAATTGATGTCACAATATTGACATTAATTGTACACATTCGGAGAATGATTAGTAATAGATCGTGGCCAAACCAGCAATCAGTCAGACGTTTGCACTGTAGAATTCTAGAACGCTTATCTCTTTGAATTTAATATATAGCGACTACTGTCTGATGCTGTTTGATACTGTAATGTAGACATAGCACATAACTATTTAATATCATGCAGAGTTAAGGAGAGTAAATGAAAATTACTGTTCTGGTGGGACTCTAAAGATATGGCAGAAGTTCCCCAGGGCTCTGGCTTTCAGCTGCACACAATAGGCTTCAGCAGAATTGTGTAAATACTTGTACAGTTTTTATATTAGAGTTTCAGTTTGCATTAAAGGTGTGAATATAATCAGTATTTCCTGCAGCTGAGGAGGATGGAACCCAAAAACTAGCTTGTATTCTGCAGAGATAGTGGAAGATAACTGCATGTAGATGTAACTCTGGTATTTCTGGGGTCCTGTAGCCCACACATCACAAACCTTATAGTAATTTATTGCCAATCTCATAGGACATCTTAACTAAAATGAGCCTCGGTGTGGAGGATCTTTTTCCAATGTCAATGTTAGTTGGACTGCGGTTGGCAAATGTCATCTGCTTAGGGCATTGGCAACCAGACTTTTAGACTTGGCGTTCTACTGTAAAAACTGAACAGCTTTTGTGGTCTAAAAGTAGGCACATTTCTGCACCCCCCCCCCCTTCCTTGGCTCTGGCAGTCCAGCAACAGACCCCGTTTAGGCTCATAAGCCCTGGGTGGGCAGGTGCTTGTGGTTCCCACCATGCGTGCCAGTTGACTAATTGGTCCAGTGCTCCACACTGTGCCCCCTATGGGCATGGCACCTTCAAGCACCGGTTCTATAGCATTGACAGAATGGAGGTTATTACATGTTAATAGCCTCCATTCTCATCCTCAGTTAATCAGAATCAGCCTAATTCCTATTGGCTATTGCTGTCACAGTGACAGCTTCAGCTAGCCGTGGCTTCAGTTCAGTGCAGCCAGCCAATAAAAAATAGCCAGATTAATATTGGCTTCTGCTGGAAGCCCACTGTGATTGACCGGCCAAATGTCCACAATTAGCCTGCGGATCACATTCGACACTTTGGCTACCCCCTGGCTTAGGGATTCATGATGAAGCACATCAGTCATAGGCACATGGGGTGGGGAGATTCTTATAAAGTGACAATTCAGATTTTAAACCAAGACATCACCGCTCTTGATAGACCTGTCCACCAAAAGAAATACAAAAGAGAGGTTTCAGTTCATAATGCATTTTAATAAATGCAAGCTGAATACATTTACATTTTCTGAATGTCAAATTATTCAGATGGTCTATCATTCAGCATATCTCTGCATAATTTGATGGTTCGACCATGTTATATTTTTAATTTGACTGGAAATCTGGTCTGACAACTGCAGTCTTGGCTACGTGGCTGAAATCTTGGAAAGTAAAACAGATTTTTTTTTTAGTTTATTTCCAGTAAATCTTTCCAGCAGAGTTCCATGGGAGATTCTAGCCACACAAAAAAAGGCGTTCAGGCAGCTGCCCTGGATTTTATATGTGAGATGTCAGACTATGTTCTCATTGCGCCATCTGCTGGTCACTGCTGTAATAGATCAGGCTGTTTTGTGATTTGAAAATGTACTTTTTTATTTCTTTTGATGGTACTATATCTGGGAGGCAGCTGCAAGGCATACATTTTTGCTTCTATCTTACAGGATAAGCATATTGTTCCTGCTAAATTCTGATATCATAGTTTTGTGCAAAAAATTCTATAATTCTGTACAGCCCCAAAAATACCAACAATTATCACTGATATTATAATGTGCTTTTTATGTCCCAGACCGTGTATGAATCTGTATTTAACTTTTAACATTTGTAAATTTTGTCTTTTATTTTGTTCCTCAAGAGATGGAGATGGAGATGGCAGATTGCTGTTAGATATATTTGATGAAAGGCTTCATCCTCTATCTGTAAGTACTGTGTTGATACTTTTTATTGTAATTGTATATGGACTAGTTATGGAACCAATATTTATCTGCAAGATTTTATGGGTCTAATGAATTTGTGTAGCAGGCAACCTGGGATTCTAGCTTTCAGGCTTCTGTTATGGGAGCACATAGGAGAGGCCTCAACTGGTATCATGAAGACCTACCTTTAATCTGCTGCGAGCCTGTCTCTGTCAGTGCGAGCCTGCGTGCTGGTCCCTGTCAGTGTGAGCCTGCGTGCCGGTCTCTGTCAGTGTGAGCCTTCGTGCCGGTCTCTGTCAGTGTGAGCCTGCGTGCCGGTCTCTGTCAGTGTGAGCCTGCGTGACGGTCTCTGTCAGTGTGAGCCTGCGTGCTGGTCTCTGTCAGTGTGAGCCTGCGTGCTGGTCTCTGTCAGTGTGAGCCTGCGTGACGGTCTCTGTCAGTGCGAGCCTGCGTGCCGGTCTCTGTCAGTGCGAGCCTGCGTGCCGGTCTCTGTCAGTGTGAGCCTGCGTGCCGGTCTCTGTCAGTGTGAGCCTGCGTGCCGGTCCCTGTCAGTGCGAGCCTGCTTGCCGGTCTCTGTCAGTGCGAGCCTGCTTGCCGGTCTCTGTCAGTGCGAGCCTGCGTGCCGGTCTCTGTCAGTGCGAGCCTGCGTGCCGGTCTCTGTCAGTGCGAGCCTGCGTGCCGGTCTCTGTCCGTGCGAGCCTGCGTGCCGGTCTCTGTCCGTGCGAGCCTGCGTGCTGGTCTCTGTCCGTGCGAGTCTGCGTGCTGGTCTATGTCTGTGCGAGCCTACGTGCTGGTCTCTGTCCGTGCGAGTCTGCGTGCTGGTCTCTGTCCGTGCGAGCCTGCGTGCCGGTCTCTGTCAGTGCGAGCCTGCGTGCCGGTCTCTGTCAGTGCGAGCCTGCGTGCGGTCCCTGTCAGTGCGAGCCTGCGTGCCGGTCCCTGTCAGTGTGAGCCTGCGTGCCGGTCTCTGTCAGTGCGAGCCTGCGTGCGGTCCCTGTCAGTGCGAGCCTGCGTGCCGGTCCCTGTCAGTGCGAGCCTGCGTGCCGGTCTCTGTCAGTGTGAGCCTGCGTGCCGGTCTCTGTCAGTGTGAGCCTGCGTGCCGGTCTCTGTCAGTGTTAGCCTGCGTGCCGGTCCCTGTCACTGCGAGCCTGCGTGCCGTGATACTGCCTGTAGAGAATGACTATAAAACATTTATTTCCTTTAGTATTCTTTCTGTTCTTACTAAGGAATACCAAATAGGAAACTGCACATTCTAAAGAAATAATTTTTTACAAATTTATGGTAAAATGTTAATAACCTTTTTAAGATTCCTCCACTTATCCACCATGATCTATGTGGAAGGTGCCACAACTGTAGAATATGTGGAGCCTTAGGGTCGGGTTAAGGTGCCCATACACGGTACAATTACCGTGTGCAATGAAATGCACGCTCCCGCTCACATCCCATCACACAGCTCAAAAAGCATGTGCTGCACATACTTTTTGAACTAGATCGCATTGCATACAAATCGCATGTGATGCGATCTAGTCCATAACGCATACACTAAGTGTACCATGTGTGGGCACCTTAAGAAAGGCTTTTTAGAGAACAGTGGTAGCCATACACTACTGAACCACACTACACCATCCGATCCCACTTGAGAAGGTCCTGGGCAGCAGGATCGCATGTGATATATTGCATGCGATCCCGTTCCCTGCTGCCGGGAGGGATTCCGAGTCGGAGGTCGGACGTGCAAGCAAGGGCTGCACATCGGATATGATGTCAAGCCTGACCCGTCGGAATCTGGTGAAATTGCCCTAAATCGCATAAGTGTATAGGGGAATGGGTGACTATAGGTTGGGGAATGGGTCTAGTGGAGGTGGGTTATGAGACCGCAGTTGTATTGTCTCTATTGGAAGGTCAATGAGCTCATGCATGTTCCTTTATATGACAGAGCTGATGACACTCACAAATTGGTTTGTACACTTTATAGTTGATAATCATAGCTAGAAATATTTCAAATCAGGCTGTGAATTGGATTTTTTTTCTTCAGCCTTTTAGATAAATTAAGAATAGTGGGCCAGTGGCTGTAGCAGCAGAGTAGCTGCATAAGTCTTATTAAGACAAAAAAAAAAGGTTACCTTGTGATTCTGTATGACACATCTCATTGATTCCAGCCAAGTCTGTAATTCCCTGGGGCCATGGCGATTTTTTATAATAGAACTCGTGAATGGTCACATGATTAAGCATGCTTAGATAGATAGGCAGCCTGAGAGACACATTTACAGCAGTCGTACTTCTTTGTGGTTTATGTGTGTAGCACTTGCCAGTGAAGGATGTTGTTAAGGGGATCTAGTGCTTCTGGAGTGTTAAGTCAGGAAGACTCTGCTAAAGATTTAAACCAGGGCAGACCTTGCCTGTTCAGTGGAAGATGTGCAGGATGGGGGGGGGGATCAAATTAGATGCCCGACTATTTACTTGCGGTCGCTTTTCACCAGTGCCTTTTCACTTTTTTGGGTTGTGAAAAATGTCTCAAAAAGCAGCGAAAATGGCCGCATTTTCCGCTTTACTGGTCCAGAGTGCAGATATGGATCATAGGTTGACATACATTAGGTCGACCATTAAAGGCCGACACATGAAATTGGACAACATGGGAAAGGTCGACAGGGTTGACACAAGCATTATGTTGACAATGAGAAGGTTGACTGTCAAGACGTCGACATGACTTTTTCACTTTTTTTCTTGTCCCAAATTTTGATGTAAGTCGACATGGACACCGTATCAGTGTACCACGTCACCTCACTTTGGGCACAGGTAGGGTATGAAATACCAAGAAAAAGACAGAAATAGCAGCGCTGTACAATGTGGTTAATAACAATAATAAGTGAATCAATTAATGTAAAAATATAACAAATTTATTGGTACAATTGATCCGGATTTAAAAATAAGTAAAAAGTTACTAAATGAGAATTAAAAATCAAGTAGGTGGAAATTAGCACATCATATAACCTGCACTGGAACGGGCTAGAGTCCTTGGTAGAGGGAGTCCTTGGGTGAGCCGATTTTGAATAAGACGCCGCTGGAGGTATAGTAATCCTTTGAAGAATTAGGGCAAGTTTTGCCCACAATGGAGCAACCTCGACGATGTGTGCGGTGTAGGCTTGTCCCAGTAGGTGGTAAATCTCCCAGGTCTCAATATTAGGTCCAGTGGAATGAGCAGGTATCAGGGTCCAGTTGGATGAAAAGAATAGATGGCAATCCACGTAACACCAACGCGTTTCGCTGACCCCTGTCAGCTTTATCAAGGACCTTGATAAAGCTGACAGGGGTCAGCGAAACGCGTTGGTGTTACGTGGATTGCCATCTATTCTTTTCATCCAACTGGACCCTGATACCTGCTCATTCCACTGGACCTAATATTGAGACCTGGGAGATTTACCACCTACTGGGACAAGCCTACACCGCACACATCGTCGAGGTTGCTCCATTGTGGGCAAAACTTGCCCTAATTCTTCAAAGGATTACTATACCTCCAGCGGCGTCTTATTCAAAATCGGCTCACCCAAGGACTCCCTCTACCAAGGACTCTAGCCCGTTCCAGTGCAGGTTATATGATGTGCTAATTTCCACCTACTTGATTTTTAATTCTCATTTAGTAACTTTTTACTTATTTTTAAATCCGGATCAATTGTACCAATAAATTTGTTATATTTTTACATTAATTGATTCACTTATTATTGTTATTAACCACATTGTACAGCGCTGCTATTTCTGTCTTTTTCTTGTCCTTTTCTTGAGGGAATTGACTACTCCCTTTTTTAGCAGCTGCTTAAATTTTTGAGAGATCAGCCTATGAAAAGCGCTCCAAATCAACCTAGGTTGATTCTTTTTTCTTAGGGTATGAAATACCGCATGTCGGTACAAGTCGGCGCAAGAAAAAACATGAAAAGTTCATGTCAACCTTACCATTGTCGACCTAATGCTTGTGTTGACTTTCCGACTGTCAACCTTAGCCATGTCAACCTATTTTATGTGTCGACCTTTAGCGGTCGAACTAATGTACGTCGACCTTTATAGTATCGACCTAGCGACCATATCCCTCTGTGACATGCTAGAGGGCTGGAGTGTGACCCACTTTCATGATTGTAATCTACTTGGGGCGTATTCACAAGCTATGGCCGGAGAAGGAATGTATTCATTTAATCGATAAATGCAGAGCCTCAGTGTGATCGCACCATTACATACAGCATAGAGGAAACCTTTCCATATCCGTGTGGCACTGTCGCTTGTACATATCCCAGACATTGATTACTGCCATTGTGCCCTACACCCGTGACGTCGGGGTCCATATAAAGCCTGACATCTACAGTATAAGAACATAACTTGTAATTGCAGAAATCTGAAGTGCCGACTGATTACGAGAAGCACGATCCTGAGCAGAAACACATCTATCGTTTTGTCCGGACGCTCTTCAGTGCAGCCCAGCTGACAGCGGAATGTGCCATAGTGACCCTGGTAAGAGGACGTCTTCTTTTAGAGGGTGGATGGGACAATTAGTTGGATGATGACCTTCCTAAAATGACATTTTGGCATATACGTGTTGTACATACAGTACATGCATACACAAGTTATACATACCAGGGGCAGATTTGGGGAATGGGCGGTGTAATCTGTGTCATTTCCTACCATTAATACTACTTACCTGTCCATCATCCCTGCCCATTGTATAGCAGTGCATGTAGCACACCTCTAAGTCCTGTGTGTATACAGGGGCTTGATTAGTAGGGGTTGATCGCATGAATGTTCTACCCCATCAGCCCCTGGTACAAACAGTAACTTCCAAATAATTAGGTGCGGATTGCTTATCTGTGAAACAGGGAGGGATGGCCAATACAAGAGCAGTTAGGCAGAAGAGTTCTTTCCTGCCTATCCTATATTGTATAGGCCATGTACTTCTAGAAGTAGCTAAATACATAAGAATTAGATGCTGCCCCCCTTAGTAATGATTACAGGTTATAGTGAATGTACCTTCTTCGAGTGGACATCTTCCTCATGTCTTCTCTCAAACCGATGCCCCCCTTCACGTGTACCATTCTATATTCTCTGTGAAATACTCCTGCTGCAAGGCCTTGGTTATATTGAACAGTTACTCATGACTCGGAGACACCTGAATGTGAAATGTCTTTTCTGCTATCTCAGATGAATCTGAAATGGACAGGAAATTAAACGTTGCAATGCCTTTTTATCTCCCTGTAATATTGCATCTCATGAGTCTGATATCTGATTTGTTATTTGAACTTGTGGAGAATGGAATCCAGATTCATATATTAAGTCTGACACATTATGGCCCAGCAGAGATAAGAGGAGCCACTGATGTTACTCACATTCTCCAAACACTCAGCTACATTTTCTAAATGTAAAATGGATTCAAATGTACATTTAAGGCATTTTGTACTCCACTAGCAACGTGTGTATAGTTCTGAACTAAAACATATATTGGATACAAAGGAAATATCAAGGGGGACTGCTGCACCCACTCTTTTTCTTCACTAATAAGATGACAGTCCAGTAGCAGTTACATTTGCCTCATGGTTAGTCTCAGCTGGAAATGCCAATCGTGGTCGTTCTATACCTGGATTCGGGATTGAAAAACCCTTAAGGTGGCCATACATCAGAAAGACCGGACTAATACAATCATGATTGTGTCCAATTTCCCTTCAACTCCCCGGCAGTCCTTGGTGGTTTTTGGACACACAATGTGCACACAATCTGTCATACAATCCAGCTGCTGCATGATTGTATGATTGAAGCTTCATTTAAATATGGGTCTGGCCTACTAGGATCAAAAGGATAGGAGTACCCAAAATCCTGTTTTTTATTTTATTTTTTAATTTACAGGTTGCCACAACTACCAATCTGCTCACATCTGCTGTGTTATGCCATTATTAAATAGTCCTATCGCAGCAATCCTCTGAAAACGTTTTTTTAGAGAAGTAACAGAATTGAGCAATAGGACGTCCACCGCTCTCTTCAGCCGCCCGCCCATCTGCCACTGGAAACTTCTGTGGCTCCCAGCATCTTCACTGCCGCAGGCTGCCCGGAAGCTGCACCTCTCTTCTCTGCTAGTCAGGGAGGGAGTGTCACATGACTCTGGTTGTATGAGCCATCTAATGACAGATTGCATGTGCTTAAAAGCACATGTAATCTGCTCCCAATCCCAACTGATCTGACGTGCAGCACATCAGATCAGAGGACCAAACCTCCAATCTCCCGGGCCAGGAGATTGCGTGATTGTGTGCACATCGTGTGTACACAATCATACAATCTACATACAATCCATTTTACAATCCATTGAGATTGTATGATTGGGTGCAATATCTTTCTGATGTATGGCCACCTTTAGTCACAAGATTCCCAGGAGTGAGTTGTCCAATGAAAATATGCCCCCAGACTATGAAATAAATGTTTAACTGACTCACCTTCCTCCTGCCATCTCTAGTCCTGGGTGATCAGCTTTTCTTCAAGGATATGCAGTGCAGGCATATGGGGGTATTCAGTGCAGGCATATGGGGGTATTCAGTGCAGGCATATGTGGGTATTCAGTGCAGGCATATGTGGGTATTCAGTGCAGTCATAGGGGGGTATTCAGTGCAGGCTTATGGGGATATTCAGAGTGTGACAATTTTTCCAACAGTCGGAAATATCGGCAAACATCTATGCGGCCGTTTTCGACTGCATTGAAGGAATGCAGATTCAGCTTATTAAAAAGACAAATCTGCATTGTCGAACGGCCGCTGGATTGTCAAATCTGTGACTGTTTTGGACAAAACGTTTCTGACTATTGGGACATTGAATTCTGACTGTCGAATTGAATGAACATTGATCCTATAGATAGCAGCGTTACTGAACACACTGTCACAGACTAGAGTACACTTCAGGTTCAGCAAGTTGGCACTGGTCTGGCAACTTGGCTGGCTAAGGCTTGCTTGCTAGCCTTTGACAGAGCCCAGGCACTGTCTCAAACTTGGTGTTAGGCTGGGTGGTTGTGACACTAGCAGGCAGCAGCAGCACTATCCCACATCCATCCCTCAGTCCTTACAGCTTAAGGCTGGCTTAATTCAAGTCTGTCATTTACCTGGTTTAATCAGTCATAGAACCTGTGTAATTCCTGATTTGTACCGGTTTAAGGGGATACTGTATGTAGTATGGTAAGCCTACCACGAATACATAATTCCATATATAATTGATATCTACAATGTAATGTATATATTGTGGTGGCCACTTACGTTTTCTTCTGCTTTGTTGTGAGCAGATTAACCTTACTGTCTTTTTATTTGTTCACCTCTTTATTTACAGGTGTATCTTGAAAGACTGTTAACATATGCGGAAATAGATATTTGTCCAGCAAACTGGAAAAGGATTGTACTGGGAGCGATACTTCTCGCCTCTAAGGTTTGGGATGACCAGGCTGTGTGGAATGTGGACTATTGCCAAATCCTGAAAGATATCACCGTTGAGGACATGTGAGTTCATTTCTTCTGCACCCTACAATATGACTCGTGTCTTTTTTGCCACTCCAGGTCTGGTGTACGGTCACTAGGTCGACAAGAGGAGGGTTGACATGCCTTGGGTCGACCACTGAAGGTCCAAATGCACGAAGGTCGACATGGTTTTAGGTCGACAGCGTCATTAGGTCGACACATGCATTAGGTCGATATTGGGAAGGTTGTCCGTGAAAAAGTCGACATGGGGTTTTTCATGCCCTACCATCCACTAGGGTGTGGTGGGAGAATAAAAGTGTGCCAAGCATAGCGGTACACTTTTTTAGTGTCCACGTCAATGTGTCGACATTCGGAATAAAAAAGTTAAAAACCCCATGTCAACCTTTTTGCTGTCGACCTTCCCCATACTAATGACTCTGTTGACCTAACCCCATGTCGACTGAATGCAATATTTAAGTCTCCTAAATATCTCTGTTTTTCTTCTTTCTTGATAGTTCTTCTTGAGGCTATAGCACGTTAGTTTCTGTAGAACTATATTTATTTAGCTTGTCTTGTTACAGTAAACCTGTGCCACTGCCACATACACCCCATGTCAGGGGAGAGGTTGTATTACAGTTATTGCTAGGTAGAGGTATAGTCACTGGGTGGCAGTATTCCATAGCCAGCATGTTCTAGCTCCCGGCTCCACCATGCCATACAGTAAGCTCACTGCAGCCATTTATCTGATCTCACCAGCTAGATCATGTGTTATAGGGGAAATAGGATGTATTATTATCCTCCTCATCATTATTATATGGTGGAGGGGTAGGAAAAATGTCTGATCAAATGATTTCCTTCCCCTTCATAAGTAGGTCACTTTTATTTCATTCTGTGTCCATGATGCGACATCAGCCGCCTATCCCTGACAACCATCGGCCCACCCCCGCTCTCAGGGGAAGGCCCAGCTTTTTCATAGGGACACCCATAAAATGCTGGGTGTTCCCCTTGTACGCCCCTTGTACGCCTTCCTTCCTCCCTCCCGTATCCGTGCAAACGCCTCAGCGAGTGTGATACTTGCTAAGGAGTTTACACAGGGGGGCTGCATGTGCACATCCACCATTGGAATCAGTATTGAATCCACCGCACTGTACATAAGTGGAGAGGCAATTGTTGTATTACATGAGTGGAGAGGCAATTGTTGTATTAATATGTGCCATTTGTGATCCAGTGTGGGAAATAAATTATATGGACTGCGCAGAAAAAAATTAATTACATCTGGCTGTATGAATGGAGTCATTTATGCAGTACAAATGGAGCAATAGCATTATTGCCTCACAGCACTGAGGTCATGGGTACTATTTTCACCATGGACATTTGGAGTTTGTATATTCTCCCCATGCTTGCGTGTGTTTCCTTCGTGTACTCTGGTTTCCTCCCACAATCCAAAAGTATACTGGTAGGTTAATTCACTCTAGATAAAAATTAACCCTACAGTGTAAAGGTGCCCATACACTGGTCAATTTGGGCCGATTTCACCCATTTCCAACGATCGAGCCGATATATCTGGTGAAATCGTACCAAATCAGAGGTGTTTAACATTGGATCAGATCCTGGAGATCTTATGTGCAGCACAAAAGATAAATCGGAATCGGACTATCAGCTCCACATCTCGGATGCTGTGATGTACTGCGTCTTATTTCCTGAAAACATAAATTGCATGTGATTTATTGCATGTAAAAAATGGCACATGAAATGCCAAGTCGGAAGGAGCTCTCCCAGGGAGTTGCCGGGGAGTTCGAGGTAAAACAGGTCCAACTTGTGCCTCAGACAAGTCTGATCTGTGTATTGGCACCTTAAGTGTATGCATGTACATGTGTTTAGGGCACACTAGATGGGCCAGGTGGATCTGCCTTCAAATTCTCAGTATCATCTGTATGCGGATGGTACTCTGCTCTACCTATCCTCCCTGGACCTGTCCCCATCTGTATTGAGCAGTGTCTCTGAATGCCTTTCTGCTGTTTCATCCTGGATGTCATCTCGCCACCTCAAACTTAATATTTCAAAAACAGAATTAATTATATTTCCGCCAATTAATAGTAGTTACCAACCTGATATCTCTATTGCTGTTGAGAAGATGACAATCACTCTTACCTCTCATGCTCGCTGCCTACGTGTTATCCTTGACTCTGAACTTTCCTTTGTACCCCACATTCAATCTGTCTCAAAATCATGCCACATGCACCTAAAAAACATATTCAAAATTCGCCCTTACCTTACACAAGACACTGCAAAAACTCTAATCCATGCTCTCATCATCTCACGCATTGATTATTGCAATAGTCTCCTTATTGGCCTTTCCCAATACAGACTCTCACCACTACAGTCCATCATGAATGCAGCTGCAAGGCTAATCTTCCTAGCCAGACGTTCATCGTCTGCAAAGCTACTCTGTCAGTCACTTCATTGGTTACCTGTATTCTACCGTATTCAATACAAAATTATTTTACTTACACACAAAGCCATAAATAAAACTACACCAACATACATATCTTCTCTTATCTCAAAATATCTTTTCACACAACCTCTACGCTCTTCCCAAGATCTGCGTCTCTCATCCACACTCATTACTCGCTCCCATTCTCGACTGCAGGACTTTCTTTGGGCTGCACCCACTCTTTGGAATGCTGTCCCAAGCTCACCTCCAGTCTCCAACCCTACAAGCGTTCCCTGAAAACTCATTTCTTCAGGCAAGCTTATCAAATTTCAGAACCAGTCACAGAACATTGCATTCTGGTGGAATCGATGCAATAAAGAATACAGTATCTATCCTTATGTATCAATGCCTATTTCCCTATAGATTGTAAGCTTGCGAGCAGGGCCCTCCTACCTTTTGACTGTCTGTAAATACCCTGTTTGTTGTATCACTGTCTCCTTTTGTAAAGCGCAACAGAATATTCTGCCCTATATAAGAAACTCTTAATAAATGAATAAATAAATAAATACATTCTATGTTTATATATTTCTGGTAACAAAAATATGTATAGATTTTCATAACAATATTCACCAAGAATAACCGCATTAGAAACCCTAAGTCCAGCTATTTTCAATGAGAAAGTGATGGCAAAGGCGTAAACTGCAGAGAAGATTCCTCCAGAACTTTGTTGCAACACTATTAAACTTTTAGACATACAATAAGTCAGCCCACAAAAGCCCGGGAACGCGCATTGCATCGCCCCTCTTGTCATATACATGCAGTCAGGGCACTGTACATGCGATTTAACACTTAAATTGCATGTAAATTGTCCAAATTGTATGTACATCGCCCTAGTGTATGGGGAGCCTTAACTGTTTCCATAAATCGCTGTGTGTGGTTGAAGAACTTAAAATGTGTGCCCTTAAGGGGTGTACACAACGAGCAAATTTGTGCTATTTTCTAAGCAATCTAACTAGATTGCTTAGAAAGTAAGCACAGATCTCTCCGTGTGTATGCTCCGAGAGATTAAATATCTCTTGCTAACTAAGTCAGTGCATGCAGTCCCAATCTAGTTAGATTGCTTAGCAAATGACTGCAAATCTCTCTGTGTGTACAGAATGAGAGATACTGATCGCAATCTCTCATTCTGAACAACTACCCGGCCTTTTTTTGCTTAAGAAAAATTGCTAAGAAAAATTGCTTAGCAAAATTGTTTAGCACAAATCTCTGTGTGTGTATGTGCTCTGCATGGGAGATCTTGACACCAGCAAAATTGCTTAGCACAGATCTCTACGTGTGTATGCCCCTTTACTTTAATTATTATTATTATCATTATTATTTGTAGGAATGAACTGGAGAGGCAGTTCCTGGAATTGCTGCAATTCAATATTAATGTACCATCCAGTGTTTATGCCAAGTATTACTTTGACCTGAGATCGCTAGCAGAAAACAACAATCTTAGCTTTCCACTGGAACCCCTCAGTCGGGATCGTGCGTGTAAACTTGAGGTAATTTTAATTATTTTGTTTCTGGGTTTTTTTGTTTTTTTTTTTCAATCCAGAAATTGTAATTTTGCCTATACAATACAAAATATTTTTCATGTAATTCTTCTCATTAAAGCAGAGAAAACAATAGGTCTGATATTTCTTTATAATGAAGTCTGGAGTTAGCCTGGCATCAGTTTCATATGCTAGAATCTTTTTACTTTAATGCAAAACTAATGTTTGAACTGATGGAGAATAAATATAAATAACAATTGAGGTAACACATCAGACATGGGGTATTCGATCTTAAATTCGGAAGTCGGAATACTGGCCCATTTTTGCCCGGCTCGACAGTTTCTCGACCGGCTGAATTCAATATTCCACCTGTCGAGTGGCGTGAATTCTACGATCCAGAGCCTCTTCTGACAAAACAGACCCAACTGGTTTGAGAGTCGGATCTGTTTCGTCGAGATCCGCCTTCAATGCTGTCAGAAACGGCAGCATTGAATAGGCGGTGGCCGCTATTTCCCCTGTCAAAAATAGCGCCCGCTATTGATTAGCCTCCATTGATTTTTATTTAAATTCATGGGTGGGATGTCATGCGGTGGGATACTGTCCAAACTGTGATGTCTCTTTCAAAGGGCATTCACATACAAGTCATGGTTTTGCCTTTTCACTTTTCTTTATCACAAATCTTTTCTGGATTTGAATAATTTTTTTGCGTTTTAAATGAATGCTCCTTTAAAATCAACGTCCGAGTTCGGCCGACATGTTTGCCGTTCTCACACCGCATTACTCCCGCAGTATATTTGAGATAGAGATAGGGTAATTTGGGGAGAAAATTATTATAGATTTTTTTTTTCTATTTTATTTAGGCTATTTGCCGCTTGTGTGAGGATAAGTACAAGGACTTCCGAAAAATGGCCAAGAGACGTTCTGCAAGTGCTGATAACCTAACTGTTGTACGATGGTCTCCTGCTATTTTATCCTAACAGTGGCTTCAACTTGCAGACTCCACTGTCTGATGTACTGTTTTGTCAGAATATCATTGTCTATTGTCTTGGGAATAAGACATTGTTTTTTATTCTGAAGAGTCGCCAAGCCTCCCTTACAGTGCCTCCCTGTCACAAAGATGGGATACATCAGCCACTTTCTGGAAACATTCTAAGCCATTTCATTTGTATGACACTACTTTCACTGATTTGGTCAACATATTCTGAAAACCTTTCCTAAAATGCGAACCCTGGGAAGATGAAAAAGTGGTAAAGTTCTTTGAAATCGCATGCTGGAAATGTCCGCAAACTGGGAAAAGTAACCTTTTTCTTCTTGGTATACTGTATATCAGCAGTGTTTTTATTTATATGTATTATATTGATATGTTTATTTTTGCCAAGTTTGGTAATTATCCAGTTATTACTATGTTTCTGTAGATTCAAAGGAAATATTGACTTTCGTAGAAGGTATGCTGATCTAGGTCACATCACCGTAGCCGGTCTTACGATATGAATTTCTACTGACAGGGCATTTATGAGCACTGGTAACTGTGCACATAAGATTCTGTAACCCATAGCAACTAAATCCGATGTTTGCTTTCATTGGCTAAGTGAGCCCGGTTGCTCTGTGTTACAGCAGCCTCTTTTGCATTACTTTGTTTGCACCAGTTTTCATAAATGTGCCCCAAGTTTACTCTCTTGCATTTAGAATGTTCCCAGTTTTCAAAGTTTACAATGAAAAAAGTGACTTTTAAACGAATGAATCCCTATGTAATCATTGTTATATATAATTTGCATAACCTTTTTACTTCGATTTCTTTCAATGAATATTGAACGGGATATATAGAAAAGACAGAAATGTTTGAAGATGATCAAAATCTTGATGGTTTTCCTCCAACCTTAATTGTAAAAATTCAAGTTGATTAGATTGTGCTGGGGATAAATAGTCTATATTCACCCACATCACACTTTAATCCTTATAGAGGAGACAAAATACAATTATACCTGGGTTCAGACATATTTACTCAAATCTGTCTTACTGTATCTCCAAAAATACATGGAATTAAAGTTGCGTAACCTCACTAAGCCACTAAATGAATGACCAACCCCAGTTAAATAACAACAAAATTAACCAAAAACTCATGTTGTATGTATCACCACTAGCGCTGATAATATTTTTTGGTTATTACCAACCGTACAGTTGGCTAGACGTCATGAATCATTCCAAAGGGTACACACTCTTGCTCCTTCTGCACTTATTGTATTGTGGGATTGCTGTATGGGTGTACAATATTTGGGCCATTCCTCCCTGTCTTCACTTGTAAAATTCCATGACGTTTTTGTTTTATTTGTAATTTTTGTCTACAGGAGTTTTCAGTACAGAGAAAGATAAAAATCCTGAGGACGTGGCTAATATGCCATCGCAGTTTAATTTTATTCTCTGAATGTACCTCTTTGTTTTCATTCATTTTGGGGAATCTTTGTTGTTTAAATGATTCTATTTAATATACCATGATGAGTTCATTCCGTTGCAATGCAACTAGGTCCATTTTGCAAGCAATATTGTCACACTGTATATGTTTACCTTAAGACATAAATGTGTTTGTATGTGTATATACAATATATATATTGCAGGAAAAAAGTGAAGTAAACCTTTAACAAAATTGTTTATTTTTCCAGCTTTCACCTTTTTTTACTTTTCACATGTAAGCTCTGCAACAATTATTTGATTAGGACATTAGTAAAGTTTCATAAAAATATGAATTAAAAATGATGCATTAATTATGAACTAATAAGGATCCACTGTTATCTAGTCAAGTGATCTAAGAGTTGGATCTGACACCAAATAGCATAGATCTGTTGTGATCTACAGCAGTTAAATATTTTCTGTGTGATTTGATCAAAGTTAATGAACTACATAACCCTATTATTGATTTTTAGTTATATATATATATCACTGAGTTCCAACAAAATTTTAGCTTTTATGTTTCACCATTGTTCTGTTAAACGAGTGAAGCTGAAACCGTAACCTACATTTCTGTAGGAGATCCGATACAGGATACTTTTTTTTTATATAAATTTCAGTCAGTTAAGCTGCTGTGATATCAGTTGCTTGTAGGAATTTACCAATCCACTATATTGAAAGTCTAACATCTACGTACTGATGGTCCCAAATGATGTAAGATAAAGACATACTTCAGGTATTACAACTTGAGTGGAAAGAGGGCATGATGGAAATTTTTACTTAAAGAAGATGACTATTTTACATGTTTTATTTCTATTTAGAAAAGAGTTGCAAATGTGTTGTGCAATGCACTTGTCTTGGCTACCTGAGAAATCGGGCTGGAGATACAGTATGATAGCTCTGACTATTGTGTTTTCGGTCTGCATCAGTAGAGATGAAATCTCCAGCTTACAAAAAGATTTGCTAGAATTTTGATATGCTGAAGGTGGGTACAAAGTTGGACCAAGTTTGCTAGGAGGCACTGTTACACCTCCAATAGCATTCTGAGTAACTTGAAGGGGCGTGGTCAGTCAGACATGTTATTTAATATGTTTTCATCACCTGTTTTTGGAGGAGACAGACAATTTGTGGTTTTGAACGAATATTCATGTGGATGCAGCCAATCAGTTCACTGGGAACTATGGACATCACTGAGGCACACATCAATTTGTGGCAGCTACCGCGCATGCACACAAAGGCTGAGCAGGGTTTTCTGGTGGATGACCTGTAATTGCAGAGGACCTGCTCACCCCTGGGACCCATTGTGACTTCAATCCTTGCAGTTGCAGTGCTTCCACCACTGACTGGTTAACAGTGATAAATAGAAAGCACAACGTGCAGGTGTAGTAATATTATTGTTTGGAAAAACAAAGCTGCAACACAAAACATACAACTGTTAAAAACACATTAAATATGCATTTAAAAATGTCAATGGGTGTAAGGCCTTACGGACGCCATTTTGCAGTGCATTCCCTTTATGTGTGTGCAAACGCTTGCCAGATTAGTCATTTACATACTTCTCCAATGAGCTGCATAACAATATACAGATACCTTATTTGTAATGCAGAATATCGAATAATACACAATCTTACCATATCCCCACTTTCTTGCATTGTAGGGTTACCTCCTCTGGGTTGTCTTTCATCCTAGCTGAGAGGTCCTCTATGAGCTTACAGCAGAAGGCCTAGTTTGGGAAGCAAAGCCATGTACAAATGGTGCAATGCGGTAGGCAATTTTGGCTATTTATTTAAAAATGCCTAGCAAGTTAACCAGACTTGCTGCAGGCGATAGCGATGTGCAGCTCCTCAACGTCTCTATCGCCCTGCAAAATAGGCTGTGCAGGAAAGGCAATTTTGACTATGCCATACGCACAGTGTATTTGGCCTATGACCAAATCAGCCATAGTCCAAATGGCCATAGTCAAAATCGGCCATGGGCATAGACCAAATCGGCATAGTCAAAATGACTGTGCCCTAACACCGTGTATACACCCTTAGTCTGAGGCCACGTTATGTTACTGCAGTACTGTTGTGAAGCTTGCCACTAAAGTGTATTTCAAATATTTATTACAGTAGCTGATACTGGATATAGGTAAATAAAAAATATTGATAATTAAGTTAAGGTAGTGTGGCCTACTCTTCAGGGAGTACAGGAGAACGCCTCCAAATGCAGGAGTCTGCTGACATTCCAGGACATTAGGCAAGCATACCATGTTGTGGGCTGTACCAGTATGAGGCCTACCACTTGCTTTGTACCAGTGACATCACTTAAGTATTTCCGGTACTTTTTTCCTAGCACAGAGCCCATCGCATCGTATACCATAAGACTAAATATGGTATGCGATGTGACGCGATATTGTACAATAATAAATCGTATCGCATTGTATGCCATACAATGACATACAATGCGATGGTATACGATTTTTTATTGTACAACCACCCTGATGGGTCCTTACAAAGGTAAATGCCCCCCCATTGTCAGCGGCACCCCCAGGATCAACGTCAACCCGACCCGTGGCGAGCGCAGCAGTATGCGTCCTCCAACCTTTTCATACCCCCACTATCCACGTCAGCGTGCAGTTGATTTTAGATAGTGTGGCGAGCGCAGTGAGCCCGAAGCGTTGTGAGCGGATGCGGAATACATGTAAAGTAATACGCGTCCCCTCGCGGGGCGCGCTGCGCTTGCCACGCTTCAGGCTCGCTGCGCTCGCCACACTATCTAAAATCAACTCCACGCCGACGTGGAAAGTGGGGGTATGAAAAGGTCGGAGGACGCATATCGCCGCCGCTCGCCACGCTTCGGGTTGGCGTTGATAGTGGGGGTGGAGTGGGGGTGCATTTAACATTGTAAGCACCCATTAGGGTGCTTATACAATTAAAAATCGCATTGCATGCGGCTATATGGCATGGGATGCGATGGCATAAGTACCGTATTTCCTAATAATTGTAAGACCATGACTCCTTGGTTTCTGTTGAGTTATTGATTGGCTCTGTTTGCATGAATATTAGTGCAGCTGACAAAATGGCTGCTACCACTGTGTCAAGATGAAGTATAATTATTTTCTCTTATCAATTGCCAATATCAAACACATATTAAAGATAGATGGAAAATGTTCATAATAAAACTGCAATCACAACATCGGCCTTTGAAAAAGTCAGACAGGGAGGGTGTTTGTAGATCCAATAATCCTATGCAGTACATTCCCCATACTCTGCACAGCATTAGTAGTAGAGCTGGGGGAGAGAGACTGCTAAATCCATAGATTACTGTTGTATCAATAAAAATCACTTCTGCTGCTATTTCTGTAAAAAAGTAACTAAACATTTCAGTACCAGGGTCTCCCTGCGTATTAAGAGATACTGTCTGTTCCAAAAATACATTTTGCTGTCTATAATTTGGCTAACAGAACACAACGCTATATTTATTTTTAGTTGTTCCGTTTACTTCAAATAAATGCTCACATTTAATATGTCAGATGTTAAATCCATTTTGCGTCTATTACGCTCATTCCTTGCATTTAATGTTTATCATTGGATGTTAAATACGCCCCATCGCCATACTGTTTGTACAATGTTATGAAATGGTTTCTTCATTTGCAACCTGAAAATGTGAACCTGTTTCCTATTGTGACATACTGTATTTGGTTTCATCCTTCAAACTAAAACTGTGCTTCCAGTATTGACAGGAATGTCACTTACTTCCCATACATGTTTTGATACAGAATGAATTGTGAAAACTGGGATGTTTTGTAAGAAAAAAATAATAATGTACTTTAGAAATGCTTCTCTTTGGGTGGGAACGAGAGGATTCAGGTTATAGTTATAAAGTGAGGCAAAACTAGTGGTTATTTAAAGCATGCTTTATTGTGCAGTGCACATGGTCATAGAAATACTTTTAAATCAAAGCCACAGAATTTACCGTCTCAGCTGGACAGTATTTTATTTAAACTATTGTTATATTGGGGAGGGACCCAAACCGACCGATAAAGTAACCCAAACCGATAAAGTACCGACCAATCGGCTTCTGTAATTAGCATCAAACACAGTCAGCAAATGACAGAAGCTAATTTACTCGGATTTACTTGGCTAAGTTTGGATTTAAAAAATAGAATCTTATTGGCTATAGGCTGTCACATGTTTTGGATAGCCAATAAGATAAACCTTGTTTAGTAGGGATCCTCACATTGGTTGTAGTGAGAGGTGTTTGTTGGGGACAAGGACTTTGCGTATAACTTAATTACTAATCATTTGGAAGATTTTCCTATGCCTGGATTTTGGATCTTTGTAATGGAAATAGTTTTTTTTGGAAATAGGTTTTTTTTATAAGGTCCAGAACTTGTATTTAAATATACATTGACTTTTATCTTTCCTGACAAATAATGTACCAACTTAAGCCATGGTAAAAACAGAATTCTGAGACCACTGCAGAAACATAAGACAATTCAGTAATGTAGCCTATAAGGAAAGATGTTTCCATACTATTCTACAGGTGTCTGATATGAATATAGCTATTTTTAACACTGATCTAAGCAAATGTGCTTTAAGAGAGGACGGGGCCCATGTAAATGATTGGGCCCCCATCTCGCTAGCGTTCCCGGGGACATTTCTGTTGTGCATGCGCGTATCACTGGAAAATGGCAGCAGCGGCGGCGGCCTTTTTACCAGTGAGTTTTACAGCTGCACAGCCAGCGCTGGACCAGCGGGAAGGTGAGTATAATTAAATAGGGTTCAGGGTGTGTGGTGTGTGTGTGCCCCTTGGACCACACAGTGGGGCAGATGTATCACCGTCCTGTTTACGTTTGGGAAATAACGAGTCCCGCTTCTCCTGCATAACGAGGAGAAGCGGGCACTCGTTATGGGGAGATGTATTAACATCCCCCATGACGATAAGGAGAGCCGTTATCCCCAGCGTTAACGGCTCTCCTTATCGGCTCCCTCGCCGCCCCGCACATGCGCACTCGCCGTCGCCCCCCTGCCCGGCTTACTGGGCATGCGCGAGATCTCGCAAAAAACGTGACATCTTCAGCGCAGCCCTAGCCAGAAGCAGGGCTAGCGTTGTCCCCACAGTGGGGGATAGGACAACGCTAGCCCTGAGCTGGCGAAGCGGCCGGGGCGAATTAACGCCTTGAAGGCTGTTAATACATCGCCCCGGCCGTTAATCCCTGGGGGGGATTGCAGGGACAGCCCCGCCGAGCGTAACTCGGCGGGCTGTCACTAGCGCACGTTAGGTGCGCTAGTAATACATTAGGGACAGACGTAATCCCCCCCAGTTAACCAGCGTTAAGTGCATTTTTGCACTTAACGCTGGTTAATACATCTGCCCCAGTGTGCACCCATTATAGATTTGCCAGTGGATTTAAGTAATAGCTTTCAGCAAAGCCTGGGTAATAAGTACACACCTTCCCCTACTGCTTCTTGATGTTCCTGCAGGTTTGTTCATGTAGGAAGCCATACTCTGGCAGATAATCTGATTTTGCCATGATACACACCGTACAATTGTTTTGACTTAAGGTGCATACACACTGTACAATTTTTTTGACCAATTTCTTTGAAAGACATTTCCCTTGAACCCAGTGTCCTGGACGAAAGATGTTGATGAAAGATATAGACGACAGATGAAAGACGAAAGATCTAGCTACAGTTTATAGGCTATTTTTGAAAGATATCCAAATTGAGCTGCATGCACAGATGACAAACAATCTTGATGAACAACTGGCGGGTATGCGCATCATCATTCGATGTTCATCGCAGTCATACTGAAAGATATTTTGACCAAATTCGTTCAGAATGGCCGAGATGAATGAAATTGGTCAAAAAAATTGGTCAAAAAAATTGTACAGTGTGTACGCACCTTAAGAACAGTCAAGCTTTGCCTGTGGTAACCAACAAGGGGGCAGATTTATTAAGCTCGGTGAAGTGATAATGTGGCTGGTCTTTATCACCGGCCAATCAGCTCCTAACTGTGAAGTTATAGGCTTGGATTGAAAAATGACAGATAGGAGCTGATTGGCCAGTGATAAAGACCAGACACATTGGGGCAGATGTATGAACCAGCGTTAAGTGCAAAAATGCACTTAACGCTGGTTAACTGGGGGGGATTACGATTTTGCTAATGTATTACTAGCGCACCTAACGTGCGCTAGTGACAGCCCGCCGAGTTACGCTCGGCGGGGCTGTCCCCTGCAATCCCCCCCAGGGATTAACGGCCGGGGCGATGTATTAACAGCCTTCAAGGCGTTAAATCACCCCGGCCGCTTCGCCAGCTCAGGGCTAGCGTTGTCCTATCCCCCACTGTGGGGACAACGCTAGCCCTGCTTCTGGCTCGGGCTGCGCAGGAGATCTCGCGGTTTTTGCGAGATCTCGCGCATGCCAATTAGAGACGGACCCGGGGGAGAAGCGCACTGAGCATGCGCAGGACGCCGGGGGAGCCGATAAGGAGAGCCGTTAACGCTGGGCATAACGGCTCTCCTTATCGGCTAGGGGGGGTTAATACATTAGCAAATAACGGGTGCCTGCTTCTCCTCGTTATGCAGGAGAAGTGGGACCCGTTATTTCAGAAGCGCAAAGGGGGGGTTAGTACATCTGCCCCAATATCACTTGACCAAGCTTAATAAATCTACCCCAAGATTCCATGCTTGTTTTGGGCCCATAGCCAAATTAGATATGCAATATTCGGTGCTTTGTGAAGTGGGCGGTGCTTCTAAGCAACACCTATTTATGAATAATTAGCAGATTCAATCCACTAAGAACTCTAAACAATTCTCTCTCATTAAAGTAAACCTTTCATCCGTTTGCAGCAACCATTTAGTAGGCTGAAACCAATGTTCATTAGAATGCATTCTAATTATGTACTGTTATTTACTGACATGACGAAGACTGTGGTGGCTCATGCCTCCCTTATGCCTCATTCATTAATACTCTTTCAGTCTACTATAGTGGTATCATTACCATTCACCGAGGGTATGCTGGGATGGGGGATATAGGTTATATGTTGGGATGGGTATAGAGAATATTATAATTGCAGGCGAAATCCCGCACGGCCAGGGTGCCGTGCCGCACACATTAGTTGTGAATGGACACTATTGTGTCCATTCACACGGGACGGCCACGACCCGGCCGCACGGTTGCAGCCAGATCCCGGGACAGCTGCCGGGCTGTGGCCATCCCCTCCATGATAAACTAATGTGTGCGGCACGGCTCCCTGGCCGTGCGGGATTTCACCGTCCGGCAGGAGCCGGAGTGTGTGAAACCGGCCTTAGGGTTTATTTATGAGTCCTATTAAATTATACCTTACAAATGTACCAATTTATGAGGTACAGCAACCATTGGATGGCTCTATCCCCTAACACTATTTGGGACAACTTTGTTCTATGGTTTGCAAGGTTGCGAGGTACTGTATATCTAATTCATTAGTTGCATGGAAAGTGGGAGACGGGAACTGCGATGACCCAATATTTCAGGAAGCATCAGCCCTGAGAATGATGTATAACCTCACCTTTCCCCATACAAGGTTGGGAGGGATGTATAGACAGGTAGCTGTGCCTAAAGTGGACATTGTTTCATAAAGGAACTGCTGGTAAAATGTAAGTGTGATTAAAAGAGCTGATGAGAAAAGAAGACATTTTAAAATGGAATTATGATCAGGATGGAAGCTAATTTGATACAGTCATACAAAACACAAAAGGGCGATAACAGAAATCGTGGTATTTCGCTATTCAATTCTGGCCATTTTCACCAGAGAAACAGTCTGGATCCACAGCTGCAGACTCGGCTCTTTGAAAAGCCAAATTTGCAGTTGCGTAAATTTTCGAATTCCGCAGAAAAAAGACATGGATTTGCGAATTCACGTCTTTTCCAATTTTCGGGTTGATTCTGGTAAAAAAGGGAATAAGATTGCATCTATTCTTTGTGGAAACAGCCTCTATGTCGCCATTTTTCTGTTAAATAGCGGCATTGAATCCCCCCCTTAGGAAATATACATTTTGTCCACCCTAAGGTGCGGAATGACAGCCAAACGTGGACTTTTTTTTAAAGCTGCAATCATTTACATGGCAAAACCGTGCATGTAAATGATTGCCGCTTTAAAAAAAACTTCCATGTTGGTACTGCATCCTGCATTTGGACTGTTAAACTTTAATAAGGCAAATTAGATGATAGGTTTGGTTGTTCCACAAATTATTATTTTCAGAACTTCCATGTTCTGCTCTAATCACAATATAAATCTATTTTTCAAAAGTTTTCTTGCATGTGAACTCTAGGGGTTTATCTTTTAAGATGGGAGTTCTATTGAAGATGGGATGTTGCTGATCGGACCCAATTAGAATCTTTTTCTTATATATTTAGCACCTTTTGGAAGATCTGATTGGTTGCCTATAACAGCATTCCATTTTCAATATAACTGCCATCTTAGTAAATAAAGCCCCTAGAGCAGGCATGTCCAAACTATGGCCCTCCAGCTGTTGTGAAACTAAAGGTCCCATCATGGCTTGCCACAGTTTTGCTATTAGGGAATGCTAAACCTATGGCAAAGCATGCTGGGATGTGTAGTTTCACAACAGCTGGAGGTCCACAGTTTGGACATGCCTGCCCTAGAGTCTTAGGGAAAGATTCACTAAGCAATGAGTCGTCAGAACTGCTTTGATGTTTAGTTTTAAAACGGGACTATAAATAAATGCTAAAGAAGCCTGGTTGATGTGCATTTTTAACCACCTATTCCTTAGTATATCTAACCCCTGGGGTTGTAGTATAAGTATGGGTTTATAGAAGTGAAAAAGTGAACCAGTTCTATTCTATACTTATTTATCTACCACATTCTAAAACACAGCTAGAATCTGATTGCTATGGAAAACATCTCTACTCCTATAAACTGGCACTTAAGAAAATATGCTGTACCGCTTGAAGTCTACTGGTGGATCCAGCTATAAATGCTAATGCCCCATGCAAGGTTGCTGTTTATTGTGACTGCAAAGATACAATTGTTGCCATAACTGGGTAAGGTAGGGAAATCCAGAAGAGGACATGACTTGAAATAGCTTTATTTTAAAATATAGAAACTGTACATTTAATATTTCTCAATAAACACATAAAATACCTGGGGTCATCAGAATTTTGTATTATTGCATTAATGGTAAAACTTATTGCGCCAGAACCATTGTTTTTTTTTTATCATGGTTATATGAAGGATTGTATAGGTTATTTATTGTATGTGTGTACATACAAGTAAGGATAAATCTCAGAAATGTATTTAAAGTATTTTCCATCTTTAGACTGCTGTGTATTAATGAAGCCGTTTGCGGTGGCCTCTACATATATACACATCTCTCCCTTTCATTTATCTTCAGTTTATTTCATGATTATCTTTAATCTGTTTCTTGCACTAAACATTATTACATTTTCTGTGTGGGTTTCTTTTTGAGTTCTGCAATTTATGGCCTTGTACTTCCTTTTTCTTCTATTGACCTTATAATAAAGGTGGTCACCGCTTTTGTTTTTACCTGTTCTAATTTTGCCAAAATAAAAAAGTACAGTAACTTTGGTTTAGACTGTAAATTGTTTGCAAATTCCATACAATGTTAATAAAGCTGGATTTGTAAAATACAATACAAACTGTTTCACTGTGCTGTTTATTACATTTACAATATTCACAGAGGAGTTCCTAGATTGTCGAAACTGCTTCATATTGTTTGTAGTTCATTTATTTCTATTGATATAGGCTATTGGGATTGAGTCAAAATAGGTGTCCAGCGGACATGAAAGTGACTGTTATGGAGCATACACACAAGGCAATTGGAGCTTTGTGCTGAGCAATCTAGCATCGCTCACATCGCTAAGCACCGATTGTTCAGCACACCTCAATGCACCAGCGATCTGTCACTACGTGTTCTCAATAGAGAGAACACTGGCAATCAAACTGTGGTAAATGCTTGTAATAGGTGTTTCTGCACGGGATTGGTATGAAATCCCAGCAGTCGGAATCCCGGCGGTCGAAATCCCGACAAGGGGGACGTGGATCGCCACGCAGCCCTTGCGGGCTCGCCACGCAGCGGGCCTGGTGCCTCGCTACGCTTGGTGAACTAATTTATTCTCCCTCTATGGGTGTCATGGACACCCATAGAGGGACAGTGCCGGGATTTCGGCGGTCGGGATTTTGACCGCCGGGATACTAACTGCATCCATTCTGCACAGCACTGTATCACTCTACAAATGAAAGAAGACAACTTCAATCTGAACGAGTGTGGTAGCACATCAGGTAGGCGGTCGCACCTCCCTGCAGGCTCTGGGTCCTTGTGCCCAGCTTTTATGCACAGAGAGGAAACAATGACTGAGTGCACTGCTCTCTAACAATTTCTTTTCCGTTTTCTATTTAAAAATGTAAGCAAAGTCGAGTACTTTTTAAGTGTCTGGCTGCCTTGTGAATTGGGGTAGACATTTTAGATAAATTTTGTGCTAAGAGTTAACTTTGTATTGTTTTATAGATAATAATGCTTAATGTATTATTAGCAAGATGGTTTAATGTGAAGTATGACCATACGAACAGACACCCTTTGCGGTGCTGAGAAAATGGAAGCCAACTAAAGGTATGGGTTAAATGAAAAACAAAAGAAAAGTCCCAAGGCGCTAACTACACCTTCAGCCAGGCCTTCAAAATAGGACCACCAAAAAGTCCTCGTTAACAGCAATTTTTTCGAGAAATCAGGCACACAGCGATGATGTTTGTCCTTACACCAAGAATTCTTTTTGATGGGGTTCTCTCGTGACCGGGAAAATATGTCAAGGAGAAGAAAAAAAGTACACTGTCTAGTGGTTCTAGATCAAAAAATACAAAATAAGGGATAAAAATAGAGGGCACCAGAATGCGTACCCTCACTCACATAGAGAAAGATAGGAACCTGTGCATAAAGGTATGGGTTAGACTTATGCTTTCTTCAGATAAAGAGAACAGTCAAATAAATTAGACAAATTAGGCTTGCTTATTTCTTAGGGCCAAATGTACTAAGCTTGAAAACTGATAAAATAGAGAATGATAAACCACCAACCAATAAGCTACGGACTGCCATGTCACATGCTGTGTTTGAAAAATGACAGGTAGGAGCTGATTGGTTGGTGGTTTATCACGCTCCATTTTATCACTTTTCAAGGCTTTGTACATATGGAAAATGATCCATTATCACATCTGTAAATGGTAAAATTATGTGAACCTTTAGACTTAGCAGATATTTGAAGGTGAAATTAGAGTTGGGCATTTTCAGCGTATGTGTGAGTGGACAACCTGTCTTTTTAAAATAACTGGGATATATCAAAGTCTGATGTACGTGTTTCATGGCACGGACGAAGGAGATTTCTAAGGACCTCGGAAGAAGGTACAGCTGCTATTTGATTCAGTAATTTTTTTTAAAGATTTTAATGATTACAAAACCAAGGTACATGGGCATATTGATATAGGTGATGCAAATACGAGTATAAGATATCAAACACTTGCAGAAGGAAATACACAAAAGTACATACATAGGGGGTAAAGTGTACATCCATGTGAGGAGTAATATCAGTACACGGCACATACAGGATAGTCAAGGAGCACAAACCCGAAGGCGCAGTTTAGGCAGATAGAGTAGAGATTAGAGCGTATGATGGCTAAACACTATACATTGAAAGAAGTATAACCTAACGAATACTGACAATACATAGGTACGAATATCTAAACATCGCAGCAGTATCAAACTAGGAGAGAGAGAATGAAAGCAATGCCCAGCTAAGTACTAACAGAACAGAACTCCCAAAGTACTTATTGCTAACAAAATAAAATCCCAAAAGGACCCAAAAACAAACCTCCCCATAACCCCCCACCCTGTATGATCTAACTCCAATCTAGGTATACCTGGATCCCGAAACACTGTCCCCACCCAGCTAACTAGGTTAACAGCTAACTCTATAAACCCCCCCCCCCCCCCCCCCATCTAAATAAAGGAAGATGAACGGATAGCTGACTGGGGCATATAAAAAGGTTGGATATTATAACAAAGTTATAACCTCTCGGTTAATTGATGCAGTAGAGTAGATACATTCCATTCAGGATATATATTAGTGATCCTATTTATGACAATCCTAGCTCTGATATATCAATCAGGATAACATATACTAAGTAGGGGTTAATTTACACCAAGGCAGTACATCCACATCGTTCTGAAGAGAAGAATCAGTAAACAGCAGTATAAATGGCATCCAAAACAACAAATCAGAGCAAAATATCTCTCCTTAGTCCGGCCAGCATTTAGCAGAGGTAGAGAAGAAAGTTTTAGCACCCCTGCACACCCAAAAACGCACATGTAAAGCCTGAGAGTATGAAGATGATAGTCCCAAATTTGCCCTGTTTATCCAAGAACAAGCACAGATATATTGGCAAAAGAAACAAATAATAAGCGTCGTCACTTCAAGTCCAGTGGTACAGCCGCATCTCGGATTTTGAAGTTGTCCTCCAAAACAGGAGATAAAATGGTGTCAGCGGGTATAGAGGACTCCTCTTCCTTAGCAGGAGCATCCAAAAGTTGAGCCGGTGATGAAGACCTGGAGTCCACAGCATCAAGATTTAAAGGCACAGCCGCTTGAACTTCAAATTAAGCAAGGAGCCTCTGACTAGAGGCATTTATGGCCTGAAGGATTTGTTGCACATAGCCTGACATCGTAAATGGTTAAGTAGCACTCAGTACTGGGTAGAATGGCGGTGGCTAGCACACCGCCAGGGCAGTCCACGGGTCTCTTAATTACAGCGCCTACTAACCTGAAGTGCCACAGAGGAAGTAATTCGGAGTGCAGAGCTTGTCCGCGCCACCAGTGCCCACTGTCTTGCATGTTACGGATAGAGCAGGGGTTCCTACCGAGTTCAGTATGTGCAATAGCAGGTCAACATAGGTGCCGCCGCCGCCCTGGGGACAGTCAAGCAAGATGGCGCTGGTCTCCGTGCAGCCCGAGCACCGCCTCCCCAAAGAGACAACTCCCGCTCTCGCCGCTAAGTACCCGGAAAGCTACCAGACGCCCCCAACCGCCGAGTCACCCTCCAGCATCGGATATTGGGGCCACACTTCAGAAACAGCGGTGTTCTGTCAAAGCTGTCGGAGATTCCAAAATGGTGCTCGCATCTGAAGGAGAGGGAGCACCGGTCAATTGATATATTTTTATTTATTGTTCATGTAATAGGCAAAACCAGTGCTTGTGGCCTCCAATCATAAAATATGTAGACAAACCGAAACAAATCTTGTTCCTCACCACATAACTGAACCTAAGGATGACCTTTATTCACACGTTCCTATTAAAAAAAGAAAGTTCTAGGAGTGCTGTAAAAAAAGATCTGACACTACAGGGTGTCCTATACCCATACACCATTGATTTTCAACCTTTTTACCTTGCGGCACACTAAATAAGACTTTAAAATTGCCAAGGCACACCAATAGATCCCCACAGGGCAAAACACATTGGCCACCACAGGAAAAAAACAAACCTATTGGCCCGCACATTAAAAACAATCACACTGGTCCCCACAGGTAACAAAAATAAAATACATAGTCCCTTTATATTAAAAGAAGAGAAAAGTAAATAACATTTGAACTGATGGTGGCTGTAAACGGGTTTGGGCATCTCTAGATCTGGGGGCACACTTGAGAACAGCTCAAGGCACACTAGTGTGCCACGGCACACTGGTTGAAAAACACTGCCATACACTATCACATACACATTTTGATGCACTGTATTCTCAAATTGAATGCATTTAATTAGGTGTAAGTACCTTTACTTAAGGGACAGCCTATCCCAGCCCTGAGGCTCCCCCTAAAAGCTGGTACAATGGAATCCTGTAAATGTTTGTAAGCATGTTTACATTGTAATAAAATACGTGTTTAGCTGTGTGTGCTTGACTTTGTAGAGTAACTGTATATGGCAGGTGTCAGGGTTTTCACTATACATCAGCATTATTTATATCTAATTCACAGCATAACTACCTTTCTTTCAGCTTTATTAATTTGCTGCTTGTCCTCAACTTTTGGCCTCTCCACTGCAATAATTCCGGGCTTGAAAAACATTTGTTGTAGGGATGTAATGGGATCTGAGGACTGGAGCATTCTAGTATATACACGGACACTTGATCTATTTCAAGCACAGCCCTGGGAGCATGCAGGAGCTTACAAGATGATATTTAATGCTTCCACGACCTAAAACTTTACATCTATTTCAAGTAACTGTCTATATAACATTAAAGCCCTGGACATTTATGGGACTGTATTCATTGCGCTTTGTACAGTGTTACAGCATAGTATTTTATATACAGGTGCCCAATTACTACTTAAAAGTAGAAATAACCCGAGCCAAACATTTAACAAGTACTTTAGTTGTTTTTGAGATGATAAAGACACCAACAATTGTGCTTGTGATCAATGAGGCAGAGAATAGCTGCAAAGGAACCAACCATTTCCAGTCCAGTGGTGGCATTTTCTGGTAACCAATACTGAACTGTTCAATACATGAACCAATAATACTGTTCTAGATTTTTTTGTTTAGTGTTCTATGGTCTCCTAGTGAGTAGTACCTAAAGTATGTACTGACTCCTTGAAGATGAATGGACTGCATTCTCCAGTCCACATAATGACTGATGCTTTATTGTGTGTAGATGGTAGATGCACTTTCAGCCTAGGTGCTAGTTGTGGGACAGTTCTGGTATTTGGTGGCTGAAAAGTTAATTGGGTAACCTTGATCACCTTAAAAATAGTAATTTTATAAAATTGCCACTGTTTTTATTTTATTTTAAGATCTACTGTACAATGGAAGCAAGCTGCTAAATCAATTTACTAATAACACTAAAGTGTTTGAAAGGGAGGAATTATTCTAAGCAAGGAAAATACGCAAAACAGGTTTTCTCCAGCATACCGCAGGGTATCAGCAATAGGATTCCAACACTACATGGTGGTAGATTAGATCTTAATGCATTGTGATCACATAGGACCTGGGTCAATATGGATTCTCTCTTTCCATCAGTAGCCCACTGTTATTGACTCCATCCACTGTGTAGTGGGCAGGTGTTTTGCTGTCACCACCAGGTCCTACCACTGCCCCTGGAACTGCTGTTTGCTGCGTATGAGAGGACATACAGCTGCCACTGAGTGGTTTAGTTGCTGCCCCCCGCCCCCCCGGCAGAGGTGGAGCTTGAAGATGCTGGGCACAACTCAGAACAAGAGGAGAATGGGACGGACTGCATGTGTTGTATTTCTGTTGGTCCTAAAATGAAAGGCTGTCTAGATTGCAAGATGTTTATTGTTTAAACTGTCTTAATAAAGACCCTTTCCCTGTTGTAAGGGGAATACGGCATGCAAATGTCAAAAAGGTATATACTGTATCTCCTCTCAATCAGAGGATATCTCACATGCCCAGTTTTTATTCTGCTCTTACACACAATCCCACCGGGTAGTAGATCTGCCCTGTTGTCTCTTTAACCAATCAGTAGTAAAGTAACTGGATCAAGTAATGTCCTACTTCCCTTCATATATAATTAAACCAAACCAGTTTGCCTATATAAGTTTTCCTTCCTTCCGATCAATATTTAGCCCCACACATGAAATTCTGAAACCGTCTCTTCTCCAGTTTTTCTCTGTGAATTTTACACAGACACCAGAACTACATAGGACTGCATCACACATATTGCTTGTCCAGAGATCCCCTTGTGATAAGAACCTTCAGTATCCGAGAAGCCTGAAAACTTAACTTAACCGTTTTGCAAATATATGTAACTAGGGGCAGGGGTCATAGGATCGTCTCAATGAATGTCCACATACATTGGGTTGACCACTGAATGTTGACAGGTCTACACCTGAAATAGGTCGATATGGCTAAGGTCAGAAGGTTGACACAAGTATTCATTTGAAAATGGGAAGGTCAACAGTCAAAAGGTTGACATAAGTTCTTCGTGTTTTTTTTTTTTTTGTCCCGAATGTCGACATAGTCAAAATGAACTGTCACAAGTCACCTAAAAAAAGGTGAAAAACTCATGTAGACCTTTTGATTGTTGACCTTCCCATTGTTGACCTAATGGTTGTCGATCTTCTGACCCTGTTGACTTTAGCCATGTTGACCTATGTCAGGTGTCTACCTAAGCCCTGTCGGCCTTCAGTGGTCGTTAATGTATGTCGATCTTCATAGGGTTCTGAACTCTATACCCCATGTAGTGCTCAAAGCTTATTGCTGATACTACTTTTATATGCAGGAATGTATTAAAATCTCATGTATTTTTCTTGCTGTTAATTTTATACTCCAGAATGGCTAATACAACACTGATTAAATGATGAATTCTATAATAAATATATTCTTCATTGAGGTCACATAATAGTAAAGGATATCTAAGCCTACCCCATATCTCTGCAGTCACTCGACTTCCAAAAAAACCTACACTCACCAATAAATAAGCCGGGATCGCACTTCTATTCTGTCATCTACGTCTTCTGTATCATTGTAACCATGGATGATGATTTCTCTGTCTTCCAGACTTCATGTGGGAGTTTTTTTATTGTGTCATTTGATGAGAAAGTGCATGCCATGATGTAGATGAAATATTAAAGGCCTCTGAACCCATCTAGAGGTGCATTCGTACAGCAAGGATCACACATGACCTGCTGCAGTTTCTTGTTGAAGAACCTTCCTGGAACCTTCAACTGGCCGTTGGACTGTGTATTCAATGCGGCCTCCGAGGGGGTTTAACATCGGGGATCGCTGAAAACAAGCGATCCTTGCCTTTAAACCCCACGCTGGGGGTAAAAGGCAACCTATTCAACGTTCCAGGGGAATCCTCGCTGTCGGAGGACGGCGTGGATTCCCCCAAACTGCAAGGCTCGCGCTAATGCAAGGAGCCCGCTGTATTTAGCCGCGAGTCTCATACGCTGTTTCCCCCTCGCTCCAAAAAGTTAGCGAGGGAGAAACGGCATGTGCAGGGGGTCAGTGGAATACTGACCGTGCGAGCTGTGACAGCGAGCAGGCAGCATTGAATACTGCCCTAACACTATACCAGCTGTTCCCCAACTTTGTGTCTAGGCACCCAGGGGTGCCAGAAGGCTCTTGCAAGGATGCCTCGGGTTGGTGGTGAAAGACAAAATAATATATTTTATGGTGATGGTAATAGACAAAACCAGTATTTGATAGCTGTCAATCATAAAATGTGAACAGTCTGAAGCGCATCTGTACGCCATCACATAACTGAGCCTAAGGATGACAGGTAGGCAAAATGTTCTTAATTTAATATTTTGTTTCCAAATTTATCAATAAAAAAATCTTATCCTAGGGGTGCTGTGAAAAAAATGCCGTTACCTCAGGGTGCTGTGATTCAGGTTTGGGAACCACTGCCCCAAACTAGACTTCTCTCTTAAGATGTAATTGCTATTAATTAACTCAGAGTTGTGCGGTGATGTCACATCGTTGACTGTACTGTGATATTTTATTGATTTTTTTATTTCCCATTTTAAAACGGAGATTGCTGAGGCGTTGGATACCTGGAAAGTAATAGCTGGTTTAATTCCCCAGATTTTTTTGACCATGGTTTGATCTCCAAACATTTCAAAGTGATATACAGTAGCCCAGATTAGAAGTGAAACCAGTGCCTGCATGTGTACAAATTAGTACTAATCCATGGATTAGCAGAATAAAATCAGGACTTTGAGAATCCTAAATACAGATTGTAAATTGGTTATCACATTAGAATCGGTTTATGTTGAGCCATCCTAATCTAGTTAAGCACTGGGAATAAAGCCGGCCAAATGGTTTCTGGATAGAGTTTTGGAATAGCCTGACTATTGCATTATGGTAATCGGATTCTTCCTGTTTAATTGAGCAGAAGCAGAAAATTATTTGGGATTGCAATGACCTATGACATCCACGGATCACCAAACATGGCACGTCACAATCTTCCATGTAGTACAGTAAAATGAGATTGGGAAAACTTGAGCATTTTATGTTTCTTGCAAAATGTATTTGTCAACCATGTGTATTACAGTGCTTCTTACATTTAGCTCTTGCGCTAGTAGTTGATCAAAGTGCGGATATGTAATGATGTTCTTCTAACGGTGCAGAAGGATGTGCTGTGGGTGTAAAGCAGGGCTGGGCAATTGCGGCCCTCCAGATGTTGAGGAACTACACATCCCAGCATGCCTTGCATCAGTTTCAACATGGCCACATAGCAAAACTAATGCAAAGCATTCTGGGATGTGTAGTTCCTCAACATCTGGAGGGCCGCAATTGCCCAGCCCTGGTGTAAAGCATGTGGACCAATGCCACATAGTCCCGGACCTCCTAATCTCAGGAGATACTGATAGCATTCCTCTGCATGCCTTACCAGTTCACCCTGCGTCCGCTCCTGATGCTGGCTACACATGCTACAACTGGCCAAATCTGATCAGACTAGTAAGCCTGCTCGAAGCTAATGCTTTGAAAGCTAGTGTGCTATCTTCTGATGGCCTCGGTGTTTGTGTAGTGTTTCGGAGACACACAAATGGACACTAGACATATACAGATGGAGCCAGCCTCCCTCTTGCTGGCGAATTGCCAGATTGTCTCCACTGGTGATCCGCCAGCGGCGAAGTGCTCCATCTGACTGAGACGCGCGTGTGTCTCAGTTTCCGCACGGCAGGGTGATGGGAACCCTGTCCATCTCCGCTTCAGGGTGACGAACAGGGTTAGGCGGGCGAGCGGGGAGGCAGTGGGGACCCCGGGTGACCGCCGAAGAGCTGGCGGGGACCCGGGGGAAGCGCCGTCAGGAGGGGACGCGCGTGCATCTCGTGCGCGCGCGTCCCCTTTCGCAGATCAGCTGGCGGGGGATAGCGGATGGTGAATCTTCCGCCATCCCCTGTAAGAGCGAGGCCGACTCCATCTGTATATAGATGATCATTTTCAGATATGCCTTCATTATGTGAGTGTTATCTGTCAGCTTGACCTAAGCAACAAATGGCTGTATCTGTCCAACTTTGACTTTCACAAGTATGTCAAAATTAGCAACCTGTTTCTGGAACATTTTAACCCTTTGAGTGCCAACGTTGCTGTGGGAGATGTGCAAAATATCCGCTAAAAATGCCAGCGCCGCTCACAGCGACTGTTCTATTTTTGGCGCAATATTTATGTAAATTTCAATTCATTGACTTAAGATCATGTGCCGGCAATAACATAAGTGATTCATATTCCTCGACAAGGACCCTGGCATCTTTAGCGGATATTTTGCAACGTTGGCTCTCGAAGGGTTAAGCATAACTTTTGCTAGATGCCCTATGAATAAAATAGATTTCCAGCTATACAGAATATCTTTGTTTTTGGAACAAAAAACAAGCATGGGTGAAATCTAAAATGCTGAGAAATTAGATCAGATGGAGACGTTAAATAAACTGGTGGAAGCACTGAGGATAGTTTGCACTGAAAGGAGGCTGCTGAGAGAAGAGTCAGAGAAAAGGAGGTTTCAGTATTCTAGGCAAAGAACTTCACTGCATGGATAGTTTTGTAGCCAGGGATGCGGTCATCTATTAGAATGAACTTAGGTCTACAGTCATTAGGTCGACCCCACTAGGTCGACTGGCAGGAAGGTCGACCTGACTTAAGGTCGACATGGGCCAAGGTCGACATGACCTAAGGTCGAATTTGCATAAAGGTCGACATGAGGAAGGTCGACTGATCATAAGGTCGACATGGGTTTTTCACTATTTTTTGAGCCGACATGTGCCGACAGGCAGTATTTCATGCCCTACCATCCACTAGGGCGTGGTGGGAGAATAAAATAGTGTGCCGAGCGCAGCGAGGCACCGTGCCCGAAGCATCGCGAGCGAAGCGAGCGATGCGAGGGTCCGATTCTCATTGCCAACTGTGTCCATGTCGACTGTGTCGACATTCGGATAAAAAAACAGTGAAAAACCCATGTCGACCTTATGACCAGTCGACCTTCCTCATGTCGACCTTTATGCAAATTCGACCTTAAGTCATGTCGACCTTGGCCCATGTCGACCTTAAGTCAGGTCGACCTTCCTGCCAGTCGACCTAGTGGGGTCGACCTAATGACTGTAGACCTAAATGCAGTCTGACGAATGATCCCATTCCTGTAGCCATCTATGCTGCAAAAGGGTCTGATTTTATATAAATTGTGACAGTGGGAGTGGCAGGATTGTGAGATAGAAGGCACATGGGAAGAAAAGGAGAAGTATAAGAGGGTGATAATTGGATCCAGGATGGGGGAATGCAATGAGTTTTTTTTTTTTTTTTTACATGTTGGGACGAAGCACCAAGCTTCAAAAATTGATAAAGCGTACAGTGATAAATCACCAGCCAACCAGCTCCTAACTGTCATTCTACAGGCTGTGTTTGAAAAACAACAAGATTTGATTGGCCGGTAGTTTATCACTGTCCACTTTATCACTTTTTGAAGCTTGCTGCATCTGGTCCATTGAGAGAGATCATGGGAGAAAAATGTAATGTTGGTGTACACAGCATAAATGCTGCCTTTGATAACTGCAAGATGGATGTTCAAGATGAGCAGTGATCCATTCAAGTCCTCCACAGGTAGATGATGAAACTGGATGTGGTCATCCCTGCAGTCAGAATGGCAGCGTTTAATATACCGATGCCGGCATCTCAACTGCTGTCCGAAGACCAGTGCCAGAACCTCAAAAGGATCAGGATGCAGATGCCAGTATATTGACAGCCAGCATCGCGCTTGTTGAGTGTACGGGGCAGGATAGTGTGCGCCCAGGAAAGGGGTGTTAGGTTTAGGCACTAGGTGGGACTTAGAGTTAGGGTGCACGGTGGAGGGGATGGGAAGGATAGTTTTAGGCTGTGGGGTGGGGGGATATTTTTAGGCACTTGCAAGGGGGGTTTAGGGTTAGGCTGCGGGGTGGGTGGTTAAGGTAATGGGGGTTATGGGTGGCGATGGTTGGGGTCAGGCTGGGTGGGGACTAGTGGGGATGGTTGGTGTCAGACTGGGAGGTTAGACTTGGGCACTACAAATGGTGGGTTAGGCACTAAGTATTCAGAGGGTTAGGCTGCGTTGGGGAGTTTTGCAAAGCCATCCTCAAAGCCGCTCATCTGCTTTTAATACCAGCAGATGAGCGGCTTTCCCGGCGATGGTGCAGGAGCACACAGCGGCGCTCATTGCCAGGGCCACCAACAGGGGGGTGCTGTGGGTACAGCTGTCCCTGGCCCCAGCCTCTGGAAGGGCCCGGGCAGCTCCTTTTGCTGCCTGCTTCTTCAATGCAGGACGCCAGTGGCCAATTAAAATGCTGCACCGGCTTTTGAGCCAATCAGAGTGGCTGCCAGTACACAAGCTCTGATTGGCTCACCAGTTGGTGCTGCATTTTAATTGGCCGCTGGCGTCCTACAATGAAGAAGCCTGTGCTTCGGGACCTGCTGGAGGAGTCGGGCGGTAAGTGAAAGGAGTGAGGGGGCCCGGAGGGACCCAGACTGGAAATCAGTCCTGGGACCCAAAATTCCTAGTGGCAGCCCTGCTCATTGCTGGGCCATACACACTGGGCGGCTTTGAGCTGATAGACGTTCAAACCTGCTGTTTTGAGCGGCTTTCAGTTCAAACTCGCCCAGTGTCTATGGGCCTTAAGAGGCATTTACATATGTATATTTGTGCCAGCGAAACCTTGTTGCACTGAATCTGTATGATATGGCAAAAGTGGTAAAGTGGATTATTTTTCTTTGGCAACTGGGCTAACACACTGGATTCTGTGAGCAACCTAAGAAGTTGATATTGTCTTGTTTAATGCATATATTCTGGTCTGGTTATTACTTATTAGTAAATATGAAAGGGCTTTTACAGCCAGTGTGAAGGAACGCACCTTGCGAATGGTGGGCCGGTGTACGACCATTCACAAGGCAGGGTTAGGTTGACTCGCAAGGATGCGAATACGCACATGTAAAGGAAACCAACATGACCAATTGTTTCCGGAGTCAGCATATCCCCCTTCACAGTCTTATCTTATGTTGAGGTTTTTCAAATGCTTCTTGCTCCATATAGTGCATTTTAGAAGCAAAATGTTTTGTGTATGGCAAGCATTGCCATTGATGAACATCAATGGTTTTACCTATCGATGGTCATCTATTTCTTTTGACTGATTGGCACTTGGGCCATTCAGAACCTGGGGGCAGGCTTCATGGATGTCAGGGGTGGAGCTATACTCTGTGTACCAGCCCCTTGGGAGATAAAAACAAAAAACTATTCGGTTAGGCTTGCCATTGATGGAGGGAACCCATCTGGTTCTCATTGATGGCAAAACTATTCTACATCGGCCGTAAACCATCGATGATTAGGGATTATCACCCCTTTTGGTCTTCAGCGCTCCCTAAACCCCTTTATTACATTGCACCTGTTGTCCCAGTGGGAGCAGCTATTTTGTGGACTGGACCAATATTTGTGAGCCTATCAATATCATGGGAACTTGACACCAAGACAGTGCTCCTAATGCAGCTTACATCACTAGCACTGACTGCTCAGCCATCGCCTAATGCTATGATCCCAATACAAATGGTGCGTGTTGTAACCCATCTAATTTAGAATAGAAATCCCACAGCCCAGCGTCTGGCTCCTGCTTATCTACTGAACAAGTGTTATATCCCTGTAAGTTAATAATATCCCCATCCTGAGCACTGATGAATTTCACAATTTAGACCTTTATAATCCTTCTGTTTAAATTTCAAACAGATGGGGATAGAGATGAGGGAAAAATGGTTGTGCTTATAGTGCGTGATCCAGAGCTGAAGGGAAATTGGCTGCATATGTAGAAGTAAATGTGAATACCCGCATGTATCAACCACCTCAGCCACCCGATTGGTCAAGAAGCCATTATCGCTATTTGGGGCATATGTATTATGGAATATTTACAGGATATTCCCCCAAAATAGATTTTTTTGAAAGGGTCTGTAAGGGAGGGCTGGGCTGTACATGCAAATATTAAACATCCTAAGGATTTAACAAGGAGCCAATATCTCTGGTGTCTGCTCCAATTCCTCCACTTCCGCTTGCAAAGTAGCACCCAAAGGTTCCTAGCATAAAGGTGCATACACACGGACAGATTTTTCTGTCTGATCTATCTGGTGGGAACAAAAACCTGGAAATGTAAGGGAGCAACTGACAATAAAAAAAAAGTTCCCAAACGGTTGAAAACAGACAGTGTTCAGTCAGACAAATTGTTTAAATCATTCTGATATAACAAATGTATCAAACCATATATTTTATTTCTGTTTTCCTGCATTTGTGGAAATTTTTGATTGTCATTTGCTCCCATACATTTCCAAGTTTTTGTTCTCACCAGATAGATCGGACAGATAAATCTGTACATGTGTACGCACCTTAAGCCAGATGCCAGACAGGCTCCCTGCAAGAGCATAATACTTGTGTGAGTAACAATCCATAAAATATGTCAATATGCCCTATGTCAATGGGCAGATTAAGGGGGTTATTCTAGTCCATTCTTTCTGACAAAATCCTTCTTAGATGGACAAAACCATGTGCACTGCGGGTGGGGCAGATGTAACTTGTGCAGAGAGAATTAGATTTGTGTGGGGTTTTTCTTCAAAGTGAGATCTATATTGAAGTGTAAAATCATGCAGTCAGTATTTTCCCTGCACAGAAACAAAATAACTCACCCAAATCTAATTCTCTCTGCACATGTTACATCTGCCCCCCTGCAGTGCACATGGTTTTGTCCATCTAAGAAGGATTTTGTCAGAAAGAATGAACTAGAATAAACCCCTAATACCCCTTTTCCACTTGTAGTCCCGGGTCATACCCGGGAATGTGTTCCCGGATGCTTCCCGGGACACTACCTGGGAATTTACCCTTTCACACTACAGTCAGACCTGGGATTGACCCAGGACAGCCCCATTCACACTGATCCCGGGAAATCCTGGGTGACTGCCTGTCACACCCCCTCCGGCACAGCTCCAGGCTCCTCAGCGGCACAGGTCGCTGCAGGGAGCTTCGGTTTTTACGGTCCGGCGTTACGAAATTTGCTCCGGTGCCAGTTTTTCCTGGGCTGCCCACAGCCACACGAGCCGCTATCAGCAGCAGAGGACGTATAGCGGTGGCTGCAGCTCGCCATGAGCTGTCTCTCCCCCCTGAGGGTGTGCGCTCCGTGCCGCTCGGACAACGGGCGCCGCCTGGGTCTCTGGCTGGCCAATGTGCAGAGCTGGTGCACGGAGGAGCAGTTATCAGCAGCAGCAGATTCTGGGGTAGCGTAAAAGTCCCACAGGACCATTCACACTGACCGTATCCCGTGTTGATTCCGGGTCCTACCCAGGTAAGGACCTGGGTAGAGATCCCGGATTGCTGAACACGGGATATTCCTCAAAGACCCTTTCACACTGCACTAAATCCCGGGTTGATGCGCGTTCATGTGCAAAAACCCGGGATATTTTTGCAAGTGGAAAAGGGGTATTAGTGACAAGCTGTACATCTTTATAAAAATGTAGCTTAAGTAAAGTGACTGAAGTTGCATGCAATGCCACAACCATTCTTTATAGTGTTGGTTAGATTGGAATTCTTATGTGTTAATGTAACCATGAACACAGAGCTTCTATGAATTTTTCTGAAAAAAAATATTTTTTTCTCCACCACTTTCCACATGTATATCTGAGTAATGATGTACGCATGAGGAAGATCGCAAAAGGACAGCTCTTGTGGTAAGAGCTGTTGTTTGGGATGATAGTACTCAAAAGTTTAAAGCTGTGTACACACAGTGCGATCCTGACTATATAGTCAGAATCGCACAGCATTCAGCCACATTCGATGCCGATGCGAGCCCCATTTAGTCAGTATGGAAAGGAAAAGTAGACTGTGCAAGCAAATCTATCTCGCCTCTAGAATGTATTTGGCCGGGTGTGGATCGAATTGTCTACCCCAACTAGGTTGACAGGCAATAGGTCAACACCGTTGGGTCGACAATCAGCAAGGTCGACAGGGTTCTAGGTTGACATGGGTGATTGGTGTCATGCTGTATTGAGCAGCACAGCCCTCAATCCGAGTTAGTAGAAATAGGCTGTGCTGCACAGTATATTTATACATTTGATTCCGAAGCCGCGGGGCCGCACATCAGGATTGGGTGCTGCATAGCACCAGAATCAGAATCAACTTTCTTGGCCATGACTTGGATTGCTGTGCAACAGCCAGTTTGGTACAGTTAAACAGTGACAGATATACGAACACATACAGGTATACGCTAGAAATACCCAGGGGGATATAGATTCAGGGGGCACATAACCGCTGAGCTGCACAGCACCTAGGCAGCCATCAGTGGTGCCACTGGTCATTGCAGCAGCCAGGTAGGTAACAATATAAGCATAGGCGTGCGCACGGGGGGGTGCCAGGGTGCACAGGCACCTCCTAATGACTATGCACCCCCCGCACGATTGCAGCCAGGCAGACCCCGCCAGCGGGGTCTGCGGTGGATGTCCAACGTACGCCTGCCAGGGACAGGCTGTGTGTTTAGTTAAGTAATCGCGCTGCGCTCTGCTCCGGGTCCCGGGACCTAGTTGACGCTGATTGACAGCACCATATAGGGTGCCGACGCCGTATAGGACAGGACAGCTGAGACAGTAAAGTTATAGCAGAGACAGTGCAGTTATCACACAGGAGACACGGGGTTACATATGGCTGAGTGCACAGTTCCTAGGCAGCCATTTGCGGCAGCATCTTGAAGGGCTCAACAGGCCATCTCCTGTAGGGAGAGCCAGCGTGGGTTGTGGCGGGGGGAGAGTCAGTGGGGGGGGGGGGGGATAGTGCGGTTCACCCAGAAATAGTGCGGATTGCTGGGGTGGTCCCTACCAGCCACTGGGTGTCCTACCAGTGCCCTGTGGCCTATGCACCTCTTGTCCTCCTGTCCCGGCAGGGGGTCGTCGAGTGTGCTGGGTCGTGCCTGTGCCAGAGGTGAACTACCTTCTAAGGGAGGGATCCCCAGGCCGATGGGGCAGCTGTGGGCTGCAGTGCTCTCCTTCCTTGGAGACAGGCCGGCCCTGTCTCCAAGCGGCTGGGTGTCGCCGTGTCCCCGGCTCGGCGCTCATCTCCGCAGCCTCCCTTCTTCCTTTGGCTGGGTGTCACTGCGTCCCTGGCTCGGCGCTCCTCTCTGCAGCCTCCCTCCTTCTTTCGGCCAGTTGTCGTCACGTCTCCGGCACCCAGCTCGGTGCTCATCTCTGCAGCCTCCATCCTTCCTTCAGACGGGTGTCGCTGTGCCCCCAGCACCCGGCTCGGCGCTTGCCACAGCAGCCTTCCCCTTCCTCTGCCCGGGTGTTGACACGTCCCCGGCACTCGCCACAGCATCCTCCTCCTTCAGATCCCCTCCGCCATGCTGCACACTGCTCCAGGGGCCGGGATTGGTGGAGCTCCATGGATTGGGGATCGGAGCTCCACGTGCATGCAACCATCCCCGGCCTCCACCGGGAGTCACACGTGCAATTTGCACTATTTGATATGTGATTTTGTACTATATAGTCAAAATCGATAGTGCAAAATGCACTGTGTGTACACAGCATTAGACCCAGGTTGTCTATTTTTGGTGGAGGAATCCGAGAGCTTCCAGTCCTGGGATGACAGTTTGAGGCTGGATATTGGTATGGCAGGGAGATCCAATGCTGTGTGTCTCCTTAATATGTTATCCCTCTGGCTGGTTCAGCCTGGTGCTGTTTTTTGTAAAATTGTAAAATTTTGGGGAACCCCAGGTCTTTTCCCCCTTATTTTCCGTTACTAACCCAGGCTGAGAGGTCTAAAGGCCCCCATACACTAGGGCGACTTGTCCTTAGGACAAGTCGCCCCCAACTTCCCCCTGAGCTTCCCCGGCTGCTCCCCGGGGGAGCTTGATTAGATTGGCACTTGATGTGCCATTTTTTACATGTGATAAATCGTCTTGATTTATCACATGTAAAAAACCCGGGGAGCAGGGGGGGGGCTACAGAGCAGGGCTGCTGGTGGGAGCAGAGGGGGCTGGGGACGCTGCGGGGGACACAGGCGGCATAGAGCCGGGCAGAGGGAGCCGGGAGCTGTCAGTGCTAGAAAAAAAAGCCTATACAATGAATGGGCAGCCTGTGATTGGCTGAGCGCTCTCTCAGCCAATTGCTGACTGGCTGAGAGAGCGCTCAGCCAATCACAGGCCGCCCATTCATTGTATGGGCTTTTTTTTTAATTCAGTACTGACAGCTCCCGGCTCCCCCTGCCCGGCTCTATGCCGTCTGTGTCCCCCGCAGCGTCCCCAGCCCCCCCCGCTCCCTCCACCGCCGCGCCGCCCCACTAGGTTCCAAGTCGGGTGGTCGGACGTGCAGCAGGTCCGACCACCCGACGCAGATCCGATGCGCACGGGACCGTGCATCGGATCTGAGGGGACATCAAAACTAGCCGATTTTGATCCGATTTCGGCCAGATCCGACTGATCTGGCCGAAATCTGCCCAAAATCGGCTAGTGTATGGGGGCCTTATGATTGGTTATTGATTGAGGTTATTGTTCATTTTCAACATTTGTTGACAGTGTAAACAAACTATGCCTGCATAAATCAAAGACATTTCTGCAGTGCTTTGGCAAAACTCTATTTTGTGCAAATATTCTACAACGTTCTGTCTGTTGCTCCCAACTCCTCAGTATTCATGTGCAAAATATTGCCTTGTAATTATACAGAAAGTGCACTGTAAAGAAAATGTTTATTCATTTCATTTACATCAAGGTGCATATACAATCTTATTTAGTTATAACACAATGGGCATGAGAGTGGCGTAGAAGAGATTACTGCACAGATGTAAATAGCGCATTTCCATCCTATTCGGTGTTGGACTGGATCTGTCTTTAAATGAAATGAGCAATGAGGGAGCATCATGGGAGAGTTGTGGGCATGTATGTAAAGTTCCATGCATATAGGGAAATAAAGCTTTCAGTCTTCATATATTTCTGATTCCTGTACCTGTTTTGTAGCTGCTTGGAATCTTTTCACTGACAAAGTTAAAACTCCTGAAGACACCCCTTATCATGTGACACCCCCCATCAAGTGACATCCCTGGGCATGTGCCGCATCCTAAACTCACCACTGTCTGAACTGTTTTCTCATCTCCATAATCTTGGCTTCTGTTTTTGTTCAGTTATGTCTGCAGCATGCCTTCATCCCTGGCCTTTGACCACATTGTAACAGGACCCTGTTTTGCCTGTCCATCCATTGCCCTTTCCTGGGGATGTTTAACATATATTAAATATTTAAACTCTTCCTGCTTCTGTCTGACTTCTTAGCAGTGGATTAGATTAATTACATTGAAACAACAATGTTGTAGAAAGGAAGTTCATATATTTTTTTTGGTATTCCAAAATTACTATGGGGTGGATGTATCAAGCAGTGAATACAATAGAGAAGTGGACTAGCGGAGAATGTTGCTCCTAGCAACCTACCAAGTTTCTACCTATCATTTTATAGAATCTACATGCAAAATGCTAACTTGAAGTGGATTGGTTGCTATGGTCAACTTCTCTATTGGTCTACTTATTCCCTCTTTTCACTGCAACTCCATAGTGTTTTATAGGTTATAGGATATCAATTGGTGGTTCCTTTTATTTGAGGAAATGAGAATGAAAGACAGACCGGATGAGAGCACTAAAAGAATATAAGCTCTCACAAGCAGGACCCTCTTCCTTCACGTGCTTAACCCTTTGACCGCCAAGTGAATTTGTCAGAATAGGTGTGAAAATTATAAAGACCTATAATGTTTCTCATATAGGAAATATAATATATTTTTGGTACTTGTGTACTTTCACGGCGCCAGCAGTATGTGTCCCCTTGCGGGGCTCGCTGCGCTTGCCCACACTGCGGGCTAAAATCAACTCCATGCCAACATATATAGTGGGGGTACGAACTATACACGTTGGCATGGAGTTTTCAGCCCCGCAGCTGGACACAGACGCACGGCGTCATGATTGCGCCATAAAACTACCCAAGTACCATATTTTGGTACTTATGTATTATCTGGACTCCCATGTTAAATGCACCCCATTTTTTCATACCCCTACTATCCAACTACGCATGGAGTTGATTTTATATAGTGTGGCGAGCGCAGCGAGCCACCGCGCCCGAAGCGTGGTGAGCGCAGCGAGCCCCGCGAGGGGACGCGGTCTCATAAGTAAAACGGGAGTCCAGATATTACATAAGTACCCATATTTTTTTACATAAAATGTTTTATTTGAATTTATATAACAAATGGGAGCGACACTGGAATTGTTAGCGGCTATTTTGTGAATCTCTTACAGAGATGTTGGCACGCAAAGCATTATACCCCTTTCACATCGCACTTTTAAAACGGTATATTGACGTTTTTTTTCCATTTTAAAACGTTTAAGGCTGCAGTGTGAAAGTGCCAGAGTTGATTTACCGGTTAAAGTTAACCGGTATTTCAACACTGTTAAAAAGCAGAGTCCTACACGTTTTAAAGCCGTTTTTTTGGCAGTTTGAACAGCTCTATTTCAATGGCTTGAAACGTGTCCCTTGGGGGTTAAACGGGTTGAATGTTTGAATGGTATTAAATGATTTTTAAAACGGTTTTCACCTGCAATGTGAAAGGTCTCAAGGCTCAGACCCGTTTTAAAGTCCCATTAAAGAATACCGTGTCATTACCCATTTCTGCAATGTGAAAGCAGTATAAATCTCCTACTCCGTGCTCCCTTCGACAACATCTAATCCCTCGGTTTTCTGCCACCCTGATACTTATTTCAGTGTTGTATGTTGATGTAGCTGGTTGTATACCCTGTACTTGTCTTACATTGTCTTGAACTGTAACCCACTGTGTACTCGCTTTGCACATTTGTTTATGTATAATTGGGTGCTGCATATCCCTTGTGGCACATATAAATAAAGGATAATAGTAGAAATAATAATATTATTATACTAAAATATTGCAATAACAGCAAAAGCAAACATGCCTTAAAACATTCCCACAACATTCTCCCATATTTTAGAAAAAACAATGGGCCAATAGCTAACAGCACCTTTGGCAGGGAAATAGGACCTGATTGATAGTTGTACATAAACCTGATGGGTTATGCATAACTCTGATCAGTGCATGAGCAGGATCTGTATTGTGCATTTTGGTGATCTCTGTTTGCGCTCTCGCTGGCAGTGCCTCAATGTGCCATAGCATGATTGACATGCAGCCATTTGGGGGGCAGAGTGGGAGCTGTGGCGGCGACTGTTTAACAAAATGGGGGCATGTTGCCACTGCTTTCTAGATTTTCCAGTACTAGGGTCTGTGTCTTCTGATGCAGATTTGCTGGCCCAGAAAGCCTGGAAAACAAAGTCATCCTGAGAAATCTAAAGGCCCCCATACACTATGCGATTTTGGGACGATTTCATCCGATTTCGGCACTTTGTGCCGATAATCGGGTGAAATCGTCCCAAAATCGCAGGTGTGTGATATCTGATCCGATCCGATGCGCGGTCCCGTGCGCATCGGACCGGATCAGGGAGGTCGGACGGTCAGTACATACGATCACGTCCGACCTCCCTGTATGCATATGCCTGCCCACCTGACAGGCATATGCATGCATGCAGACACCGAGGGAGCAGTGGGGCGGGCAGCGGGTCCCTGAGTGCTAAGCTGGCGGCGCCGGGGAGTGCTGACCTGGCCGGGCGGTGATGATCATAGATATCAGCATAGCAGCGCTGCGGGACGGGACGCGCAGTGGCGGGTATTAGATTTTAAAATTCCTGTCAAATGACTGGCCGTTCTCTGATTGGCTGAGCTCTCAGCCAGCCAATCAGAGAACGGCTAGTCATTTGACAGGTATTTTAAAATCTAATACCCGCCACTGCGCGTCCCGTCCCGACTCCGGCAGCGCTGCTGATATCTATGATCATCACCGCCCGGCCAGGTCAGCACTCCCCGGCGCCGCCAGCTTAGCACTCAGGGACCCACTGCTCCCCCTGATAAGAGCACCGCCGCCCCCTGACCCTCACCGCCCGCCCCCTGCGCCCCGACGTGATAAATCGCAAGCGATTTATCACATGTCAAATTTGGCTCATCAAGTGCCAAATTGTGTGTGAGCCTCCCGGGGAGCTCCCGGGCGGCTCACAGGAGCATTGGGTCCGACTTGTCCTAAGGACAAGTCGGCCTAATGTATGGGGGCCTTAAGAGACATTTAGATGGCCGATGTTTATGCAAGTGATCCGATGCAAGGTCTTCAGAAATAGCAGCAGATCACAAAAGCATACACAAGATGACTTCTGTAGCATTAGCACACAGTAGCTGCATCTACAAACATCTATCTCTGAATCAAGCCCTCAAAGGGAGGATTGCCGCATATGCGATTTTTCAGGCTAAGGACTTGCTAATCATATCAAGTGAAGCTGTCACCCAAAAAAAGATCATAACCACCCTCTGGGGCTGTTGCAAATTCTGAAGAAACTGTGTACAGTACATATAATAATAACAGCATTAAATGCACAAGTGAGTCTATGGTCATGCGGACAGTAGCAATGCTGGTGCCATCTTTCTCTACGTACATGATTGATCTCTATGACCCGCCTGTGTTTGGGCCACCACTTCCCGCTACCTCGCCCAAATGGTCCCTTCCACTTCCTGTTCCCTCCCCCAAATGGTCCCTTCCTCTCAATCACTCTGTGTTTACATCTCTGTGCGTGGCCTAGTAAAGGTAACTTGGTTCACGTGTTTGCAGGTCATACACAGCCAGAGGATAAAGACTAAAGGCCCCCATACACTAGGGCAACTTGTCCTTAGGACAAGTCGCCCCCGACTTTCCCCTGAGCTTCCCCGGCTGCTCCCCAGGGGAGCTTGATTAGATTGGCACTTGATGTGCCATTTTTTACATGTGATAAATCGTCTCGATTTATCACATGTAAAAAACCCGGGGAGCAGGGGGGGGGGGGGGGCTACAGAGCAGGGGGGCTGGGGACGCTGCGGGGACACAGACGCTGCGGGGGACACAGACGCTGCGGGGGACACAGGCGGCATAGAGCCAGGCAGAGGGAGCCGGGAGCTGTCATTGCTAGAGAAAAAAAGCCTATACAATGAATGGGCAGCCTGTGATTGGCTGAGCGCTCTCTCAGCCAATTGCTGACTGGCTGAGAGAGCGCTCAGCCAATCACAGGCCGCCCATTCATTGTATGGGCTTTTTTTTTTATTCAATATTGACAGCTCCCGCCGGCTCCCCCTGCCCGGCTCTATGCCGCCTGTGTCCCCCGCAGCGTCCCCAGCCCCCCCTGCTCCCTCTACCGCCTCGCCGCCCCACTAGGTCCCAAGTCGGGTGGTCGGACGTGCAGCAGGTCCGACCACCCGACGCAGATCCGATGCGCACGGGACCGCGCATCGGATCTGAGGGGACATCCAAACTAGCCGATTTTGGTCCGATTTCGGCCAGATCCGACTGATCTGGCTGAAATCTGACCAAAATCGGCTAGTGTATGGGGGCCTTAAGGTACATGATCATCGGCATTGCGTACAAACGTGATTTGGGCCCAATGTCCTTGAAGTGGTAACCACAAAACAATTCCCTCAAATCAAGATAATTTGGAGGTCAGTTAGTTCATCTATAATTACTGGCCCAATTAAACTAAGAAAACATAATTTACATGCCAGCCGCCCTATCTAGGGAGATAACCCGGAGGGGCCTCTGTGCTGCCATTACATACTGCAATCAGGAAGCACAACAATGTTGCCCATAAGGACAATGGAATGGGAAGATTTCTGACCCATCAAACATAGCACATGTTGATCATACTGTCAGACTTAACAAAGCAAACAGTATGGCTTCTGCCAGTCTTTCTGTTCTAGCACTGACTCTACATCAAGTTTATATGCCCCGAGAGAGTCTGAAAAGAGAATGGAGGAATGAGGGGTGAAATGGGCCAGGGACAATCTGAAAGCTATACAGCATGGCAGAGAAATAGCAGCAACTGATAGTGAAAACGAAATGAAAGATGGAAATGCCAGGAAGAGATAAACAGGAAAAAGAGACAGAAAACCGTTACATGGCAGATACATAAATAGAAGTCATGTGGTAAAGGCGTAGACAGGAAAAGATAGAGATCCTAATATAAAGGATTTAAAATCCATCAAAGAATAAAATTAAAATAAATCATAACTGAGTTTACCAAAAGCATTTTGCTATTTAGAAAAGATTTGCTTTCTGATTTAATCTACTAATACCTGGTGGCTATAGGATGGTACAGTTTACATCGTAAACATGTTAATATGTTATATTGTGTATGTACATTACAAGAGTTGTTGTATTGTGCATGTACAGTACATTACAAGAGATGTTATATTGTGTATGTACAGTACATTACAAGAGTTGTTACATTGTGTATGTACAGTACATTACAAGAGTTGTTACATTGTGTATGTACAGTACATTACAAGAGTTGTTGCATTGTGTATGTACAGTACATTACAAAAGTTGTTATATTGTGTATGTACAGTACATTACAAGAGTTATTACATTGTGTATGTATAGTACATTACAAGAGTTGTTACATTGTGTATGTACAGTACATTACAAGAGTTGTTATATTGTGTATGTACAGTACATTACAAGAGTTGTTGTATTGTGTATGTACAGTACATTACAAGAGTTGTTATATTGTGTATGTACAGTACATTACAAGAGTTGTTATATTGTGTATGTACAGTACATTACAAGAGTTGTTGTATTGTGTATGTACAGTACATTACAAGAGTTGTTACATTGTGTATGTACAGTACATTACAAGAGTTGTTATATTGTGTATGTACAGTACATTACAAGAGTTATTATATTGTGTATGTACAGTACATTACAAGAGTTGTTGTATTGTGTATGTACAGTGCATTACAAGAGTTGTTACATTGTGTATGTACAGTACATTACAAGAGTTGTTACATTGTGTATGTACAGTACATTACAAGAGATGTTACATTGTGTATGTACAGTACATTACAAGAGTTGTTATATTGTGCATGTACAGTACATTACAAGAGATGTTATATTGTGTATGTACAGTACATTACAAGAGTTGTTACATTGTGTATGTACAGTACATTACAAGAGTTGTTATATTGTGTATGTACAGTACATTACAAGAGTTGTTATATTGTGTGTGTACAGTACATTACAAGAGTTGTTATATTGTGTATGTACAGTACATTACAAGAGTTGTTATATTGTGTGTGTACAGTACATTACAAGAGTTGTTATATTGTCTACTAATCCATAGAAATATAATAAACTTATTAAGTCACCAGTTGGGTATTAAAAATATTCTGATCTACAGCCATAATGCAATATCTATTTCTTTTGGCAAATGCAAGAAATGTTCATCCCAGTGATAACACTGGTAAAGTAGACAAAGGGGGCATTAAGTAACCCCCAAAAAACTTGTGCTGTGGCTATATTGGTCATTGTAATTTTTAATACAAAAAGCTTGCACACCAAAACTTTGCGATTCCTTGTAATTCAATTTTTTTTTTTAGTCTAGAATCTGCTGGAAAGTGTATTTTCGTACATTAAACTGGACATTGGGATTTGAATGGCAACCATCATCACAATACAGTCTACGCAATACAATCATTTTTTTTATAATGTCCCTTTAAATAGACAATTGACCATAAATGGTTTATTGATGTTGTAATACCTCATTGTTAATGAGCCATAGAAAAAATGTAATAAGGGTTGGCCATTTTCAATATATGGGATTTATTAGTTGAATTACATGTCTCCTTTCTCCTGATAGGGGCCATCCCATTTTTAAGAATCACATGGACCAGTATTTGTTAAATACAGCAAACAAAAAGTTTGGATAAGCTTTTTACACTAAAACCCCAACCATTTATTCTTGCATAATTTATTTACAAATCATTAGCTAATGGATCTCTCGTTCAAATATACAGCCCCTTGCATGTGACTGCATCGGAGAGAAGTAATTCGATAATCGCTCAAACCCCTAACACAGGATGGCGCAGCAAATTTGGCCCGCAACGAGCTGGTCTGAATGGGTTGGGATCATTTGGTTTACAGCATGATGGTCGACAGTCATTAGGTCGACATGGGAAAAAGTCAACATGGGTCTAGGTCGACATGGTTCTAGGTCAACATGGTTCTAGGTCAAAAGGTCATTAGTTTGACAGGTCGTTAGTTAAACAGGTCATTAGTTCGACAATGTCAATGTTGACAGTCAAAAGGTCGACATGGGGTTTTTCACATTTTTTTTACCTGAATGTCAACACAGTTGACATGGACACAGTTTCAAGTGCACCGCATCCCCTTACATCGCTCGCCATGGGTCGCTGCGCTCGGCACACTATTTTATTCTCCCACCTTGCCCTAGTGGATGGTAGGGCATGAAATACCACCTGTCGGCTCAAAAAACAGTAAAAATCCCCATGTCGACCTTTTGACAGTCGACCTAGACATTGTCGAACTAATGACCTGTCAAACTAATGACCTGTCGAGCTAATGACCTTTCGCCCTAGAACCATGTCAACCTTTTCCTATGTCGACCTAGACCCATGTCGGCATTTTCCCATTTCAACCTAATGGTGTCGACCTAATGACTGTCGACCATCATGCTGTAGACCAAATGACCGTCTGAATAACTCCCTAGACCCTCCTCTGAACAACAATTTATAGGCTCTTAGACATGCCAGTAGCAGTAATACAAACCTATGGAAGGATTGGGTCTCATTCTGTGTGACGGTCACCCAGTTGTCATTTACTGTACACCCAAAACCTGTAGGCCTGTTATGTGGAAGACTTTGTTTTTCTTACTTAAAAGAATGTAGAGAATTTCCATCATACATCAAGATGTACATTGCAAAGCTGCAGGCGTTATATACAATTAAAGTAATGTTAATGGAATGTAGCTGTGTTACAATAATTTGATTTTACATTAATCAAAACATTTCTGAAATCTGTAAAGGATGATTAAACTTTAAATTAATTTCAAGTAGCAACTGTTGACAGTTTGAAACACCGTCAGAATACAGATTATGTATTCAACCCCGTTCTGTATCTCAGTGCAGATACATGCAATTTGTGAGTTTTCTTTTGATTATATATGTTTAGTATTTTTCTTATGTTTATTGTATGCAGGTCAGTGCAGCTGAGGAATGTGGTGTGCTGGCTACAGGCCGGCTTGGTGGGACCGAGTCAATGTGACACATTCTCCTCAGATTATGTTTAAATTGTCCAAAACAGGTGCACGGTGTTAAACAGCAAGAAAGGATGGAAGTGCATTCTTTTCTATTAGTGGAATGCAACCACAGCTAAAAATGTCAGGCGAGTATGCATCGGATATATAACTGCTCTCCTAAATTTTTATATAGAAAATAACTAATAAACATTTCCAGATATGTTGTGATCACTAATTGTAATTTCTTTTTTATTTTTTTATTTTAGCTCCGCTTTTTCTCGCCAATTACAGTATCTTGAGTAATTTATGTTTAACCCTAGTGCTAAGGGGATTTGTCAAAATAGGTGTGAAAATTGGCAAGCAAAGCAAACCTTCTTATTAACCCTTTGGGCCTTATTTAGATCGGAGCTCAGTACAAATTTGTTTGGAAAATTGACAAAACCATGTGCACTGCAGCTGGGGCAGATGTAACATGTATAGAGAGAGTTAAATTTGGGTGGGGTGTGCTGAAACTGAATTCTAAATTGCAGTGTAAAAATAATGCAGCCAGTAATTATCCTGCACAGAAACAAAATAACTCACACAAATCTAACTCTCTCTGCAAATGTTACATCTGCCCCACCTGCAGTGCACATGGTTTGGCCCATTTTCCAAACAAATTTGTACTGCGATCAGATCTGAATAAGGCCCTTTGTGTGCCAATGTTGCTGTGAGAGATCCTCAATACAGTATATCTGTTAAAAATGCCAGCGCCACTCACAGCGACTTTTCTTTTTTTGTGTGCAATATTTAACTAAACTTCAATTAATTGATTTGGGTGGATTTTTTTTTAATATATAATAAAAGAACAGTCGCTGTAAGTGATGCTGGCATCATTAGCGGATATTTTGAGCATCGCTCACAGCAACGTTCGCACTCAAAGGGTTAAGAAACAGTTAATTGAGTCCAAGCAAATGCAATCTGGAAAAAATGTGTAATAGGAGAAACAAACCATTTTCATCCTGTTGAAACAGTTAATTGCTTACACTTAGGGGGATATTTTTTCAAAGCTTGGAGCGAGATAAAATGGAGAGCGATAAAGTACCAACCAATCAGTGCCTGTTATTGATCAATCACGGTCTGTAAAATGACAGATGGAAGGTAAATGGTTAGCACTTTATCTCTCAGCAACTTATCTGTCTCCAAGCATTGATAAATCTCCCACTTAATGAGACACTTATACCACAACATCATGGATGGTGCCAATCATTACACCATCATCTGACAGCGTGGATAGTGTAATGCTTGGCATCACAGCCTCACAGCGCTGAGGTCATGGGTTCGATTCCCACCATGGCCCTAACTGTGTGGAGTTTGTATATTATCCCCGTACTTGCATGGGTTTACTCCGGGTACTCCGGTTTCCTCCCACAATCCAAAAATATACTGGTAGGTTAATTGGCTCCCACCACAAAAAAGTAACCCTAGAATGAATGTGTGTGCATGTAGGGGAGCATAGATTGTAAGCTCCACGGGCAGGGACTGATGTGAATGTTCAAATATTCTCTGTAAAGCGCTGCGGAATATATGTGTGCGCTATATAAATAACTTAAGAAATCAAATAAACAAATACCTTGTTATTGGTGTATCTACTACATGGTGTGATGCTACTGCTCATCTGTACCCAGACTTCCATACATGTAAATATATACTATATAGAACGTGACATTTTTTAGCTTTCAAAACGGGCAATTATATAGTCCAGCAATTACTGTAAGAAGTGTGACTCCCATGATACTCAAGGCTCTTTCAGCAAAGTGTCTGATATGTATCCTATGGGGAATTTATAGACGTGTGTCATTCTGTGTTGTGATCTCTTTTTCCGACAAATATTTCAGCAATTTTCAGATACTGGAATGCTCTTGGGTGGTAAGAATAGCCACAATGACTGGGATGACTCTCCGGGTCTTTTGTCCTGTAGCAGTTGTCAGCATAGACTAGACCCAGAGGTAAGAGGAGCCAAGCTTTTCATGTCAGGCTTCCCATCTGAATGATAGAAGTACATTTTTCCTGAATTTATTTTCATTTTAGGTTTTTTTTGCACTTTATTGAGCATAACAGCAACAGAATTACCTCTTTATATTGCAAACCGAAATATCATTGGTAAATGGTAGAAGTCTGAACTTATGTGACAATGGAGTATTTTGACTCAGTGGGATATGTGATAATCACCTTTAACTACAATGTTACCGTTATCGGTAAGTATGCAAATTATTATTATTATTATTACTGTTATTATTATTATGTTTTTGCACTAATGATTTGTAATGGGTAATTTGAAAACTTACATTTTTTCAACTGCTATTGCAAAAAAAGAAAAAAAATGTGTATTTCTTTTATCAAACAGTTTTATAGTTTTATTTTTGATCTGCTTGTACATATAGTATATACAATGTTTTATTTGTACCTGTCCTACTTGCTATACAATAGGATGCGTAGCATCAGAAAGACAAGTACAGTATAATACCATACCAGAATCTATGAAACTAACTTTTCTAATTCAGTAATCTGAAAGCTGACTATGATGACTATTGTCACGGTCATAGAACAAATCTGGTATTTTATTGTATTTATTTGATATATAATACAATTCTAGCTTTAAACAGTATTAATAAAATATTATGTAAAAGAGGCAAAAATATTGTTACATTTCAATTCTGTTAAATATTTTAACATCATATAGCATTCCGATAGCAGATAACCTATTATTATTATTATTATTTTTATTTATTTATTCCCAAGAATAACCATTATATATATCACATTAATCTGCTAATGCTAGGAACATATTTCAAGTATCTTTCAGATTAGCAAAAAAAAAAAAAAAAAATAAGAATATATATATATATATATATATATATATATATATATATATATATATATATATATATATATATATATATATATATAATATATTGGCCCTTATCTGATGTATGTAGTATGTGAAGGTCATATTTTAACATTTGCCATGCCTTTTTGGGGCGGAAATGCATGCTGGTTCAGTCTTTTTTGCTTGTGTTTAATGAAGGCTGGGCAAACATGAAAGGAAGATGCTCAGTACATGCTACAGAGCTGGGCACGTTTCTGTGAAAAGTCTTAATATTCTTAGGGGCTGATGCATCATCCTCTGCATTTTTTGTCTCTATAAATATAATTTTGTATAGCTGCATATCAAAGCTATTAGATATTACTTTAGGGGGAATATATCAATATGGTCATGCAGGAATAGTGGACTCCTACAGGCCACTATGGCTAATGCCATCTAAAGTTAGCTACAGGAGGCCAAGGTCATCCTAGTCCAAATATTTGTATTTATTTATTTACAGTTTCTTATATAGCGTAGCATTTTCCGTTGCGCTTTACAATTGGAAATAGAAACAAAGGTGTCTTTATTATTTAATTAGTTATCACCCATGATGACACCGTATGAGCTCCTACAATTAGCAATCTATGCATATTTTTCCCATTACTGTTCAAGCAAAAATAAATTATGGTTTATTTATTGTATTACAATAAAGAGAATGAGTATATAAGTTTGTACAAGTACTCAATAATCACTGACATGTATGGGTAGATACTGTTGGTTGATGCAGGGCTGCGCATAAATTGTTCCAAAAAGTGCATGCATAAAAAATAGTTTTACGCACATTATATATGTAGACCTGTAGACATCTCGCGACACTCCACATTGGCAAGAAATGATTCTATTATACAAGTCCACATTTTTTTATTCCCTGTAGCGGGTGCAAAAGATAAGCCTTCAAATAGGGGAATATGTGGGTAACCTATTTGCATAAACATTCTCTTCTGGAATAATGCCCCTCCCATTCCCCGTTCCCTGTTGCGCCTCAACACAAAAATTGGATACGTGCAAAATGCCAGTGGGTCTTCATCGCTGCATATGTGCATTGGTTTCTGAATATGTTGCACAGACCAAATAATGGTACAATAGAAGGAGTCTCTGAACTGGTAATTATTTTCTGAGAAATAGCATAAAAAGAGGCAGGAAGGTGATGACTAATGAGCACCTGTCATGGAGCAGTGTAGAACTTCATTGTGCTGCGGTTATTTGTGTTCAACATAGGAGAATTATGTCGTGTTCTATACAGCTTGGTAGTTGGTGCCATCACTATCAATATTTGTGCAACACAAAAGGAATGTTCTATAATGGGGAATGGATCATTAGGTGAACAGTCAATTGGTCGACCACTATTGGCAAACATGCAATAGGTTAACACATGAAAAAGGTAGATATGGTATAGGTCAAAATTGAAAAATGGTTGACGCAAGCAAAAGGTCAACATAAAATGGTAGACGCAGAAAAAAGTTGAAATGGTGTCTATGTCAAAATCTTCTAACATGGATACCGTATAAGTGTCCAGTGTCCCCTTGCATGCTTGCTTGGGGAACGGTGCCTCGCTGCAATGGGCACACTATTATAATCTAACTATTACGGATTGGATTGTGAAGTATAAACAAGTCGGTTTAAAAAAATCTATTTCAATCAATTAAAACTGTAGAAAGCTAAAATCCTCTAAAACCAACAATAATTATTGAATTACTTGGACTTTCAGAGGCTTTCATTAATGATGACATCCACATTGGCTTTCTTTGTATTTCAGGGAAGATCTGGCTGACCCTAATGATCCTGCTAAGAATGGTTATGGTTATCCTTGCTGGTTACCCGCTCTATCAAGATGAACAGGAACGATTCATTTGTAATACGTTACAGCCAGGGTGCTCCAATGTGTGCTATGATATCTTCTCCCCCATGTCCCATATGAGATACTGGCTTATTCAGACTGTGATGGTCTTTTTACCTTATGCCCTGTTCAGTGTCTATGTCCTGCACAAAATAATGGTCTATATGACAAATGCAAGTGACCACTGCAGAAAAAGTAACTCCTCTACCTATCATGGCGTGGGCTTACAAATGGAAATACTCAATTGTTCTGGAGCATACCTTGTTCAGGTGGTGTTAAGAACTTTATTAGAAGTTGGCTTTGGTGTTGGACAATACTTCCTTTTTGGAATTTTAGTTCCAACTAGGTTCAACTGTTCTCAGTCTCCTTGTACCAGCAATGTTGACTGTTACATTTCCAGACCGACAGAAAAATCCCTTATGATGATTTTTATCTGGGGAACTGAAGTTATTTCCATGATTCTGAGTTTGGTGGACTTGATTTATGTATGTCATCGAAGAAGACATTCTCGGAAAATTAAAAAACAGCTGTTGCTTCTTGAAAATGATTCTCTCAAAGGTGGCTTATGTTCTGATTCTCATCCTCATACAAAGCTAGCTGTGACTCCAGAGGAAATGGCCATGTTTCCCAACTGTTCTACTCGCAACCTTGAGAAAACAGATGAGCAAACCAAAGGTGATTCCCATTCTCTCCCTTCCTATGAAGGAGAAACTGCTTCATTTCAAACTGAAGGCTCTCATCAAGACATGGGAAAGTCTAATGTGAATGCAAACAGCAACAAAACATGTTCCTGGCAAGTGACATCAACTGGAAATAATTCATTAGGAAATGAGCATCATCTTCTCACTCACAGGCAACCAAAGTGTAAGAAAGAGAACTGCAGCAATTCTAATCTGGCGGATTCACCTCAAGCAGACAAAAATGCATCACCCAAAAACAAAAAATCAGAGTGGGTTTAAAGCATATGTACATTTATTGTTTTTTTTCTTGATATTTAAGTAATATTTGTGTTTTACCCTTTGTACTTATGTGTGATGATGTAATATATACGGCATTTGCAAAAGATAAAAGTATGCCCGTGTCATTAATGTAGGATAAATGAGGTGACAAACAATTCAGCTCATTTTCTGACATTAATCTTTTATTGCTCAAAGAACAGGTTATGTGTGTTAGTTATCTCCAGGTGGTGTAATGGATATTATTTTACGTATATGAAATTGTCATCCATCTTTGACTAGAGCTGCAAACATCAGGGAATTTAAATTGACATGTTTTTTTGTACTGTAGGGTTTAACAAATTGCATGTTTCTTTTCTTGAATCTAGTCAACTTAACTGTATATAAGTGTAATACATCATTATCTCTCTCTCTCTCTCTAAATATATATATATATATATATATATATATATATATATTTATATATACACTTGGATGCAGTATTTGATGGTAGTGCAGTGTTTGTGTGATTTTTTTTGGGTTTTAAATAAAGATCAGCGGCACATGTGTGCACCCGGAATGTAAGACCGAACACGCACCAATGCAATGATCTAATTTTCTACCAGCGACCAGTTTTATTATATAGATCCAGCTAATGTTAAGGCCCCCATACATTAGGCCGACTTGTCCTAGGGACAAGTCGGACCCAATTTACCTGCGAGCCGCCCGGCAGCTCCCCGGGAGGCTCACATACAATTTGGCACTTGATGTGCCATTTTTTACATGGGATAAATTGCATGCGATTTATCCCATGTAAAAAAAACCCCCGGGGAGCTGCAGGGCGGTGAGGAGTAGTGGGGGCGGGCAGCGGCGGCGGTGGTGAGGGCGGGCAGCGGCGGCCAGTGGTGGTGGGGGTGGGCGGCGGGTGCGGTGAGCGCTGCTGCCCTGGCCGGGCAGTGTACTTACACATAGCAGCAGCGGGGACGGGACGCGTAGTGGCGGCTATTAGATTTTTAAAATATTTGTCGAATGACCGGCCGCTCTCTGATTGGCCGGAGAGCTCTCAGCCAATCAGAGAGCGGCCGGTCATTTGACAAGTATTTTAAAAATATAATAGCCGCCACTGCGCTGCCCGTCCCCGCTGCTGCTATGTATGAATGGACAGCCTGTGATTGGCTGAGCGCTCTCTCAGCCAATTGCTGACTGGCTGAGAGAGCGCTCAGCCAATCACAGGCCGCCCATTCATTGTATGGGCTTTTTTTTTTATTCCGTACTACTGACAGCTCCCGCCGGCTCCCCCTGCCCGGCTCTATGCCGCCTGTGTCCCCCGCAGCGTCCCCAGCCCCCCTCTGCTCCCTCTACCGCCGCGCCGCCCCACTAGGTCCCAAGTCGGGTGGTCGGACGTGCAGCAGGTCCGACCACCCGACGCAGATCCGATGCGCACGGGACCGCGCATCGGATCTGAGGGGACATCAAAACTAGCCGATTTTGGTCCGATTTCGGCCAGATCCGACTGATCTGGCTGAAATCTGACCAAAATCGGCTAGTGTATGGGGGCCTTAACAGTTTTACTAATTCTTTTTTGTAATGTACAAGATAGGTTAAATTCCCAAGACTATAGGAATAGTAGTCAGTAGTCAGCAGATGGTATACCTGAAGCAATAGACACATCTATAAGTCATAGGCAAGCAGTAATTCTTGTTTGTATCTCAACTACTAATAAACATGCTTCTAGGAATAAGCCAGCCAAGATCAAGTGTCTACCGTTTATTTGGAGTTTGAGATCTTCCTCAACTGATATCTAATTGGAGACAGAAGAGACTAGGTGTATGGCAGTAGTTGGTGGGGACATTAGAGATACTACAAGGTTCGTGTGTCATTATTATTGTTTATTTATATGGCGCCGCAAGGGTTCTGCAGTGCCTGAAAATACATAGATAAGCTAAAAACAAGTAAATAACAAATTACAGTACTAGGCAAATAAGTACAATTACATGGTAAGTAAAGACAGTTGCAGCAGGGTAAAGAACACTGACATAACTATCAGGGTGGCCGAGATATAGAAGAAAAGTACATGAGGAGAGAGGGCCCTGCTCGTGAGAGCTTACATTCAATGGTGTTTGATTACTTACTTTGTATGTGCTATTGACTTATAGAAGTCTATGTGCTTCTTTGGCAACCTGCACTTTAGTACATATACCCGGGTCATTCCAGATGGAATCAACACAATTTTTGAAAAAATTCTACCTTACAATCTCAATTTCAATTTTATTTGATATAATGAATGACACTAAGAGTGTGCTGGGATATGGTTCATTAGGGCAACAGTAAAACATAAGCAAACGGTCAACATGGAAACGTTGAATACAAGAAAATGTCGACACAAGTTTTTCATTATTTTTTTTTGGTGTCAGTTTGTAGGTTTCAGCACACGTGCCACGTTCCCTTACTTTGATTGCCATACTTTGGGCAAGCTGCCACACTCTCTCATCACTCGTAGCATAGATTGCCATTCCCAATCGTAGCCCGTGTGGAAGTAAAGTTGCAAACAAAATCCCTCATAACGTCATATCAACCATATGGACTGTTGACCTATCATCCTGATACCAGTGTAAAGAAAACCTGCAATTATTAGGCTGATAAGTACACTTTTTTTTTTGCAATTCCTTAATAAAAAATTAGCAATTGAGAGTTTTTGAAATTGCACTTGCAGCCGCCTGAATTGAAATAGAGATTTAGGCAAGGTCTCATTTAAAACCTCTTTATGGGTACCCTTGGTGCTTATATACTCTGGCCACAACGTATGTGCAGTCCACCAACAATAGTTGTGACTGCATCTGAATCAGACCGTGTATATGTAGACTGACAGTAAATCAGTTGTGTTCTTATTTTTATTTTCTAGTTACATACATTTTTCCAAAACTCAATAAAGGCATATGCTTAAATAAAATAATGATGTGTGGTCTCTACAGGTTGGAAATAAAATATATAAGTTATTCACGTCAAATTCTTTCAAACGTTAAGGTTTAAAAAGTGAAACGCCCGTTTATTCCAACAAAGCAAAACTAGTGGTATAGCTGTGTTAAACTTACTCCTCTGAGTTAAACAAATCATTGGAGCAGTAACCTTTACATGTTTGTCTTGGACCACTATCATTTAAGCATTGATAGCTTGTGCAGTATCTTGCTTATTCTTGTGATATTTATTTAATTATGCTTGCATGGTTTGTGAATATAAATTGTCGTGACACCGCAGAGAGATGGTCTCTTGGGGCAATGCACGGCCACATAAAAGTACCCCCAATTCAAACTAGGCCATGCAGTAATGCCCCTTACTCACATCACACCACATAGTAGTGTCACTTATTCACATTATGCCACACACTATAGCCACATATAGATATTACCATACACAATAGTAACCCTTTATGCATATTAAGCCACACTGTTGTACCCATTATTCATGATCTGCCACACATAGTACCTATTATACATGTTATGCCACACATTAGAGCCCCTTAAACATATTATACCACAAACTAGAGCCTCTTACATGTTATGCCCATACAATAGTACCCTTTATACACATTATGCCCACACAGTAGTAGAGCTGCTTACTCACATTATGCCCACAGAGTAATAGAGCCCGTTATACATGTTATACCCACAGAGTAGTGCCCATTACAAATGTTATGCCCACACAGTAGTAGAGCCCCTAGCACCCAACATCTGCATATGTATAATAAGGGTGGGTAATTTGTCAGGTGAGGGTGCTGACAAGTTCAGTCCATATTGGTCTCTGCACTTTTTTGGGCATCTTCAGCATGATTATACAGTCAATCTGAGTAACTGCTGCCCAATGCTCATTATTATTATTATAATTTTATTTATAAGGCGCCACAAGTGTTTCGCAGCGCCGTACAAAGGAACAGTACAGGGAGACAAAACTTGGCATAACATTGAATAAATAACAAAAATAGAGTACAAATAAAGAGCGCCACAGTTCAATACCCATTACAGATTAAACTGTGTGAAGGCTGCATAAGCCTGAACACATATAAGAGCCCTGACTTAGGTCATATAAAGTTCAAGAGTTGAAAAAACTTAGCCTGGGGTTTTCCTGCCTGGATACAAGCTGGGATCAGGCAGGAACCTATCAGGGACTAGTGGGAGTAGCCAGGTAAAGGTTATATAGGACAGATGATCTTGTGACCTCACCCTTCTCTTTCCAGTTTGGAAGTGCTGCAGTCCTGTGCAGGATCTGAGGTAAGGGATCTTTTTTCTTTTTGTCAATTGTGATTCATAATTGAACTATGCCCCGTCCCAGACGCTCTGCCCCCCCTCCCCGCCGCCTTGTGGATGCGGCCCGGCCGTTATCTGCGGCGGGGTACCGCCGTCCACGGGTGAGGGTAGTTGGGGCGCAGGAGGCCTCTGTTGCCGCTGGCTCTCCTGAGGGGAGCCTAGCGGCAGGGCTTATACCGCCCTCAAACAGGCAGCTTTCCCCGGTGAGCGTGGTCAGCGCTCCACCGGGGGTTGTGCTGGCGGCTGCCTTAATAGGCGAGCCGGTAGAGAGTGCACCCGTCGAGGTCCGGGCCCTACCGGGTCCCTCGACGGATGTGTTTGTGCCCCCCTTGCCTCAGGTCGCGTCCGGCGTGGACGCGACGCTGGAGGCTTCCCACCCGGCGCCTGAGGTCACCGCTGACTCTCAGGCAGCGGGCGGGCTTCAGGTGACGGAACGGGTCGCAGCGCCGGCTGGCGCGAGACCCGTTCCGGAGCTTCAAGCGGGCGGCGGAGTGGAAGGGGTGTCGCGAGCCCTGGCGCCGGCTGGCGCGGGGCTCGCGTCTGCTGTGACGGCGGGCGGGGGGTCGCCGGGAGAGGGACAGGCCCCGGCGCCGGCTGACGCGATCACAGCGTCATCAATGCCGGAGCCGGGCATCCCGGCGGCTCCCAGCATAGTAGTACAGGTTGCAGCGTCGGAGGACGCGCGGCCTGTCCCTGCAAGAAATGAGTTGAATGGGGTTTCCTCCCTTGCGAGGGGAAGCCTGATGGGGAACGCTGGCAGCGTTCCCAGTGTCATAAATGGAGCAGGGGGTAGGGGGGAGGGGGGGGGAGTGGACCCATGGGGTAATAGTGTTTCCCACAGCAGGTTGGGGGGTTTTGTGTTTGCAGGAGAGAGGGGAGAGTCTGCAGCAGCAGCTGCTGCGGGCTCTGGGATGTTTGTACCCAGGCCAGCAGTAAGTACTGGCCTGGGAGGTTTTAGCATGCCCCCCCCTTATTTAGGGCCAAATCCCAGGGGCCCCGCAGGGAGGGGTCTGGGAGTCAATCAGAATTGGAATCCTGTGGGGTTTTCAGCAGGCATGCCTGTTGGCACGGGGGGTGTGGGGCACATGGTATACTCCAGTAGCTCGGTAGCAGCTTCGGTGCATTTGCAGGGTCCCTCCCTAGGGGCGCAGGCCACGTCATCGTGGGGGGGGGGATTGTCAACACCATCTTGGCAGGGGACCCATTCGGGTTTACTGGGGCAGTTTTCCCCCTGGGGGGGCTTTCCCGGGCAGTGGCCCCCTGCGGGGTCCCCGTATTTTCAGGCGCATTTGGGGGGAGGGGGTTATGGGGCGTGGCCACAGATTGCACCTTGGAGGCATCAGGCGGTCCCGGCGGCGGGGCCGCAGTTCTCCGCGGGCTTCCAGGGTGCGCCTACCAGTCAGCCCTTTCTGTGGTCCACGGGGTCACAGGGGTACAGTCCGCATAGCTCCGCTGGTTATGGTTGGGATCAGGGTTTAGGTCCCCAGGGGCTTTGGTCGTCACCAAGGGGGCAGGGGGGAGTATTGTCTCAGGTCGGTGGTAATGTTTTTGGGGCTCAAAGTGTTTTTCCTCCATTGGGAGTTCCCCCGTTGCCTAGGGGCCCTCCACCCAGTGCCACGGTGTTAGCTCCACCTCCCCCACCGGTGGATGCGCCGGCGGAGACGGGAGGTGGGGGCGATTTGTTGTCTTCTTCCCCCCGCCCAGTTGTATGTTCACAGGAAACAAGTGTCTTGGCATCATCGGTGGTTTCCAGAAGAAGAAGTCGGGAGGGCAGAGAGGAGTCGAGGACGACTGCGGAATCAACAGCAGCAGGTTCCAGGTTGGCCGTTGCGGCCGACGAAGTTCCAGGGACGTCCGGGGCTGGTGAGTGCACAGTCACTTATTCAACATGTGATTCATCAGATAGTGATAGCACCAGCGTGGGGTCGGATTCCCCGCGTCGCCCGCGTAAGCTGGCCAGGCTCATTGCGCGTCATGTGGCAAAGGCAACAAATAAGGATAAGGTTCCGAGCGCTGCACCTCCTCCCACGGATCCCCCTTTGTTTACTGAAATGGTGCATTGTGCCAATACAGCAGTTACTAGGGGGCTCCGTAAGAGGATGAGGGAAAAGATTAAGAAAGGGAAGTATGTTGACATGTTCACCCTTACGGAGGACATGCGACAGGCCTTTGAAAAGGCAAAGAAGGCGGATGGTATTGGTGAAAACTCCTTTAGGAACTTTCATCAATGGTTAAGGGGTTTTCTGGTTTTTTCGGCCTGCTATGCGGAGACCAGGCCGGCCGAATACCCAAATGTAGTTAAGTATTTGTTTCTGGTACATGAAATGTACTTGAAAACAAAGGGTTACTCCTGGAGAGACTACGACGAAAAGTTTCGTCGCAAACAGGACGGTAATTCCGTGTTGCCCATGGGGTTTAAGGACGTGGAGGTCTGGTTGGAGGTTACACAACAGACCAAACCCCCGGGGGAGGGGGTGGCGAAGAAGACAGTGGTGGCGGCATCTCCAGCCTCTAAGATAGCAGGAAAGGGCAAATGTTTTGCTTATAATGACGGCAAGTGCGCCAGGGGGGCGAACTGTCGTTTTCGACACTCATGCAGAGTGTGTGGGGGCAACCATGCAGCTAAGGACTGCTCCGCAGCCCCAGCTGGTAAGTCAAATGACGCCGGGGAAGCTGGTGGAAGTCACAAGTAAGGCGTATTCGCCGATAGTGGTTTCCGAACTGGTTAGGTGGCTCAGGGGATACCCCGATGCCGAGGCGGCCCGTTTTTTATGGGAGGGTTTCAGTTGTGGTTTCCGGTTGCCCATTAGGGGTTCAGTTCATGTGGTGGCATCTAGGAATTTGAAGTCTGCGAGGGATTTCCCCCACATTGTTAAGGAGAAAGTTGTGGCAGAAATTAGGTTGGGGCGCATGTGTGGCCCTTTTAGTGTTCCCCCTTTGCAGGGTTTGTGTATTTCCCCAGTGGGGGTGGTTCCCAAAAGCACCCCCGGGAAATTTAGGTTGATACAGCATCTATCACATCCTCATGGGGGCTCGGTTAACGATGCCATACCTGAGGAGCTCTGCAGGGTTAGGTATCAGTTGTTCGAGGAGGCCCTTGTTTTGGTTCAGGAGTGTGGGCGGAACGCATTGATGGCGAAAGTGGATATTGAGTCAGCATTCAGGTTGCTTCCGGTCCACCCAGATTCCTTGCGGTTTTTGGGTTTTAAATTGAAGGGAGAGTTTTTTGTTGATAGGTGCTTACCTATGGGCTGCTCAATATCCTGTGCGTACTTTGAAAAGTTTAGCTGTTTTCTTCATTGGTGCATTCAGAGAGCTTCGGGTTGTCAGGGTATTGCCCACTACCTTGATGATTTCCTCTTCGTGGGCCCTGAGGGTAGTCCTTTGTGCAAGAAATTATTGGATACTACGGAACAGGTTTTAGGGGTGTTGGGGGTTCCCATAGCTGAGGGGAAGACTGAGGGACCCACGCACTGTCTATGTTACCTTGGGATTGAAATTGACACAAGGGAGGGTTGTTGTCGTTTGCCAGCCAACAAGGTCCATAAATGGTTAGGCCTTATAGAGGATTGCCTGGCAAGGAGGAAGGTTAGGTGGAAGCAAGTCCAGTCCTTGTTGGGTTGTTTTAACTTTGCATGCAGGGTTATCCCCATGGGTCGGGCCTTCAGCAGGAAGTTGGAAAGGGCCACCGCTGGAGTTGCCAGGCAGCATCATTCGGTGTATTTGTCCAAAGAGATCAGGGAGGATTTGAGGACGTGGGCTTCCTTTTTGGCGACATTTAACAGGGTGGTGTTGTGGCCAGCTCCTCCTTGCTATAACAGTGCGTTGCAGCTTTTCACTGACGCATCAGGCAGTGTAGGCTTTGGGGCTTTCTTCGGGGTGGAATGGTGCGCGGAAGGGTGGCCTAGCTCATGGGTGGACAGGGGTTTCACCAGGAATTTATTGCTGTTGGAACTGTTCCCGATCGTGGTAGCCCTGGAGTTGTGGGCTCAGGAGTTAGCGGATAGGCAGGTTGTTTTTCGGTGCGACAACATGGGCGTTGTGCACACCATCAACAATCAAAGGACCTCATGCCCTTTGGCCTTGCGGTTACTTAGGCATTTGGTTCTGCAATGTCTGCGTTTCAATGTGGTCTTCTCGGCTTGTCACGTTCCTGGCATCGACAATAACATAGCAGATGCCCTGTCTCGTTTCCAATGGGATAGATTCAGGGAGTTGGTGCCAGATGCAGCGGAAGTAGGTTTACCTTGCCCACCTTATATCTGGCAGATTGTCGAGCCGGTATAGTGGGATTGTCCAGAAATGCCTTGGCGCCTTCTACGCAGAAGGCTTATGATGCGGCTTGGAGGGATTGGCAGGCTTTTCTGAGCAGGTATGGTCAGGAAGGTGAGTCCTTGGAGGATAGGCTATGCGTATTTGCCTGGGAGCATTTCCAGGCAGGGAGAGCAAAAGGGGCCATGTCAGCTGCCCTTGCGGGCATTGCTTTCCACTCGCGGATGCGGGGTCTGGAGGATCCCACACGGTCTTTTGTCTTAAGGAAGGCAATGAAGGGTTGGGCTAAAGTAGTTCCGGTGGGTAAAGACGTGAGGCGACCTATTGACTTGGCCTTGTTAAAAGACTTAGTGAGGGTCCTGGCAGAGGTTGGGGAGTCTGAGTATGTGATACTGCTTTTTCGTACCGCTTTTGTTCTGGCATTTTTCGGGGCTTTCAGGGTCAGTGAACTGGTTGCCAAGAACAGGACGGATTGTAAATCAGGGTTACTTTTCAGCGAAGTTCAACTGCGCAGCGACAGTGTGTGCTGCAGATTAACTAGATCTAAGACGGATCAGGTTGGCAGAGGTAAGTGGGTTATTCTGCAAGTGCAGGGCGAGGTGGAGATCTGCCCGGTGCAGTTGGCGCGGGCTTACTTGGGGATCCGACCAGTAGCAGTTGGGGGGCAGTTTTTAGTTCATAATGATAAGACTGCGCTTTCTAAATTTCAATTTGCTGCTGTTTTGAAGCGCTGTTTGAGTGTGTTGGGGCTCCCGCCTCAAGAGTATGGTACCCATTCCTTTCGGATTGGGTCGGCTACACAGGCTGTGGCAGCTGGGTTGTCCCCAGGGGCGATCCAGGCGCTAGGTCGGTGGAAGTCCGATTCGTATAAGAGTTACGTGAGATTAGATAAATTGTAGTTGCGCCTGTTGCGCCAACCCTAAAACGCAGTTTACTCCCGGTTTTTGAACGACAGCGTTCAGAAATCGTGGGTGTGAAGGTTGTTTTTACTTTTTCCTCCGAGGGGGCCTTAATTCAATTGGCAAACCAAGGTCCACGGGAGGTTTTTTAAGTTTTCTCCTTCACATGGGTTGATTTTTAAAGTTGTGCGATGTATATATATATATAAATTACTGACGGTAAGGATTCTTCTTTTTTCAGTTACAATGGAATCCTCGGGGGAGATATGGCTCATTGGCCATTCTTTTATTTATTGGGCAGGGAGACACCCAATGGGCAGGAGGTCACATGATTATCTAGGAGACAGGACGGTCAGGTGGATAGGTGTGAGGGGCATGCGCTGGGGTGAGTTCTTGAACGAACTTTTCAGGCATGAGAGGAATTGGGGCCGCCCCCAATGGTTGGTTATCCACCTGGGCGGCAATGATATGGGCATGGTCAAAGGAATCGACTTGATTCTAAGCATCAAGTCCGATTTGGTGGCAGTACGGGCTCATTGGCCCGGGGTGAGGATAGTATGGTCGGAAATTATCCCTCGGTTCCATTGGCGAGGTGCGGTGCGAACCTCAGCCATTGAGAAGGCGAGGAAAAAGGTCAACTCTGCCATAGGAGTTTTTGTTAGAGCTATGGGGGGTAGTGTCGTAAGACATCCGTCATTGGTGCTAGATAACGTGAGGTACTATAGAGAAGATGGGGTGCATCTTTCCCCTGCGGGAAATTGCATGTTTCTGGAGGACATCTACCGGTTGTGGGCTTGAATAGGTAAATAGGTTTTTCCCGGTTGGTTAGGTTTTTTCTTTCGGGGATGGCGGCTGCGGTTAGTTAACCTTTGCGGTGGCGGGAAGTCGCTACCAGCCAGCGGTCAAAGGGGGGCACAAGCGGTCATCGTGGGGCACCATCCCTTTCGTAGGACGGCGGGTGGTCCTTCCCGTGCGGGTGGACAGGGGGCGTTCCCCTGCGGGACCGTCCGCTAAGGGCTCAGCCAGGTTAAGGGGTGGTGAGACCCTCACGATGCAGGTTGTGTCAGCAGGAGGCAGTGGTGAGCCCCTCCTGCAGTGTTTTGCTGGTTTTTTACGTATATCAAGTTGACTGGGCTGGCGTGTTGGTAGCGGCTTAGTCTTTGCCATCCTCCAACCTTTAGTTTAAAAGTTAGGGACTCAAAATCCAAATTTAAACCCAAATTTCTTAGTTAGCTTTCAAGGTCTCAATAAATATTCCTCTGACCTTTTTAAATTTAACCCTTGGTGTCAGTGTGGTTATTTCTTGTACGCGTGATTTATTTAGTGTCGTCTCAAATTATTTTAGATAAGGTTTTGGTTTAATATAATGTAAAGGTATTTTAAGTTATGGGCTACTTAAACTGTGTGAAGGCTGCATAAGCCTGAACACATATAAGAGCCCTGACTTAGGTCATATAAAGTTCAAGAGTTGAAAAAACTTAGCCTGGGGTTTTCCTGCCTGGATACAAGCTGGGATCAGGCAGGAACCTATCAGGGACTAGTGGGAGTAGCCAGGTAAAGGTTATATAGGACAGATGATCTTGTGACCTCACCCTTCTCTTTCCAGTTTGGAAGCCCTCCCTCCCTCCCCAAGAGCGGGCTCACTAGCGGGATGGTTATCCCAGTGAGCAATTTTTTGGTGTTTTTGCAGAAGCGTTTCTGCAAAGAATTTTTATTTTGTGGCTTTCCAGCCAGCATGGCGGGAAGTCGCTACCAGCCAGCGGTCAAAGGGGGGCACAAGCGGTCATCGTGGGGCACCATCCCTTTCGTAGGACGGCGGGTGGTCCTTCCCGTGCGGGTGGACAGGGGGCGTTCCCCTGCGGGACCGTCCGCTAAGGGCTCAGCCAGGTTAAGGGGTGGTGAGACCCTCACGATGCAGGTTGTGTCAGCAGGAGGCGGTGGTGAGCCCCTCCTGCAGTGTTTTGCTGGTTTTTTACGTATATCAAGTTGACTGGGCTGGCGTGTTGGTAGCGGCTTAGTCTTTGCCATCCTCCAACCTTTAGTTTAAAAGTTAGGGACTCAAAATCCAAATTTAAACCCAAATTTCTTAGTTAGCTTTCAAGGTCTCAATAAATATTCCTCTGACCTTTTTAAATTTAACCCTTGGTGTCAGTGTGGTTATTTCTTGTACGCGTGATTTATTTAGTGTCGTCTCAAATTATTTTAGATAAGGTTTTGGTTTAATATAATGTAAAGGTATTTTAAGTTATGGGCTACTTAAATATAAGTTGTGAGGACTCTCAACATACTACTAGAGGCTTATGGCCAATGATGGAGATGAGTATGCGGACGAAGATGGTCACTGAGTGTTTGCTCATGCAGTTGATCTAATGGCTGCATTGTTGGGTGAAGCCACAAATCACAGAAGACTGCGAAGACACTGTGTACAAAGATGCAGCAATTGTGATAATAATGTCTGAACCTGTTTACTTCACCATGCTTGTCTATATTACATTATAATCAGTGCTATTTTTGTAGGAAAATAGGTTCAGGAACTGTGGGCGGGGCAAAAAGTGGGCGGTGATATGGGAGGAGCTACAAAAGGGGCGGGGCATCACATACAAAAATTATAATTCCTCCCAACAGTGGCAGTAACATAACAATCCCCAGCAGCAAAGTGGAGAATATGCCTAAAGCGCGCAAGGGTGTAGCCTCAATGCAAGGGGCACAGCATTGCAGGAAAAGACTACTTTATACCGCAGTTTTGCAAACTACACGCCGAGAATTGGCCCATTATACATATGCCCCACTCCGTAACGCTTATTACACATATGCCACACACAGAGATTCCCATTATACATATGCCACACACCGTGATGCCCATTGTACATGTGCCCCACTCCGTAATGCTCATTATACATATGCCACACACCGTGATGGCCATTATACATATGCCACACACAGAGATTCCCATTATACATATGCCACACACCGTGATGCCCATTATACATATGCCCCACTTTCGTAATGCTCATTATACATATGCCACACACCATGATGGCCATTATACATAAGCCACACACAGAGATGCCCATTATACATATGCCACACACCGTTATGGCCATTATACATATGCCACACACAGAGATGCCCATTATACCTTTGCCACACACTGTGATACCTATTATACATATGCCACACACAGAGATGCCCGTTATACATATTCCACACACAGAGATGCCCATTATACATATGCCACACACCGTGATGGCCATTATACATATGCCACACACAGAGATGCCCATTATACATATGCCACACACCGTGATGGCCATTATACATATGCCACACACAGAGATGCCACACACACACATATGCCACACACAGAGATGCCCGTCATACATATGCCACACACAGAGATGCCCATTACACATATGCCACCCACCGTGATGGCCATTATACATATGCCACACACAGAGATGCCACACACAGAGATGCCCATTATACATATGCCACACACCGTGATGGCCATTATACATATGCCACACACAGAGATGCCCATTATACCTTTGCCACACACCGTAATGCCTGTTATACATATGCCACACAGAGATACCCGTTATACATATGCCACACAGAGAGATGCCCATTATACATATGCCACACACCGTGGTGGCCATTATACATATGCCACACACAGAGATGCCCATTATACCTTTGCCACAGACCGTGATGCCTGTTATACATTTGCCACACACACACAGAGATGCCCGTTATACATATGCCACACACAGAGATGCCCATTATACATATGCCACACACCGTGATGGGCATTATACATATGCCACACACAGAGATGCCCATTATACATATGCCACACACCGAGATGCCCATTATACATATGCCCCACTTTCGTAATGCTCATTATACATATGCCACACACCATGATGGCCATTATACATAAGCCAAAAACAAGTTCTGAAATGTCCCAGTGCGCTTGGTCTCAGATGTAATTCTCTCGGTTTGTGTTTGAGATATGAGTGGACCCCAAAACAGAAAACAAGAAATAAAAATAGTGTAATACTATTTTAAACAAAACGATGCTCCAAATTATTGATATCCTTGTAGAATTTTAACCGTACCAGAATGATATGTCTACTGATTGGTGTAGACTCAAGCGTATTTATCATTGGGGGGCTGTATCCCAAAGGCAAATCACATCCTTTTCCCTCTTTCTCTGAATGTAGTGGTAGACACTCGGAGGAGCACAGAGAGAGAAGAGAAAAACTTGGTGCAATAACGTTTTGTTAACAAAAAGGTGCAGTAAAACAAATATCAAAGGTAGGATCTCAGGACTCTCACCCTATGTTATTGTCCACAATGAAAAGTTGCAGACAATATAAGCATGATGTGATACTCAACAGGCGTCCCTGGGTGCTGAATCTTAGGGTTCGATTATCCTGACGTCCTCCTTCTATTTCCACAGACCGCCGACCGGTTTCGATACACAAAGTATCTTCCTCACGCCCTGAGGAAGATACTTTGTGTATCGAAACCGGTCGGCGGTCTGTGGAAATAGAAGGAGGACGTCAGGATAATCGAACCCTAAGATTCAGCACCCAGGGACGCCTGTTGAGTATCACATCATGCTTATATTGTCTGCAACTTTTCATTGTGGACAATAACATAGGGTGAGAGTCCTGAGATCCTACCTTTGATATTTGTTTTACTGCACCTTTTTGTTAACAAAACGTTATTGCACCAAGTTTTTCTCTTCTCTCTCTGTGCTCCTCCGAGTGTCTACCACTACATTCAGAGAAAGAGGGAAAAGGATGTGATTTGCCTTTGGGATACAGCCCCCCAATGATAAATACGCTTGAGTCTACACCAATCAGTAGACATATCATTCTGGTACGGTTAAAATTCTACAAGGATATCAATAATTTGGAGCATCGTTTTGTTTAAAATAGTATTACACTATTTTTATTTCTTGTTTTCTGTTTTGGGGTCCACTCATATCTCAAACACAAACCGAGAGAATTACATCTGAGACCAAGCGCACTGGGACATTTCAGAACTTGTTTTTGGTATTGTATCTGTCTGATTGAAGTGGTTCTTCAATCCTCTGTGTTGTACCTAAGCTGCATGTCATAGCGCACGATCTACTGGTTCAAAATCTTTGCTTTTATTATACATAAGCCACACACAGAGATGCCCATTATACATATGCCACACACCGTGATGGCCATTATACATATGCCACACACAGAGATGCCCATTATACATATGCCACACAGAGATGCCAATTATACATATGCCACACACCGTGATGGCCATTATACATATGCCACACACAGAGATGCCCATTATACATATGCCACACACCGTGATGACCATTATACATATGCCACACACAGAGATGCCACACACACATATGCCACACACAGAGATGCCCATTATACATATGCCACACACCGTGATGGCCATTATACATATGCCACACACAGAGATGCCCATTATACCTTTGCCACACACCGTGATGCCTGTTATACATATGCCACACACAGAGATGCCCGTTATACATATGCCACACACAGAGATGCCCGTTATACATATGCCACACACAGAGATGGCCATTATACATATGCCACACACAAAGATGCCACACACAGAGCTGCCCATTATACATATGCCACACGCCGTGATGGCCATTATACATATGCCACACACAGAGATGCCACACACAGAGATGCCCATTATACATATGCCACACACCGTGATGGCCATTATTCATATGCCACACACAGAGATGGCCATTATACCTTTGCCACACACCTCATTATACTAAGTTACAGTGGCACTAAACCACCCAGCACACCCCATTATACTGAGACCCCGCCTGTTACAGTGGCACTACATGTCCCAGCACACGCAGTATACTGCACAACTAATTATACTGAGTCCCCGCTTGCTGTAGCACTACATGTCCCAGCACGCCTCATTATACTGAGCACACCAGGGCAATGACAATGCTGCCGGGTATCTGCTGCATCCTAACCGACAGGCTCCCCCCGGCTCGTGTACCTCCCCGAGCGCCCAGCAGTGCCCTCAGCCCGGACTCACCCCGGTGGTGACCTCGCGGTTCATCCAGTCCATCTCCACGGGCTCCCCGCCGCTAAAAACCGCTGCCTGGGACTCAGCATCTTTACTGGCGCCATGATTCCTTCCGCACTGTCTCAGGGACACTGTGTGAAGGTAGGGAGACCTGGGAGAGATGCGCGGTGCGCTCTCCTCTCAAAACGGAAGCAGCAGCGCGTCAGAGAGGGGCAGGCCGTAGAGGTCCCGGAACGCCGTTCCTGCTGACATCATTTTGCATAACAGCTTCAGGAACGGCGTTCCGGGTCGTTCCGGCACAAAAATAGCCCTGATTATAATGCATCCTGAATGGCTAGTCTGATTTATTAGTTATGCCTTTCTACTTCCATTGCACCATGTGACATTACCACACACAGGCTTCCCATACCCTTTGGCTGTGTTTTCTAGCAATAATTTAAAGAAGCTATATGTATACTTCAAATTCTTAAAGTCAATAATTTTTGTGTTAATAGCAAAATAGAGGCTAACCCTATAGATTGGAAGCTTGCGAGCAGGGCCCTCCTACCTCTATGTCGGTTTGTTTCTACCCAGTTTGTTTAATTGCTGTTGTTTCCAATTGTAAAGTGCAATGGAATCTGCTTCGCTATATAAGAAACTGTAAATATATAAATAAATAATAATACAAGTATAAATACTAACTACAGGAAAACGCTGAGTGTCCCCATGCAAACACAGGTGGCAGCTGCCTGCCAGGGGCGGACGGTTGATGTCACAGTATGTCAGCCCATCCATATGCTACCCTGCGAATGGATGTTCATTCAAAACATTAATTCACAAAGAGGCATTGATGATGTTTGGAGCACGGCACGGTCAGGCATTCGCACGCCCGGCGGGCGATGTAAGCACATTTTCACTGCTTAGTGAGCCAACTAGAATCACCCCAAAGGCCCAATCTCAAAATGTAAAAATGCACACAGAGGGCCTAATTTAGACCTGATTGCACAGCTGTGAATTTGACATCATGTACGGATGACCCGCAGGAATGTGCATCATTAATGATATAGAGCCTTATTCAACTGCAGTTTTACTAAAATCACAAAACTGCAACTGCTTGATATCGCATGCTGGGGGCTGCCCAATGCAAGGCCGCGCATCATGAGAAGGCCCAAACTGTGCTGTGACTGCAATCTAATTGTAATCACACTGCGGGGATCTCCGCAATCACATTGATTTTAGCTGACGCCTGGCTGTGAAGGCAGGTGCGCCGCTGCCATCTTTCCATTCACAGTTGCTGTGTGAGACGTCATGCAGCCGCCTCAAAAATTGTTCAGACATGCCTGCATTGTCCAGACCACTCCCCCAATAGGCAGTGTTGCAGCCGCTTTGATGTCTGCTGCCATTTGCGATTTGTGGACTTCTGTGTCTGATGCTTACTGAGGGCTCTAGTGCATACACTCTAAATTATATGCACAAAAACATCGCTAACAATATGTTTATAGTGCATATCGTTTAAAAGAATCATCTAATGTGGGTACCGGGACTCATGATAGATTGACTCTAGGTCGACCACTATTGGTCGATAGTCAAAAGGTCGACAGTCAAAAGGTTGACAGTCAAAATGTTGACAGGGCCCAAAGGTCGACAGTCAAAAGGTTGACAGGGTCCAAAGGTCGACAGTCAAAAGGTCGACAGAGTCAAAAGGGCGACAGGGTCCAAAGGTCAACATTCAAAAGGTTGACAGAATCCAAAGGTCGACAGTCAACAGGTCGACAGGGTCAACAGGTTGACAGCCAAAATGTTGACATGGTCAAAAGGTTGACATAAAAAAAGGTCGACATGCATTGTTTTTTTTACAAAATTTTGAGCCAACATGTGCCAACAGGCGGTATTTCATACCCTACCATCCACTACGGCATGGAGGGAGAATATAATAGTGTGCCGAGTGCAGCATGGCATCGAGCCTGAAGCATGGCAAGTGTAGCGAGCTATAAGAGCGGACGTGGTACACTTAGACAGTGTCCATGCCGACCTCTGTCTGAGGAGAGTGAACAAAAAAAAGGGGTTTATTTACTAAGATGGGAATTCTGTTGAAGATGCAGGGTGAGATTTAATAGGATGAGAGATTCAGAAAATGAGAGATTTGGTGAGAAATCTCCAGCTTTTTTAAAGCGGCAATGATTTACACTGCAAAACCAATTTGATTTTGAAGTGTAAATGATTGCCGCTTTAAAAAAAAACCCTGGAGATTTCTCACCAAATCTCTCACTTTCTGAATCTCTCATCCTATTAAATCTCACCCGCAGTGTTGCTGTGGGCAACCAATCAGAATCTACATTTTATGTATTTGTAGCCATTTGTACCCGTATACGGCCGTAAATTCAGATTTCAGAATTTACAAAGGTCATTATATGGGGATTCGTATTCTTTACACAGGCATATTTGTATTCGGATTCCGGAATAAGAATGCATGCACCATCGAAAGAATATGAATCAACATTAATTTGAATGGCGATTGCAAATTTACTAACTGGCAGTATGTACAATACGACCGGTATTTGATCTGAAAATACTCCTCATTTTCCAGGTGTATTTGGCTAAAGCCTGCATATGATTGACATCAGGTCCGTTGCAACATATCTCTCCTACAGCCGATGGGCATCGCATCAGAGCCTGCGAGTCGCACCGGCTGCAGGAGAGATATGTGGGATTGTATGCGATATATATCGTGTGCAGGAGGGCTACATATGTTATATCGCATGTGATCCTGCCACTCAGTAAGGTCTTGGCAGAGGGATAATTGCGTGCAACTTCTCGGAGGGCAGTAGTCACAAGCATGGTCAGCTTATGTGTTACATGCCAGTGCTTAGGTCTTTAGTTACTTTTTTGGGGGAAATAACTTTAATTCTACTATTTATTTAAAAAAGAAAGCATTTTTTTCCCATATGCATCCTCTGCTATTACCATCCTGTGATGTGATGACCGATAAGAGGATTACGGCAGTACATGTACCATGGAGATCCTCCCTAAATATGCAAAGGCACAGAGGCTGGGGGAAGAGTATCAGCAGCAATAACCAGCAATCACAAATGCCACCATTTAATAACTATACAGCTAATTGCTTAATGTAAATAAGACAGACCTGCATTGTACAGTTAATTAGTTGGCAGCGAGCCCGACACTGCAGCTGTGAGACATAGCAGACTAGCAGGCTTGCCTGGTCAATGTCGGATGCTGACTCAATATAGCCATGATAAATAGTTACCACTGCAGTTCAGCTGGATGCTAGGAACACTGGGAGCTGGTGGTCCCCTGTTAGCTTGGCGTAAGATTCCCAGCTCAATGACATGCGCCCAGCTCCTCTGGTTGACTTGTCTGGAGGAGGCTGTACTGTCGTGGTTAATGCAGCTACTGGGGCCAGGCTAGTAAGCAGAGGCAGCAATAACCTGAGCAAGAGAGGGGAGAGAGCTGGCATGCAAGGATGAGGTGTCAGCCTTTTAACTTTACAATAAAATGGATGAGATAAGTCTTAATATTGCTTTTTGTCAGTCTTTTAAAAATTGCTCTGTAATGATATTTATACCACTTTTTCAACATACTGTAGTCCCATGTCTTACCCAGTATTTGGAAGAGAGGTGCAGGTGCAGTATTAAGCCTAGTAAAGTGATAAAGCGGAAGGTGATAATGCACCAACCAATCAGCTGTGTTTGAAAAATGACAGGAGTTGATTGGCTGGTGGATTATCACCTTCCACTTTATCACTTTACCAGGCTTAATACATCTTAATACAAGCCAGGTAGAAGCTGATTGGTTGCTATGGGCAACATCCCATCTTCAATAGAATCTTGTAAAAATGTAGTAAATTTTCTTCTAATTCTGAATTGTCTTGAGGACTTTGTTTGGAACATACATAACCTTAGAGTCTGGTAAGGATAAAGGATGAGGCCTCTACACTTTCATTATTAATAACCAGTGCCTGAATGTTAGTCCAATTGAGAATTATTGCTCGGCTGATTGTCAAAGTGTAGGCTATTTTATCTTCCTCAGGAGATCTCTGTGGTTGTTTTGGCCGCATTTATATACTTAAGAAAATGTTACTTCGGCTTTGGACACTTTGCATAATGTAATCTCTAAACAGCTGACATCATTGAGAATTATTCGCTGCAAGAGACTTTATTTGGGCCAGTCTGACGTCAGTTTTACCAAAGTTGTCTTAGCATGTGGTTATAATAGTGCTCAGACTCCTGGATGTCTGAGCGCTCTCTGAAGCTCAATATGGACTAAACTGAACTCATTATCTTTCCCCCACCCAGAGCCACACCCCCTACTAATATCTCTATCACTGTTATAATCTCCTCCGTTCCCCAACTCCGCTGCCTGGGTGTCACTCTTGACTCCTCCCTCTCCTTTGCACCCAACATCCAATCTCTTGTGGGTTCCAGTAATGCAACATTGCTCGCATCAGGCCTTTTCTCTCACAGAGTGCAACTAAGCTTATCATCCACTCACTGGTCATCTCACGGCTCGACTACTGCAATGTTCTCCTCACCGGCCTCGCTCGATCCCAACTGGCTCCTCTCCAATCTGTCCTTAACTCTGCAGCCAGGCTTATCTTCCTCTCCCAATGCTCTACTTCTGCCACTCCCCTTCAACAAAATCTGCACTGGCTCCCATTCCCCTACAGAATCCTCTTCAAACACCTCACACTCACATACAGGGCCATCTCTAATTCCATTGCTCCATATATCTCATCACCATTCATACACCCTCCTGTCCTCTACAGTCCACCGATGACTGTCTTCTCTCCTTCACCCTGATCACTGCTTCCCACGCTAGAGCTCAGGACTTTGCCAGTGCTGCTCCTCTTGAGTGGAACGCACTCCCTCGCTCTATTAGACTCTCCACGACCCTGCAAAGCTTCAAATGGGCACTGAAAACTCACCTATTCATCAGTGTGTACCCTTCTGCTGCATAAACTAGTCCTGAGGCTTGTTCTCCAACCCCCTGCCTGCTTACATCCTGCTATCAAGCCACCGCCCACTTGCTTGCACCTCATGTAATCTGTCTCCCCTTCCTACTAGATTGTAAGCTCCTCAGAGCAGGGCCCTCTTCCCTCCTGTTGTCAAAGCCCTCTTCTCTTCACATTTCACTCACAGCTCTCCCATACTCAGTGACCATCTTTGTCTACATATACTCATCCCCATCATTGGCCACAAGCTCCTAGTAATAGGTTGATTGAGTCCTCACTACTTATATTTAAGCTGTAATGTGTATGGTAATGTGGCGCTCTTTACCTGTACTCTATTTTTGTTATTTATTCAATGTAATACTTAGTTTTGTCTCCCTGTACTGTTCCTCTGTATGGCGCTGCAAAACACTTGGCACCTTATAAATAAAATGATAATAATAATGCATGTATATACAAATATTAAAGATGCATGTAACATTTTGGAGTTTATTTAGTAAGATGGGAGTTCTATTGAAGATGAGATATTGCCCATAGCAACCAATCAGAATCTACTATTTAGCATCTTCTAGAAGATAATAGATAGAATCTGATGGTTGCCCATAGCAACATTCCATCTTCAATAGAACTCCCATCTCAGTAAATAAACCCCCTTGTTTCTCCACACTGGACAGACAGATCATTCCTCCGTGTCTCTAGTTCCAAAATATTGTCCATTATTTTAATGGCCTAGGCCTGTTTTTGGATATGTCAGTGTTTTGCAAGAAGGGGCATTATTTAAATTTCAGGATTGGGAACTGTTTATACTGTAGATGGGATGGATTATTTGGTCAACCCTAATTTGGTTGATAGTCAACTAGTCAATCCCATATAGTTGACATGGCATATGTCAAGTAGAGATGTGCAGGCTCTGATTTACTCTGATTTCAAAGCAGGATCTTATTGGCTATCAACTGTCAACAACTGTCATGTGATTTGGGATAGCGAATAAGATCCTGCTTTGAAATCAGAGTAAATCAGAGTAAATCAGAGCCTGTACATCTCTAATGTCAAGTCGTGCAAAATGTCGAAAGGGTTAATAACACAGAAAAAGTAGACAGCTGAACATCCCACTTGATTTCCCCACATAATCCTTTGCATCTAAACTCCTTAACCTCACATCATCACTTGGTCTCTTCCAATGGACCTCCTGTATCTCTGATGTAAGTGGGAACTCACTTGATCTTGTATTAACTCACTGTTGTGCTACTTCTGACTTCTCCAACTAATCATGCCCCCTCTCTGACCGTCTCCTGCTCTCTTTTAACAAATCCCTCTCTGCGTCTCCATCTCTACCTCCCAAGGCTACAATCACTAAGTGTAACATTGAGGCCATTGAAATAGTTTCCGTATCATCTCTGCTTGACTTACTTCTGTCTCCTATTTTTTTCCTCTCTCTCACTCTCCTGTCATTTCCCTACACAAAAACTCCCTTACTTCTGCTCTTGACTTTTTGCTCTTGAAGATCAACACTACAACCCTGGCATTCAAAATCACTAGACTTATGCAAAAATCTCCATGTACTGCTTAGCAGCAGTGGATGAAATTAAGCTCAAAACTAGTCCTCCTCCATTTCTAATTTATGTTCTCATCCTACAATGCTGCTTTGTGTCTCTAAACATTCCTACTGCAAAACCCTCATCTCACCCCAATCATCAAAACCCCATTGTCTCTTTGCCAGCATCAACTAACTCCTCTGCCCACCCCCAATTAAACTCCCCTTTTCAGTTTACTCGCTACCCTTGACTTTGCCACCTACTCCACATCCAAAATGTACTCCATATGTCAGGACATAACATCCCAACAGAACATCTATAACCTGTCCCCTCCTTTCCTAATCACCACTTCCCATCCATTTCACCAACTCTGACTTCTTTTTTCCCTGTTTCTGGAGATGATGTAATACTCTCAACCTGTTGTGCCCCAACCACCTCCTTGCTAGACCCTATCCCCTCATGCTTCCTCCACTGACTGTTCCCATCTCCCCACCAACTTAATCTCACCATCTCATCAGACACTGTCTCCTCTGCCTTCAAGCGTGTCCTTGTCTCCCCTTTTCTTATTTCTACATACTTTTTCCATGTCTGTTCTGAATTCAATTGAAGCTTCTCACACTCACAAAGCCCTCAACCGTTCCTCTCCCACCTAAATATCAAACCTTATATGCTTTACAGTGCCTTTGCTGACAACTGGTTACTTCGTCCCACTCCTGCCACCCAGACATGGGCCATTGTGCTCCTTATCTCTGGAATTCTCTACCTATCAAACTCTTAACCTTACTACAAAAGTCTTAACAGGCTCTAAATACCCACTTCTTCACTAAACCCAGCCATCTCTCATCCTATCCTCATCACTCTTGCCTGTCTGACACAGCCATTTATGTAAGCTCCCATGAGCAGGGCCCACTCTCTCATGGGAGCTTACATGAAAAGTTAAAAGCACACTTGCAGCTTACTGTAGGTGTGTAGGGGTTAAATGTGGCTTGTTATTCACGGCTCCCAGTGCAGCAGCATGTAGAGGAGGAGGTCCCAGTAATCGGAGTGTCGGGGGAAGAGTTCCCTGCCTAATAGCAGGAAGCGTGCTGCTGTACTCGCTTCTGCCAGCCTGTGCGGACAGACATTCAGGGCAGGCTGTACATTCAGATACCTCTCCGCCATCCTTCCTGTCTGCGCTTCTGGTAGGGGTGGAGAGAGGGACAGTCAGGAGGAGATAAGCTGGTGCACTGAAGCAGCTCTGCTACGAGCCTACATCTTCTCCTCTCCAGCGTCTCCACGCACACACTTTAGGAGGGTGGAGTGAGGAAAGTAGACGCGCAGCTATGCCTCTATTTAAGCAGACAGGTTAGGTAGCACCGCCTGCCTGTCGGTGCAGCGTGGCAGCTGCATCCTGGCGCTTCCCACAGACTCCACTCCCCCAAGCCACCCCGGGGTCTGTGGGCTGATAGTTATACAGTGTTCCCATTGCTGAGGGTACAGTGAGTTGAGCTAAGTGCTCCACAGCGCCCTCAATTTGTTGCTTCTGTTGTACATTGAGGAAAAGTGCTCCACATCGACCTCTATTTGTTGCTACTGTTAGAAACTGGGCATCATTACATCACAGCGCCCTCTATTTGCTGACTCTAGTATACGCTAAACTTGTATGCTTATAACAACCCCTATTGGAATAGAAATAAATATGCACGGTTCAACTTTGCTTCTCAGCCTCCTCAGAGGACCTTATTACTTGGAACAATTCACTTACAATAATGGACTGAACTCAACAACAGTAAGGGCTATTCTGTGGACAGTGTAAAGGTGCCCACACACTAGAACAATTTTTTTGCCACTTGGCAAATTTCCGTCTGACCGGCCGAAAAATTGACTGATTTTTACCAATAATCAGCCGATATTGGTCGGATGCGCGCTCCTTACCTGCTGCATAAAAGATCAGAAGATTTAGCAAAAGATCCATAGGAACGCACATGGGATCTTAAGAGAAATCTTTGGTAAAGATGTGCGCTTGCCTGAAATCTTTTGTCCAGGACGGACAAAAGATTTCAAGGCTAATTGATGCGCACATCTTAACAGTTTATAGGCTTTATATGAAAGATATCCAAATTGAGCTGCATGCAAAGTTGACGAACAACCTTGATGAACAACTGGCAGGTATGCGCATCATCATTCGTTGTTTGTCGCATAAACACTGAAAGATATTTTGATCAATATTGTTCAGAATGGCCGAAATTAATGAAATGTGTCAAAAAATTGTACAGTGTGTATGCACCTTAAGATTGCAGATCTTTCTAGTGTGTGGGCACCTTAAGGGCTATTATGTGGACAGTTTAGATATTGTGCCAGTTCTAGTGATACATTATTGCAGGCTTTATAGTGTCTGAATATTGATATGTAGATTTGAATGATTAATTGCTAGATAAGATGTATGTGAACAGACCATTATAAGTTCTTATGTGTCCTTTGAATGCATAACCACGTCATAATTAAATTCTGCATCACAACGGTTTATTGTGCTGAGTATATATGCTACAAATGTATTAGAACCCAAACAAGTTTGTTTAGAAATAGTTTTTTTTTTCACCATAGGAAATTGTTAGATTGTATCTACAATACAGGATATTGTTTTAGTTGAATATATATATATATATATATATATATATATATATAGTCCAAAGAGCAGTCGCACCCGCTGACTATTGTAGACGGACCGTGCCAGGTCACAATTGGATAGGGAAAAGTCCTGTCAGAATGCTCAGAGCACGCAGAACAACCGGCACCAGTCGAAGAATAAACTTTTCAAAATGATTTCATTTAATGAATAATGAATCCAGGCTCAGAACAGTGAGTAATTATGAACACCCATCAGGCAGATACAAAAAGGCAATACTTTACACGTCTCCTCGACGGCCGTTTCGGCGCACACAGCGCCTTCATCAAGAGGGGTCATCAAGACACTGAGCCAGAGACCTAGAATTTAAAAGATGTACAGAGCCATACTCACCTGCGCAGCGTCAGCTCAATCACAGGGGTCCGGCGCTCACATGCTCACACCCTCACGCGCGTCACCGCAGTCAGCACCAGCCGTACGTATGGACAGGAAGTCCAAACGGCGGTGTGGAACTGAAATGCAGCGCCCGCCGCAGGGGGGAAGACAATGTGGTTCCTAGTCCCCGGAAATGAGCCGGGTCGCAGGTTGTTGCTATGGAAACTGACGCCAATGCATCTATATCATTTAGACAGCGGCGTACCATAGTAATCACAGGAAATATGTGTCCATAAAAAATGGTGAACAAGAAAAGAATGCGAAAAAAGTGGCATAGCAATAAATCAATAATATAAAACACACTAAGCAGAACATTAGAATATTATGAGGACATCGGAGGCGGTAAACAATATTAATACAGAATAATATTATTTAATAAAAGGGGAAAAAGAAAACTCTTCATTTAGGCCAACCGGTCTCATAGAGTTGAGCTCATAGATCCAGTAGCATTCTTTTTTCATAAGAATGCCATGTCTGTCACCACCTCGCCTCAACGGTGGCACATGTTCGATGGGCATGAAAGCAAAATCATTGATAGAGTGTCCCATTTCGACAAAATGCCTGGCTACCGGAGGGGTACTAGCATCAATCTTCAAATAGGCTTTCTTAATTGAGGACCTGTGTACTCCAATTCTCTCCTTTAACATTCTCATTGTTTTGCCAACGTACAATTTATTGCACGGGCACTGAATTAGGTACACAACGTACTTCGTATCACAGTCCATAGCATGCCTTAGATTGTATCTATTGCCTGTTAATGGGTGTGTAAAAACATTGGTTTTAATTATGTGTCGGCAGTTGACACATCCAGTACACTTCTGCGAACCAACTGGCCTGGACAGCCAACTTCTCTGATCGACTTTAGGGCTAATGTCCGAATAGGTCAGCTGTTGCTTCAGGTTTTGGCTTCTTTTGAAGCAGAACATAGGAGGACTCTGACATACCTTCCCCATAATTGGGTCTGTGCGCAAAATGTGCCAATGCTGTAAAAAGGCTTCCTTTATGGCCTTGGACGCTGTAGAATAGGTAGTCACAAAATGCAGCCTCTGCTCTTTTTCTTCCTTAACTTTAGGAATCAGCAGATCGGACCTGGATAGGCTCAGACACCTGGATTTTGCCTCGTCCACTTCTCTGTGGTCGTATTGGCGATCCGTGAATTGTTTACACATCTCGGTCAGGACATCATCAAGTGCTGCTCTGTCAGACGTGATACGTACTGCTCTCAATAACTGAGAAAACGGTAAACCGCGCTTGAGCGGTTGGGGGTGGAAACTGGATGCAAGTAAAAGGGTATTTTTATCGGTTGGCTTTTTGAAGAGTGAAGTAGCAAAAGACCCATTGCTAATAGATATAAGAACATCAAGAAAATGTAACGATGTGGGGCTAAAGCTAGAGGTAAAGCGAATTTTCCCTGGGATAGAATTCAAAAAAAATACAAAGTCATTAAGGAGTTTCTCAGTGCCAGTCCAAACAAAAAACAAATCATCAATGTAACGAACGTAACAGCTGATAAATTTAGAAAAAATGGGATGGGAAAGCAAATACCGTTTTTCATATTGAAACATAAAAAGGTTGGCATACGATGGGGCCATGTTTGACCCCATCGCTGTGCCTCGGCGTTGCAGAAAAAACCCATTGTCAAACAAAAAATAATTTTTGTTAAGAACCAATTCAAGTAAAGTAAGTAAAAAATCAACTGGTGGACCTGTATAATGTGGACTGGCACTGATACACTCCCGGACCGCTCCGATGCCCTCCTCATGCTCAATGTTGGTGTAAAGGCTGGTGACGTCAAGGGTCACCAGCAAACACCCTTCCGGAGGTTGACCAAACTGTCCGAGTTTATTTAGAAAGTCAGTGGTGTCTCGCAGAAAAAATGGGCTAGCCTGCACTACCGGCTGGAGAAAAAAATCTATGTATTGAGACACCGGCTGGCTAATTGACCCCATGGAGGAAATAATTGGCCTCCCAGGTGGGGAGACCAAAGATTTATGTACCTTTGGAAGGCAATAGAGCAAGGGAGTCACAGGAAATTTTTGACTAAGAAACTCACTAGTGGGCTCATCGATCCAATTGTTACTCAATCCCATTGAAATAAGGGAATCAAACTCTTTTTTATATTTTTGAGTGGGATCATACGTGAGTTTTAAGTAACAGCTGGCATCACTCAACTGACCTTTAATTTCATTAATGTAGTAATCCCTGTCGAGAACAACTACGCCCCCGCCTTTGTCGGCGGGGCGAATGATGATATTGGAGTTGTCTCGCAGGGATTTAATGGCCAGTCTTTCACCTTGAGAGATGTTAGAATAGTATCTACCTGTTTTTTTAACCACCGGTAGAGCATCACGTTTAACAAGGCGCATAAAAGTATCAATGGATGCATTTGGAGAGGGGGGGTCAAAGTCACTTGGGACCCGAAAAGGAGATGGATTAGCTTTGGCAGCCTGTGGTTGCCTGAGGAAAAAATCTTTAAGCCGTAACTGTCTGTGGAAGCGAAAGAGTTCTGTTTCGCATTCAAAAGGTCTCTGCTTGTGGGTTTGCACAAAAGTTAAACCCTTATTCAATACGGACATTTCCATCTCAGACAAGACATGGGCTGAGAGGTTAAACACCATTATTTCTGATCCCCCCTCCTTCCCCTTCCTTTTTGAGTACTTGTGCCTGACGCCCCCTCTCCTGCATCTCGTGGGCCTCTTTTTTCTTTGTTGCGATTGCTCGCTCGATTGCCTAAAAAAACACCTTTACTTGAGTGGTCAGAGTCGCTATGTGAAGTTTGCGACTCGAGATCAGTAAAGTTAACCTCTCTGCGTTTCCTACTGGCAGTGTATTGTTCACGCCAAGGACGTCTGGAATTTTGTCCTGTTAACCAGGGGTAAACACGTAGCTCTCTATAATCATCCTTTACTTTTTTATATTTGCCTTTTTTAAAAGCTAATAGCTCAGATTTAAAAGTAGCTACTGTGTCTTCCAGTTTGGTCAACCAATCGGTGGAGGTGTCAGCTTTTAAAATAGCAGTGCCCTCCTTTTCACAAATCACAATTTCTCGCTTCACAATGTCTATGTCACAATTCACCTGCTGTACCACCAATACAATTAAATCAAAACTGCACTGGTTAAGGATGGCACACCAGTTTTTACAAAAATCCTTATTGGTGCAGCCTATGGTAGGCTGGTTCTTGATGCGGAACCCCCTAGGTATGTAACCTTCCCTGTGGTACTGTGACAGGGTTAATCCGTGGAGTTCTAATTCAACCAGCCTCTTACGGAGTCGTAGTAAGTCAGTGTGTACCTCAAGGGGGCTATCCACATCAAAAGCCAGCTCTTTGGTATCTGAAAAGAGGATTTTATTCACATCCTTGTCAAGGAACCTCTTTGTGCCAGTTAAATCATTAGCATCAAAATCCATTGCAACAGAGTGTGACACAGTCACCACAGAACATACAACAATAAACACAAAATACACAGACAATGATATATGTCCATGTGAGGTGGTATGTAACCACATAGATGATAACGGCGGTGCAAATGAAACGTTCAAAAGAACCATATATAGTCCAAAGAGCAGTCGCACCCGCTGACTATTGTAGACGGACCGTGCCAGGTCACAATTGGATAGGGAAAAGTCCTGTCAGAATGCTCAGAGCACGCAGAACAACCGGCACCAGTCGAAGAATAAACTTTTCAAAATGATTTCATTTAATGAATAATGAATCCAGGCTCAGAACAGTGAGTAATTATGAACACCCATCAGGCAGATACAAAAAGGCAATACTTTACACGTCTCCTCGACGGCCGTTTCGGCGCACACAGCGCCTTCATCAAGAGGGGTCATCAAGACACTGAGCCAGAGACCTAGAATTTAAAAGATGTACAGAGCCATACTCACCTGCGCAGCGTCAGCTCAATCACAGGGGTCCGGCGCTCACATGCTCACACCCTCACGCGCGTCACCGCAGTCAGCACCAGCCGTACGTATGGACAGGAAGTCCAAACGGCGGTGTGGAACTGAAATGCAGCGCCCGCCGCAGGGGGGAAGACAATGTGGTTCCTAGTCCCCGGAAATGAGCCGGGTCGCAGGTTGTTGCTATGGAAACTGACGCCAATGCATCTATATCATTTAGACAGCGGCGTACCATAGTAATCACAGGAAATATGTGTCCATAAAAAATGGTGAACAAGAAAAGAATGCGAAAAAAGTGGCATAGCAATAAATCAATAATATAAAACACACTAAGCAGAACATTAGAATATTATGAGGACATCGGAGGCGGTAAACAATATTAATACAGAATAATATTATTTAATAAAAGGGGAAAAAGAAAACTCTTCATTTAGGCCAACCGGTCTCTCTGAAGAGTTTTCTTTTTCCCCTTTTATTAAATAATATTATTCTGTATTAATATTGTTTACCGCCTCCGATGTCCTCATAATATTCTAATGTTCTGCTTAGTGTGTTTTATATTATTGATTTATTGCTATGCCACTTTTTTCGCATTCTTTTCTTGTTCACCATTTTTTATGGACACATATTTCCTGTGATTACTATGGTACGCCGCTGTCTAAATGATATAGATGCATTGGCGTCAGTTTCCATAGCAACAACCTGCGACCCGGCTCATTTCCGGGGACTAGGAACCACATTGTCTTCCCCCCTGCGGCGGGCGCTGCATTTCAGTTCCACACCGCCGTTTGGACTTCCTGTCCATACGTACGGCTGGTGCTGACTGCGGTGACGCGCGTGAGGGTGTGAGCATGTGAGCGCCGGACCCCTGTGATTGAGCTGACGCTGCGCAGGTGAGTATGGCTCTGTACATCTTTTAAATTCTAGGTCTCTGGCTCAGTGTCTTGATGACCCCTCTTGATGAAGGCGCTGTGTGCGCCGAAACGGCCGTCGAGGAGACGTGTAAAGTATTGCCTTTTTGTATCTGCCTGATGGGTGTTCATAATTACTCACTGTTCTGAGCCTGGATTCATTATTCATTAAATGAAATCATTTTGAAAAGTTTATTCTTCGACTGGTGCCGGTTGTTCTGCGTGCTCTGAGCATTCTGACAGGACTTTTCCCTATCCAATTGTGACCTGGCACGGTCCGTCTACAATAGTCAGCGGGTGCGACTGCTCTTTGGACTATATATGGTTCTTTTGAACGTTTCATTTGCACCGCCGTTATCATCTATGTGGTTACATACCACCTCACATGGACATATATCATTGTCTGTGTATTTTGTGTTTATTGTTGTATGTTCTGTGGTGACTGTGTCACACTCTGTTGCAATGGATTTTGATGCTAATGATTTAACTGGCACAAAGAGGTTCCTTGACAAGGATGTGAATAAAATCCTCTTTTCAGATACCAAAGAGCTGGCTTTTGATGTGGATAGCCCCCTTGAGGTACACACTGACTTACTACGACTCCGTAAGAGGCTGGTTGAATTAGAACTCCACGGATTAACCCTGTCACAGTACCACAGGGAAGGTTACATACCTAGGGGGTTCCGCATCAAGAACCAGCCTACCATAGGCCGCACCAATAAGGTTTTTTGTAAAAACTGGTGTGCCATCCTTAACCAGTGCAGTTTTGATTTAATTGTATTGGTGGTACAGCAGGTGAATTGTGACATAGACATTGTGAAGCGAGAAATTGTGATTTGTGAAAAGGAGGGCACTGCTATTTTAAAAGCTGACACCTCCACCGATTGGTTGACCAAACTGGAAGACACAGTAGCTACTTTTAAATCTGAGCTATTAGCTTTTAAAAAAGGCAAATATAAAAAAGTAAAGGATGATTATAGAGAGCTACGTGTTTACCCCTGGTTAACAGGACAAAATTCCAGACGTCCTTGGCGTGAACAATACACTGCCAGTAGGAAACGCAGAGAGGTTAACTTTACTGATCTCGAGTCGCAAACTTCACATAGCGACTCTGACCACTCAAGTAAAGGTGTTTTTTTAGGCAATCGAGCGAGCAATCGCAACAAAGAAAAAAGAGGCCCACGAGATGCAGGAGAGGGGGCGTCAGGCACAAGTACTCAAAAAGGAAGGGGAAGGAGGGGGGATCAGAAATAATGGTGTTTAACCTCTCAGCCCATGTCTTGTCTGAGATGGAAATGTCCGTATTGAATAAGGGTTTAACTTTTGTGCAAACCCACAAGCAGAGACCTTTTGAATGCGAAACAGAACTCTTTCGCTTCCACAGACAGTTACGGCTTAAAGATTTTTTCCTCAGGCAACCACAGGCTGCCAAAGCTAATCCATCTCCTTTTCGGGTCCCAAGTGACTTTGACCCCCCCTCTCCAAATGCATCCATTGATACTTTTATGCGCCTTGTTAAACGTGATGCTCTACCGGTGGTTAAAAAACCAGGTAGATACTATTCTAACATCTCTCAAGGTGAAAGACTGGCCATTAAATCCCTGCGAGACAACTCCAATATCATCATTCGCCCCGCCGACAAAGGCGGGGGCGTAGTTGTTCTCGACAGGGATTACTACATTAATGAAATTAAAGGTCAGTTGAGTGATGCCAGCTGTTACTTAAAACTCACGTATGATCCCACTCAAAAATATAAAAAAGAGTTTGATTCCCTTATTTCAATGGGATTGAGTAACAATTGGATCGATGAGCCCACTAGTGAGTTTCTTAGTCAAAAATTTCCTGTGACTCCCTTGCTCTATTGCCTTCCAAAGGTACATAAATCTTTGGTCTCCCCACCTGGGAGGCCAATTATTTCCTCCATGGGGTCAATTAGCCAGCCGGTGTCTCAATACATAGATTTTTTTCTCCAGCCGGTAGTGCAGGCTAGCCCATTTTTTCTGCGAGACACCACTGACTTTCTAAATAAACTCGGACAGTTTGGTCAACCTCCGGAAGGGTGTTTGCTGGTGACCCTTGACGTCACCAGCCTTTACACCAACATTGAGCATGAGGAGGGCATCGGAGCGGTTCGGGAGTGTATCAGTGCCAGTCCACATTATACAGGTCCACCAGTTGATTTTTTACTTACTTTACTTGAATTGGTTCTTAACAAAAATTATTTTTTGTTTGACAATGGGTTTTTTCTGCAACGCCGAGGCACAGCGATGGGGTCAAACATGGCCCCATCGTATGCCAACCTTTTTATGTTTCAATATGAAAAACGGTATTTGCTTTCCCATCCCATTTTTTCTAAATTTATCAGCTGTTACGTTCGTTACATTGATGATTTGTTTTTTGTTTGGACTGGCACTGAGAAACTCCTTAATGACTTTGTATTTTTTTTTAATTCTATCCCAGGGAAAATTCGCTTTACCTCTAGCTTTAGCCCCACATCGTTACATTTTCTTGATGTTCTTATATCTATTAGCAATGGGTCTTTTGCTACTTCACTCTTCAAAAAGCCAACCGATAAAAATACCCTTTTACTTGCATCCAGTTTCCACCCCCAACCGCTCAAGCGCGGTTTACCGTTTTCTCAGTTATTGAGAGCAGTACGTATCACGTCTGACAGAGCAGCACTTGATGATGTCCTGACCGAGATGTGTAAACAATTCACGGATCGCCAATACGACCACAGAGAAGTGGACGAGGCAAAATCCAGGTGTCTGAGCCTATCCAGGTCCGATCTGCTGATTCCTAAAGTTAAGGAAGAAAAAGAGCAGAGGCTGCATTTTGTGACTACCTATTCTACAGCGTCCAAGGCCATAAAGGAAGCCTTTTTACAGCATTGGCACATTTTGCGCACAGACCCAATTATGGGGAAGGTATGTCAGAGTCCTCCTATGTTCTGCTTCAAAAGAAGCCAAAACCTGAAGCAACAGCTGACCTATTCGGACATTAGCCCTAAAGTCGATCAGAGAAGTTGGCTGTCCAGGCCAGTTGGTTCGCAGAAGTGTACTGGATGTGTCAACTGCCGACACATAATTAAAACCAATGTTTTTACACACCCATTAACAGGCAATAGATACAATCTAAGGCATGCTATGGACTGTGATACGAAATACGTTGTGTACCTAATTCAGTGCCCGTGCAATAAATTGTACGTTGGCAAAACAATGAGAATGTTAAAGGAGAGAATTGGAGTACACAGGTCCTCAATTAAGAAAGCCTATTTGAAGATTGATGCTAGTACCCCTCCGGTAGCCAGGCATTTTGTCGAAATGGGACACTCTATCAATGATTTTGCTTTCATGCCCATCGAACATGTGCCACCGTTGAGGCGAGGTGGTGACAGACATGGCATTCTTATGAAAAAAGAATGCTACTGGATCTATGAGCTCAACTCTATGAGACCGGTTGGCCTAAATGAAGAGTTTTCTTTTTCCCCTTTTATTAAATAATATTATTCTGTATTAATATTGTTTACCGCCTCCGATGTCCTCATAATATTCTAATGTTCTGCTTAGTGTGTTTTATATTATTGATTTATTGCTATGCCACTTTTTTCGCATTCTTTTCTTGTTCACCATTTTTTATGGACACATATTTCCTGTGATTACTATGGTACGCCGCTGTCTAAATGATATAGATGCATTGGCGTCAGTTTCCATAGCAACAACCTGCGACCCGGCTCATTTCCGGGGACTAGGAACCACATTGTCTTCCCCCCTGCGGCGGGCGCTGCATTTCAGTTCCACACCGCCGTTTGGACTTCCTGTCCATACGTACGGCTGGTGCTGACTGCGGTGACGCGCGTGAGGGTGTGAGCATGTGAGCGCCGGACCCCTGTGATTGAGCTGACGCTGCGCAGGTGAGTATGGCTCTGTACATCTTTTAAATTCTAGGTCTCTGGCTCAGTGTCTTGATGACCCCTCTTGATGAAGGCGCTGTGTGCGCCGAAACGGCCGTCGAGGAGACGTGTAAAGTATTGCCTTTTTGTATCTGCCTGATGGGTGTTCATAATTACTCACTGTTCTGAGCCTGGATTCATTATTCATTAAATGAAATCATTTTGAAAAGTTTATTCTTCGACTGGTGCCGGTTGTTCTGCGTGCTCTGAGCATTCTGACAGGACTTTTCCCTATATATATATATATATATATATATATATATATATATATATATATATATATATATATTGAGACCTATTAAGGTCGTCCTCTGACCGGAAATAGGGCTATAATCCTTCCCCTATATAAGAAGGCTGCTTATGTCCATTCATTCTATCCTGGTTTGCAGTGGAGTAAGCATCCACATTCCCCTACTGCGGTAAGTGCTAACATTTTGGGTGCATATGTGAACCATTTTTTGTATTATTGGGAGATTTATACCTATTTACTTGGTTATTGTCTGGAGGTATTTAAAATCCTCTAAAGGGAATTGTTATTTAACTAGAAGTACGCTTTATCATATCCCCTGCTTTGTACTCTCTAGCGACAACATTATTGATTTTGCTGAGACTTTGAAATGTATGAAATGATTTCTCTCACTCTATTGGCATTTTAAAGATATATGCATCTATTTTAGGATGCCTCATTGTATGAGCCCTCCCTTTCATATATGGTTTATTTATATTGTTCTCATTAGGACTGTGTTTCACGTTCATGAATTTACATGTTGCACCCCTATAATGGTGACTCCGCCCCCTGGCTTTTTTGTGTCTCCTCTCTGCTATATATGTTTTTAGTATACCTCAGGAGGTTACTAATGGATTATTTTTGGATTATACCTTTATAGGATTTTACTATTTTTTACTGAGTGTGAGAAAGGAAGTTCCTATCCTCAAGCCTGTGGGTTAAATCCATACTTTTGGATCTCACCCCCTTGGTATGTACGGTTACCCCCTTATATATTTAGGAGTTCATCTTTCCTAATAATTGGGATTTATTTATCAATATCTATTACCTGTAGGCTATATACACCTTCTTGTCCACCTTTGAAGGAATTATATTTGGATTTTTATCCTTGGCTCTAACCTCCGTCTCCACCCACACTGGTATGTGTATATTTAGTTCCGTCATTTATTGCTTGCTCCCTCTTCTTTTAATTTCTTTTAATTAATTTTTTATGATAAATTGTCTATCGATCTGATGTCCAAATGCATTATTGCAGATTTTAACTGACTGTACGTGTAAAGGAACATTGTCCATTACTGCCATTGTTGTCTGGATTTCTGGCCGTATTTGGCCATGGTATGTACAATTCATGTAAGACGAAACTTCTATATATGAATTCCATTCTGTACATAGTTTGTGCCAACATTCCCTTTCTTGTACCACTTTTTAGCCATGCCCCTGATGAAGTCGTGTAGACGAAATGCGTTGGGATTCCAATAAAGAACTGCTTTTTACATTCGAGGTCTTCGGTATTATTTTTGAAGTATACGAATACTCCGTCTGAATAAAAGTGACCGCAGGATCACACCTATTTGGGACTATAAGTTTGTGGCTAGGTGGTACCACTTGAGCGCACTCTGGACACCCCCCATCCGTATATATATATATATATATATTTATATACATACATACATATACACACACACACACACACACACACACACTATATATACACCTATAGATTGTAAGCTTGCAAGCAGATCCCTCCTACCTCTGTCGGTTTGTTACTACCCAGTTAGTTTTTTCACAGTTGTAAAGCGCAACGGAATATGCTATGCTATATAAGAAACTGTAAATTAATATTACCCATGAACTCATGTTCAAATGTAATTTTACTTTACTTTTAAATGTGTTTGTAGGGACAATATATTGAATAGATAGAAACCTGAATCCCTTGGAATTGTAACACCACCACACAACTTAATAAAACACAACAATTACTACATAATACCACAGCTCCATGGACTGCCTTAATAAATTATTTTTTCGACACATTTCAAATACTACACTGATAAGAGCATCTAAAAAGTATATACCTAACTAGCTTAACTCTCACCACTATCTACAAATGACATATTTACTTAATCAGATACAGAAAGCTCATTACGTAGAAAGCAATTCATGTATAATCAAGACTGACATTTCTCTGGGATACCCTCCCCCACGTTTCTGTTGATTTTACTGCGGGGTCATAATAAATCAGAATGAGGGGCTGCAACATACAAAGCTACTCATCAATAACTATGACGAGACGTGATAAATAAGACTAGACTACAATGCCAATCAATACATTAAAGGTTCCGCCATCGCTGTTGAAATTGTAAAAGTATTCAATAGATTTAAAAATGTGTTAATGTCTGATAGTAAAGGGGCGTACACACTGAGCAATTTTGCGCTCTTTTCTAAGCAATCTGACTAGATTGCTTTGAAAGTAAAAACAGATCTCTCCGTGTGTATGCCCCGAGTGATTAATTATCTCCTGCTAAGTCAGTGCATGCAGTCAAAATCTAGTCAAATTGAATAGCAGGTAACTGCAAATCTCTCTGGCCCTTATTCTGAACTGAGCGGTACGGCCCGCGTGCGGCCGTACCGCCGATGTTTTCACTCTGCACATGCGCAGAGGTCAATCTGCGCATGTGCAGGCGAAATCGCCGCACATAAAGTTTCTACGCCGCAAAGGGGGCGTATAGGGGCGTGAGGGGCTTCATACCCTCATTTCCCTATGCATACGCCCCGCGTTTCATGGGCGTTCCCATGCAAACGCGGGGCGTATGCATGGTAATGAGGCTATGACGCCAGTGATGGGGGCGGAAAGCTGACATCGCCGGATGTCAGTTCTCCGCCCCCATACAAGCTTTCACACGGACGATTGTCCGTGTGGTCTCAGCTTGCGGGAGCTGGTGGGGCGTGCGGCCCTGCCTTCGATGGTCGCAGACCATCGAATGCAGGGGGCAGCTCCCACCATGGTGGAGGCGTACGCCCCACCATTTTCATGCGGATCGCCAGCCGTCCGTGTACGGACGGCCGTGGCGATCCGTATTGTGGGCGGGGATTGGTTTGTGCGGCCGGAGCACCGTATGCGGCTCCGGCCGCACAGATCTGAATAAGGGCCTCTGTGTGTACAGAATGAAAGATACTGATTGCAATCTCTTATTCTGAACCACAACTTTTTTTTGTTTAAGCAAACATCCCTTAGCACAAATCTCTGCATGTGTATGTGCTCTCCATGGGCAATCTGGACACAGGTAAATCGCCTACCCTAAATAGCTTAGCATTTCTATGTGTTTATGCCCTTAAGCCTCTATATGTTGTATATTGGCGCAAATATTTTCATCCATTTATATTAGCAACTGTTAATTTCTCCTTAAGTTAAAAAAATCAAAATAAGCATTTTTCCCCTTATTTTATTATTTATTTACAGTTTCTTATATAGCGCAGCATATTCCGTTGCGCTTTATAATTGGAAACAGTGATTAAATAAACTGGGTAGAAACAAACCGACATAGAGGTAGGATAGAATAGAATAGATAGAATTCCATAGTATGGCAGTCCCATCAGATTACAAGACAGTCCTGAGATGATGCAATTAGATATAAATGCTACTGGAGGTTGTGTAGGGGTTCCTGAATATGATAAGCTTGTCTGAGTTGTGTTTTCAGGGAACGCTTGAAAGTTTGGAGCCTAGAGGAGAGGCTTAATGTGCTTGGAAGTTCATTCCATAAGGTGGGTGCTGTCCGACAAAAATCCTGCAAATGTAAAAGAGTCTTTCTAGAAGATGGTTATGGGGCCCATTTAGCATATAATTGCCCCCAATTCCCCCAAAACACCCGTTAGCAGCAAATATTATCTATCCCCAGAATGTATGTACAAGGGTGTCACAACTGGTCAGATCAGAGCTGGAAATGACCACAAGGCGTAGGGGCTGACTAGTATAGGAATTGGGGTGCCTTGATAAGGCTACTGTGCATCACCAGGAGGCACCCAAGGCAGTTAGTTATACCCCTTTCACACCGCACTTGTTAAACAGTATATTGCCGTTTTTTTTACATTTCAAAACGTGTAAGGCTGCAGTGGGAAAGTGCCAGATTTGATTTACCGGTTAAAGATAACCGGTTTTCAAAACGTTTAAAAAGCAGAGTCCTACACGTTTCAGAGATGTTTTTTATGCAGTGAGAATGGCTCAGAAACGGTATTTAGTAAAAACAACAGATTACAGACCTGTGATAGGCTGTCCCCTGCATTCTGCCTTGAAACGTGTTCAGGGGATTAAACGGGTTGACTGATGTGAATGGTACTTAAACGGTATTTTAAACGGTAATCTACTGCAATGTGAAGGCTCAGACACGTTTTAAATACCGTTTAAAAATACCAGTTTTTGAAATGTTTTGGCAGTGTGAAAGCGGTATTAGAAACAAGACTGCAAGGTAAATATTATTAATACCACAGATGGTACAGATAGTAACTGGTGAGACTTATGTGAATGTGAATGGCAACAAATACAACAGGATTCAGTACCATAATAGAAGCATGAATAACATTAGTAGGTGCAGTGTAGGAACGCTGATGCAGTCTATGAGTGCTTGGTAGCAAATGGAGAAGTGTAGCACACTGATGAAGTCCTGTTTAGATGAACAACAGATGTGGTACTGTGTGAGAACACTGAGGGAGTCCAGACAATTAATACAGCAATAACAATATACGGTACAGTGTAAGAACACTGAAGGAGTCCAGATAACAATATTGACAATAACTGTAAAGGTATTGGGGTATGGTGCAGTGTAAGAACACTGATGGAGTCCAGATTATAATACAGACACAGGAGATGCAATATGGAGAAACAGCAAGGTGGTATTGACCCTTGGAGACTTGAAGACATACCGAAGGAATTGGGTCGAAGATAATATGCAGCAATAACTGAAGAATCTTGGATGAGGACTACCGATTGTGGAACATCAATAGAGCTGACGATCACCGCTGGAGTTGCTAATGATGCAGGAGAATCACAGATGATGAATGTAGAAGAAGCTGAAGAATCACCAATGATGCTGAAGAACAATCAATGGTGAATACAGATGGTGGAACATCGCTGGAGCTGAAGAATTACCGATGATGCTTGGAAGTCAACGATGGTGGAACATCGATGGAGCTGAGGAATTACTGATGGTGCTCGAAAGTCACCGATGGTGAAACATCAATGGAACCAGACTGCACACTTGGAGTACACCGGTTCTGGAGCAGGATGGAAAGCTCTGGAGAACAGCACCTGGAAGCAGCTAAAGAGACAGGGAGCGCACCATACAGGTAGCACAATCTGATCAGTAGCACTGGCCACTGGCTTTACTTACCCAGCACCTATATAGCAGCAGGGGAGTGGTGCTTGGCCGGGCAATTAGCACTGCTGAGAGCCTCACAGGATAGCATACCTCCCAACTTTAAAGCTGCTTGAAGAGGGACACCTTTGCGCACCCGAAAATGCATGGCTATCCGGAAAGGGGGCGTGGCCTATAAGTGGGTCTTCCTGTGAGGCCACGCCCCATTTTGCCGCTGTGGGGACATGGTCTCGAGGCTCTGTGAGCCTCTAGCCATACCCCCAGCCCCCCCTGGCTGCGGGAATAGATGCTGTGCGCACAGTGTTTATTCACCGCTGTTCAGCAACTGACAGGGGGGTCTCTCAACAGCTCCCCCTCACAGGACACTGCTGGCTGCAGGAGGGTCACGGGAACGTCCCTGAAAACCGGGACGTTCCCGTGTTAATCAGAACTGTTGGGAGGTATGGGATAGGCTGAGAAATGCCAGGAAGAACTTGGCTGCTCCCATGTTCAGGGAAGGTGCGAAAAGTTGTTTATACAGCACATGGCGCATAGCTGTGGTAATGGCGGTGGAGTGAAAGCCGCAGGAGATAGAGGCTGACAGGCAGGTATGGATTAGTGTTTGTCTGCGGCAGCTGCCACGCTAGGAGACTACTGGATTGCTAATACAGATGCAACCTATGAGTGCTGGATCCCTGCACTGCTGACTGTGGGCAGAGCGCACACAGCGCTGATGTAAGCATGTTTAAACACTTGGAAGGTAAATATACCTGTCTTAATACTCTGGCAGTGACAGAGGGACTGCAGCAGGAATCTTCGATCCCTACTGCCATCGCTCCTGCCCTGCCTGCAGCTGCTCCCTCCCCCCCATAAGTTACTTTGGGTGATGCGATGCTGCCCGATTTATCAACATCACACAGCATTGCATCACATTGGGTCCCATTGTTTCCTATGGTCTACAGACCGCACTGCTGGCGGAGCTGTGCGGTCAATGGGGTCGGCCGGGGGTCCTCGCTAACCGTGCATGCACAGACCCCCAGCACCGGCGAATCTTTCGGGGCCCTGTCCCTGCATCTGCAGGATGATGCAATCAACTGAAAGGATCGCATATTGCAATGGGATCCTGGGTGGTAAATGTCACCCAGATCGCATTGCATATGCAATCCAATGATAAATGGGCCCCTATGTATGTTAATAGAAACAATTGTCATTTTATTCTTAATGCGTAGTGCTGTAGACTAGACTAGGAGTTAATTTCATTTTCTTCCAATCGCTGCTGGTACTGCACTGCCACCTTGTGGTAACTTTTGAAATGGTCACAAATGTATTGATAAAAAACTTTTGTTGCTTTTTAAAGTGTACATAGGGCCTAATTCTGGTTCACTCGCATAAGTAAATTCTCTCTTTCATGGACAAAACCATGTGCACTGCAGGGGGGCAGATGTAACATGTGCAGAGAGCGTTACATTTGGGTAGGTTTTGTACTTCAAACTCATATCTACATTGTAGTGTAAAAATAAATCAGCCAGTATTTACCCTGCACAGAAATAGAAAAAAAAACAAATATAACTCTCTCTGCACATGTTACACTAGTCCCACCTGCAGTATACATGGTTTTGTCCATTAGAGAACAGAGAATTTGCTTTTGCGAGTGAACCAGAATCAGGCCCATAGTATATAGAAGTATATTACAGTTTACGGTATATTGCAATGACTGGGGCTATACTGCTTGATCAAACATTGAAACATGAGGTAAACTCCCACAACTGCATACAATATTAAGCAGATTGCAATAGCAAAAGTGCATATTAGGGCTACATGATTCTAGACGGACACAGAGTACTGTTGATTTGAGTATAAATGTTTCAGTATAAATTATGGATGTGCACCGGCCACTTTTAGTGTTTTGTGAAACGTGTTTGTATCTCCGGCAGTGTTTTGGATCCGTGGATCGGACCCATCAGTGTTTCGTGTTTTGGATCTGTAATTTTTTTTTTTTTTTAAACAAAAAATCCCTAAAATCGCAGAATGTTTATTTCTCCTACGCCATTATTAACCTCAATAAAATTAATTTCCACTTAATTCCAGTCTATCCTGAATACCTCACAATGTCATTTTTAGGCCAAAGATTGCACTGAGGTAGCTGGATAACAAAAGAAAAGAGGTTCAAGATGGACTTTAACTGCAGTATCACTGGACTATAATGGCAGTATGACTGGACTTATGCAGCAGTACCAATGGACTTTAACGTCAGTGTCACTGGACTGGAGTAATACAGCAAGATTACTGGATTGGATTTATGTAGCAGTATCACTGGACTCCAACGGCAGTATTACTGGACTTATGCAGCAGTACCAATGGACTTTAACAGCAGTGCCACTGGACTGGATTTAGGCAGCAATATCACTGGACTGGACTTATGCAACAATATCCCTGGACTGGACTTATGTAGCAATATGACTGGACTTTAATGGCAGTATGACTGGACTTATGCAGCAGTACCAATGGACTTTAACGGCAGTGCCACTGGACTGGACTTATGCAGCACTATCACTGGACTATACTTATATAGCAGTATCACTGGACTTTAATTGCAGTATTACTGGACTTATGCAGCAGTACGACTTTAATGTCAGTGCCACTGGACTGAACTATACAGAACTTTCTCTGGACTGGACTATACACACAGTATCACTGGACTGGACTATACAGCACTTTCACTGGACTGGATTATACACACAGTATCACTGGACTGGACTATAATATATTGCTATCACTGGATATTGTACTGATATATTGGACTGTATCACTGGACTGGACTATGCAGCACTTTCATTGGACTGGACTATACAGCACTATCACTGGCACTGGACTATACAGCCCTTTCATTGGACAGCAGACAGCACTATCACTGGACTGGACGGCGGTGTGACAGGCAAGCAGGCAGGCAGGGAGTCAGGCAGTCGGCCAGGATGTGCTGCCTCTTCACTCTCCATTAAAGGGTCCATATCTCGCAAGTTCCTATGGCAGGATCTCCCAAGATCCAACAGCGGGTTCTTGCGAGGTCGGAGACTCGCGCTCCGAGTCTGGGTGGGAATTCCCGATCAAGCTTGGAGTGCGAGCCCGGATTGGGGGGTGTCTGGATTCCCCTAATTTGAACTTGCACATCCCAAGTATAAATTACCCAAGAAAGGGGCAAGGCTGATACAGTGCAGCATGCACAGATTAGTCATACTTAGGTCTTATTCTTGTGTGTTTTTATTGTGTTCTTTTGTAAGTTTTTTTTTTTAGCAAGGACATTTCGTTAGTTATTACCTCTTATATTACACTTTCAAACCCAAATGCAATAGCCTGTGACCTGCAGGCACAGATGCGTTTTTAAATAAAGAACAAGATGTGTGGTGCGCTATCAACAGCAGCTGGCACAGGGTTGTCAGGCCCCAATAATATATAGGTAATAAATAAAAAACATGTGCCAGCGCTGGCTGAGAAGAGAGTAAAAGAACACGGTTCTCAAAATATGATAACAATTTATTAATATAAAAGATAAAGGATGAATAAAAAGTGAATCACTTTAGAACAAATGTCCATGACACAATCATAAAATGCTATAACAGGGATAGTGAACGTTATATTGGCTTTGAGCTGTTTATGAAAAACAGAACCTATTCTGTTTTACCTAAACAGCTCAAAGCCAATATAACGTTCACTATCCCTGTGATAGCATTTTATGATTGTGTCACAGATGCGTTTTTGTATACTGGTTTAGCCATACCGCCCATCTTTTCAAATACCAGCATCAGGACTCCTGTGTGCGGCCTGTATGCTTTCTGCATAAAAAGTTGCGTGGCCTTGCAAAGTTGGCGCAGATTCATAACCATGATCCACGCCCCCATTTTTGTGTGGGGGGCATGGCCAGCTCCCTGTGAGTAACTGTCCATGTCCCGTTTCCCTGAATAGATGCTGTGCACATTCACACAGCTTATTAAGTGCACACACTGAATGATACCGGTAATTTATACCAAAATGAATCTGCATGTTCATAGATGTACACTAATGTGCAAAAATATACTAATGCTACTGGCACTTAGAATTCCAAACGCAAACTGGCTATGCACATAAATGCAGCATCAGTTGCATATCATTCATAATCAACCATCTAACCCCATGGTGGTGCAGAATGGCTGCTTGGTCTGAGACACTAGCACCGTGGTTTCTGCATACAGCACATGCCATCATAATGGACACGACATTCCTGCATTTTTGCTGCCACTCCCTTCCCATTACCTCCCACAAACCTTCCCTGACTGTCAATCAATTTGTACTTTGGCACAGTCCCTGACTGTCAATCACTTTGTACTTTGGCACAGTCCCTGACTGTCAATCACTTTGCACTTTGGTACAGTCCCTGTCAATCACTTTGCACTTTGGCATGTGCACAATGCGATCTTCGCTCAACTCCATTACAATTGTGACTATGCACGTCTCTGAATCAGGCCCATAGTTTCTTATTGCTAGCCAAGATTAGCAGGCAGCTTTCTCTGTTGAATGATATTGTAAAGAAAGTACACCGCTCCACTGTCCCTGCAGTCATAACAGCCTGGAGCTGTCCCAATAAATCAGGAGTTTCCATCAGAATCGGGATAGCTGTCTGCCAGTGCTGTTCTCTCCAACCTGATGCTGGTGACTGGTCGTCATCTTAGAAATAACGTGTTTTTATACTGATTTTACATACTTTAGTACTTTAGTATGGGGATGTAGAGATTATTTGCAAAAAAGCTTTTCATTTGTAACTTGGTAGTGTTACTGTACACCATTGTGAGATGGGTGTCACAGCACAGCTTCAGGTGTCCCCTTGCGGTCTGCACCTCTCCTGGGGTCTCCTGGGACTGTATGCTGTCTGCACCACTCCAGGGGTCTCCTGGGACTGTATGCTGTCTGCACCACTCCAGGGGTCTCCTGGGACTGTATGCTGTCTGCACCACTCCGGGGGTCTCTGGGGACAGTATGCTGTCTGCACCACTCCGGGGGTCTCTGGGGACTGTATGCTGTCTGCACCACTCTGGGGGTCTCTGGGGACTGTATGCTGTCTGCACCACTCCGGGGGTCTCCTGGGACTGTATGCTGTCTGCACCACTCCGGGGGTCTCCTGGGACTGTATGCTGTCTGCATCACTCCGGGGGTCTCAGGGGACTGTAAGCTGTGTGCATCACTCCGGGGGTCTCAGGGGACTGTATGCTGTCTGCACCACTCCGGGGGTCTCAGGGGACTGTATGCTGTCTGCACCACTCCGGGGGTCTCAGGGAACTGTATGTTGTCTGCACCACTCTGGGGGTCTCCTGGGACTGTATGCTGTCTGCACCACTCTGGGGGGTCTCCTGGGACTGTATGCTGTCTGCACCTCTCCTGGGGTCTCCTGGGACTGTATGCTGTCTGCACCACTCCAGGGATCTCTGGGGACTGTATGCTGTCTGCACCACTCCGGGGGTCTCCTGGGACTGTATGCTGTCTACACCATTTCGGGGGTCTCCTGGGACTGTATGCTGTCTGCACCACTCCGGGGGTCTCCTGGGACTGTATGCTGTCTGCACCACTCCGGGGGTCTCCTGGGACTGTATGCTGTCTGCACCACTCCGGGGGTCTCCTGGGACTGTATGCTGTCTGCACCACTCCGGGGGTCTCCTGGGACTGTATGCTGTCTGCACCTCTCCTGGGGTCTCCTGGGACTGTATGCTGTCTGCACCACTCCGGGGGTCTCCTGGGACTGTATGCTGTCTGCATCACTCCGGGGGTCTCAGGGGACTGTAAGCTGTGTGCATCACTCCGGGGGTCTCAGGGGACTGTATGCTGTCTGCACCACTCCGGGGGTCTCAGGGGACTGTATGCTGTCTGCACCACTCCGGGGGTCTCCAGGGACTGTATGCTGTCTGCACCACTCCGGGGGTCTCCTGGGACTGTATGCTGTCTGCATCACTCCGGGGGTCTCAGGGGACTGTATGCTGTCTGCACCACTCCGGGGGTCTCCTGGGACTGTATGCTGTCTGCATCACTCCGGGGGTCTCAGGGGACTGTATGCTGTCTGCACCACTCCGGGGGTCTCCTGGGACTGTATGCATCACTCCGGGGGTCTCAGGGGACTGTATGCTGTCTGCACCACTCCGGGGGTCTCCTGGGACTGTATGCTGTCTGCATCACTCCGGGGGTCTCAGGGGACTGTATGCTGTGTTTGCTATAGATGTTTATAACTATAGCAAACACAGTGTTACACACTCGCCGGGTCGTTTGCAGTGGGGAGGGATGGGACAGACGGCGGCAGGGACGGGGATCGCACATGGAAATGCCCAGCGTTTTATGGACGTCCCCATGAAAATGCTGTGCACAGGAAGCCAGCCGCCCACCCCGTCTTTGACCAGGCACATGCAAATAAAAGGCAGTTCAGAATGACTTTTATTTGGGAAGGCAGGAGATATCAATGGTTTCTCATGCCGTGGAGGCATGTGAGGGGATGTGTTTTCGTTATACATCCCCTCGCATGTTACCGAGGGGAATCGGCAAAGGTGGGGGGAGGGGGTGGGTTTAGACAGGCGGCGTCTCTGGTGCTCAGTAAGCTGCAATGTTCGCAGCTTACTGAGCAAACCAGAATCAGGACCTTGGTTGGAATTGAACCATGAGTGAGGCAGTAATGCTAACATTACACCATCCGTGCTGCACCAATGTAATTCCCACAGAAAAATCTGTGTAAAAGTGAGCATAATACACATGATGTGCTAGGATCTGAGTGTAATGTAGATTGTGTGGTAGAGTAGTCCCCATTGTAAGTTTCTCCTGCATCCTTTCAGCCGGTTCTGTTAATGAGTGTTCCCTCTCCCTGCGCTGTATGGCAGAGTATTTGTTTGATGTGCTCATTTACACGCTGTTCACGTGTGTGTCTTGTGTGTACCTCTGCCCCAGATAAATTGGGGCTTTGGTTTATAAAAGCTGCAAAACACTAAACTGCTAAATATACATGTATTCTGCGATGAAAGGGTGAGGGGTTGATTGACACACTCCTAATTAGATAAAGGGCCTTTCAGCTTTTTCATTGTGGTTAATTATGGATCTAAAAAATCAGTTCCCTCCATTTACTTAGCTGAGATTAGTTGTCTACAACCCGCGCAATTGCCACACTTCGTTTACTTTTTATACTTGTACATGTTTTATTTATTTTTCATCTTTAAATGTTTGTTTTGCAAATTACATTTGCATATATATATATACACTTCACCTCTCACAAATTAGTTTTTTATTTTATTTTTGATATGCGCTTTACATTGTAAATCACTGGTGACCAGTGGCGGCTCCTGATGGGAAGCTGCAGCACAGTTCAAAATTCAAATAGTGGAGCTGCACCAACTGCCAATCAGTCAGTTTGGAGGAATGGCTGTTGGTGTGGCTCCCCTATTTGTATTTCGGACTGTGCTGCAGCCCCTCCTCTGGAGCCTCCCCGCTGGTGCCCCTTTTAAAAAAAAATGAACATGGTATGGTAATTAACATTAAAGCATAGGTGCATGTTTGGTTCGTTACCAAAGCAATGAATAGGCAGTAACACATTCAACAAAATGTTATTAATAGGGAGAAAGGCATCTCAATGTACATGCATGTCAGCTGTTTGCCCATTTCGGGACAAGGGAACAGAGACACCCCTGCCAAATGTGGGGGCCATTGGGAGATTTGGTAAGAAATTTCAAGTTTTTTTAAAGCAGTAATCACTTACACTGCAACATCAAACTGGTTTTGCAGTGTAAATGATTGCCGCTTTATAAAAAATGGAAATTTCTTACCAAATCTCTCACTTTCTGAATCTCTCATCCTATTAAATCTCACCCATGGTTTATGATACTATATAATAAACTGTTAATAAAATAAATACTCATCAATAGAAGATTCCGGATTATGGCAGGTACATGCCAATAATTTAGTTATATGCAGATGTACCATCCCTTTAAAGTGTGAAGTTTGCAAACAAAGTGACCATTAATGTACTGCTAATTGCAACCATTATTGATATGGCTGGAGCTATCCACCAATCTGAGTCCTGTCATTCATTTACTGTATGGAAGCATGTGGAGAATGGGCGCAGGACTACAGAAGGGAAATGTTATAGAAAAAACTATTGGTGCCAATGAATGGTCGTGTAGGGCCCCAGTGTATTACTTTGCCCAGGGTCTATAATGCTGTTAAGATGGCTCTGACTACTTATAGATGTGCTGATGGCAGCATGCCTTAGTAATTAAAGATGACTGGAACTTTTAGCTCCACGTAAAAAATACTCTTTTGAAAACACATACACCTGAAAATAATATTTTATTATAGTAAATACTACATCTATTACCAATTTATTCTCCACCTAAATCCCTGGTGGAATTTCTTTTCTGTCCTCCAGCAAAAAGAAAACCCCATATAGACAACACACAATGCTCCTTGCAGAGCCTAACTTAATAACAAGTACATACAGGGCCACCAATAGGGGGGTGCTGTGGGTACAGCTGTCCCAGACCCCGGCCTCTGGAAGGGCCCGGGCAGTTCATTTTGCCCACTGCAACCCCCCGACTGCCTCCACTGCTCTGCTCTCAGTGCGCTGAACAAAGTAGGTCCTAACAACCTAAATTCTGTTATTTTAGTGTTTTTTATGCTTTAAAAAAACAAAAAAACAGAACCCAAAACGCTGAGGGGGTGTTTTTGGCAAAAGCCAGTAGAATCCAAAACCTGAAGGTAAGCAGAACCCAAAAGGCAAAAAGTGGCCGGTGCACATCCCTACATAATATGTGATCATATCTGTGAGTGCCTAGATGACCACTTTTCATGCCCAATTCATGGCCGCAGAAGTGCGTAAATCGCTATTCATCATGCGCCAGAGCGTACATGCACATCCCTGAAACTGGAATCATATCAGATCTTGGTTTCAGTGCTGGCCAGGGGCAGCGACAATGCAATGGGGGTCGACGATGCAGTGGTTTGTGAGAATGGTCTGGACAATGCAGGCATCGCTGACAATGCAGATGTATTCGGACCACTCGGGACGAGGGCCGTGGCAGCTTTGTGATGTCACACGCAGCCGCTGAGACCCTCAAACATGGCCGTCCTGCATCTGGCCTTACAGTTATGAATCAGAATCATCATTATTGGCCAGGTATACTTGCGTATACTAGAAATTTGATTTGGATTGCTGTGCAACAGCCAGTTAGGTAACAGTTAAACAGTGACAGTACAGATATACATGACACATACAGGTATTCGCTAGATCAGGGGTCCTCAAACTATTTTGCTCTGGGACCCCATTAGACAATAAAAATTACAGGACCGCAGCAAGTGACTGCAGAAGGTCACTTCTGCAGTCACTTGGCCAGGTATACTTGCGTATACTAGAAATTTGATTTGGATTGCTGTGCAACAGCCAGTTAGGTAACAGTTAAACAGTGACAGTACAGATATACATGACACATACAGGTATACGCTAGATCAGGGGTCCTCAAACTATTTTGCTCTGGGACCCCATTAGACAATAAAAATTACAGGACCGCAGCAAGTGACTGCAGAAGGTCATCACATCACATGTGTAGTGCCAGCATTGTGGAGGCACAGAGTGATGGAAGGAGTCTAAAATAACAGACGATTCAACAGATTGTTTAGACTCCTTAAATCACTGAGGGCCAGATTCTCTAAGCTTCAAAAGTGATAAAATGGAGAGTGATAAACAGCCAGCCAATCAGCTCCTGTCTGATATTTTTCAAACACTGTCTGTGACATGACAGGTAGGAGCTGATTGGCTGGCTGTTTATCACTCTCCATTTTATCACTTTTGAAGCTTAGAGAATCTGGCCCTGACTAAGATGAAGTCGCAAGCCCATACTGAGTAGGTCGGGACCCACTTTGGGGTCAGGTCCCACAGTTTGAGAACCGCTGCGCTAGATGTACTATGGGCATTGTAGATGCAGAAAACATATATTCGTTGAGCTGCACAGCGCCTAGGCAGCCGTGTGGTGTGATCCAACATGTTGGATGGCAATGCCTTGTGCTGGGCGCCCCCACATGCTAGCGCTGGGAGTTGTAGTCTCACAAAACTACAACTCACTCTGACACAGGCCCTTTATCAGCTACTCTGTACAAGATACAAATCAATATAGGCCTAGCTTCTGTTTGTACACCCAACCCCAATGTTTAAGTAAACAAGCCAAGTATTGTCTCCTTTGTACACACACAGTTATTGCTGTTATAAGATTGCACTTCTATATACTAACCAATTGCCTGTCTCTCTAATTGACCCTTTACTTTGCTTAACCCCCCCCCCCCCCAGCCATCATTACTCATGCATGCGTGCGTTACAGAATGTGAACTGTCTCCACGCGCTCGTAAAAAGCTGAGCTGTCTGACATTGTCATTTCCTCTTAATTGTAATTTCGATATTTGTGTTACTAAGTGGGGCTGAGGTTTTTAAAAATATACATTTTAAATGAGGCAAACAGACAAATTAGTTGTAAATAAGATAATGCCTCTTTTGCAGGTAGTAGTTATATAAGCCCTCTGGGTCTCTGCCATTCTCACAGTGATTTACAGCTTAAAATACTCCCAGTCATACACGCCCTGTCTGCCAGGTGTCAGGCTTAATGGAACACAGCCCATCCCATTCTGAAGCCCCTTAGGGTCTAATCTCCCATCCCAAGACCCTGACCCTTTTCAACAGTTCACAGAAACTTGAAACTATTTGGGCTTGCTAATAAATCTTGTATAGGGAACATAATCTTTTCTGAAAGATGAGTGATTAGGATTGGATAACCTATTCACATTTTTTGTTGCCAGGTAAAATCATTATCACTCAATTCCTCAATTATTTTCCCCACCTGGTTCTTATGGTAGAACAGTGATCAGATATACTGTCTTTATAATGCAATATACAGTGTGGGTAGAAACATAGAATATGACAGGAGATCCATATGGCCTATCCAGTCTGCCTGTTAGGGTATCAGTGTAAGGGATCATGTTAGGGGGTGGTTATCGTATTAGGGATGGGGTATTAGGGTTGTTTTAGAAAATTGAGTTAGGTGGTAAGGGTGTTAGAGTTAGTTTAGGGCATATAATTAAGCCAGTCATTCCAAAACTGTGTGCTGTGGCACCCTGGGGTGCTGCTGAGCCCTTCCAGGGGTGCCCTTGGTTAGTGATCAAGACACAATTCAAATTATTATGGGCACTGTAATAGGCAAAACCAGTGCTTGTGGCTTTCATTCATATGTGGACAAACAAAAGCGAATCCTGTCTCTCATCACATAACTGAGCCTAAGGAAGACATATAAACACGATTTATTTAATTTAATACTATTTTTTAAAGTACTAGAGTAATAGTGTGATTCAAAAAAGTTTGGGAAGGGCTATTCTCCCTTGTGTCCATGACCCCCATAGAGAAAGAATAGAACCTGTGGCGAGCACAGCAAGCCTGCAAGGGGCTTGTTTGCGCTCGCCTCCCTGTCTAAGCACCGGCAGTCGGGATTCAGATGTTGGTATACTGACTGTCGGGATCCCGATTGCCGGGCAGTCATACCACACCCAGGCAACCAATGGAGGTACTGGAAGAGCGGATCAGCAGCGTCTTGCTAGGAAGATCAGCCTAGCAGCAGCATTTAGAATGGATTGCAGTGGCGAGAGTTTGCTCTTGGGAAGACCAATTAGGATACTATTGTAATAGTCAATGCTGGATATAATGAGTGCATGGATAAGGGATTTAGGGGGGGATGTTCTAACATCCGCACCCCAGCTCCACCCCCTATCGCCATCCATCGCATTCATAATTATCGCATATGCAGTAACATATGCGATAATTATGGCAAAGGACAGCTCTTGCATTAAGAGCTGTCCTTTGCGATAGAGTCAGCGGGTCCCATGGGAACCCGGCGGCTCTCCCCTCCCTCCCTTACCCAGCTGCTGCTGCGCCGGGCTCTCCTCCTCCCTGTACCCGGAAGAGGATCAGTGCAGGGAGGAGGAGGTCACAGGTCCGGGCAGCACAGCTCTGTGCTGCCCGGACACAGGTGAGAGGGGGGGCGGCAGGGGTCCGTGCGGGACAGCGGTGGGTCGGTGCGGGGCGGCGGAGGATTGCGGTAGAAGCCCATAGGCTTCTATGGGGCATCGTCAGATTTTTCTGGCGATGCCCCCCGCCGGGGTAACCCGGCGGGGGATGCTTAGTGCATCCCAAAATGCGGTAAAAACCCCAATAGCGGGGTTTTTAACGCATTTTTAGCTTAGAGAATCTCCCCCTTAGTATGGTCTTGTGTAAGATAGGGATTTGTGTGTGGCATGTGCAAGAGGCATTAGGACCGCTGCCGAGAAGGGCGAACACCAGGTCCCTAAAGATCTAACATTACCCTGCAAAAACAACTGGGACAATTTGCAGGTACATATACGTGAGATTATAACTCCAGAAGGGTGAGCATTTACTATACAAACTGGTGACTACAAAAATTATTTTTCTGTGCTACAGTATTTCTACTACATTATTGGACAGTTGAAAACCCACTATTTATCTATCACCTCATAATTCTGTGTACACAAACTGGACTTTATTTACTGGCACCACCAATTACAATTATTTGCATATCCCTATAAAGTTTCACTTATAAATGGAGGATTGCTGAATGTCCTAAATCAATACAGCCCATGATACTGGGACTTCAATTCAACATTGATCTGTCTTATATATGAGATTTGTTTTTATTTAAGTGTTTTTATTTTCAGATGTATTAACTGTGTATTTCCATGCCTTTATTTATATTTATATAAAGCATCTATTTGCAACAGTGTGTCAATCATTCAATTTTTCCAACCATACGGTGTGTTTATAGCATTAATATCAAGCAGCGCAAACATACTTCAATTTCCCTCCCTTTAAATGATGCGAAATGGGCCACACCCCTTCCCCAAATGACAGGCCCCATTTTACAAGGCCACACCTCCTTTTTAAACAGGCTTGAGCACCCACTAGCGAAAACATAAATCGGCACCTCTGTCAGTCATAATAACCTTTTTGTGTATATTGCCCAGTGTGTACGCACTATGGGGGCTATTCAGACCTGATTCCTGCTGTGCAAAATTGCAGAGCCCTGTGATCAGATAGTCTCTACTCAGACAGAGGCCCTTATTCTGGTTGACTCGCAAGGCTGCAAAATCTCCCAGACGCCGCAGGGCCAGGCACCCGCCGCCCTCACACCCGCGATCACCTGCACAGCTGGGAATAGATAATTTGCATAAACATCCATTCACAGTGCGGGGAGAAATCATTCGATCTTCGGTGACCATGCAATGATTTCTCCAGCGCTCACACATCTGAGACACCTCTTGGTCCCCCGTGCGAACAATTCAATCAGAATCACCCTCAGAGTGTAAACCTGCTCTGTGCAAGTCTGCAAATGGTTTGCAAAAATATTGCTGATTGCTGGCCATCTGCAAATCCATACGCAACTCACTCACCATTGAATGATTTTTTCAGTCTTGTGATAACAGCTGCCCTTTGCAAAGCAGCCGGTGGGGGGATGAGCGCATCCCCGTGGCTTTCCCCCCTCCTCCTGTGCCCGGCAGCTTCCTGCTCAGATGGCTACCCGGACATCAGGTGAGGGGCGGCGGTGTGGGTAGTGTGGGGCTTTGGTGGTAGGTGTGGGGCGACTGGGGTCATGAAGAGAAGCCCATAGACTTCAATGGGGTTTTGCTAGCTTTTGCTGGGGATACCCCCTGCGGTGCTAAGCCAGAATGCGGTTTTTAATGCATACAAAATTCGGTAAAAACCCGATAATGGGGTTTTACGGCATTTTAGCTTTAGAGTATCCCATCCTGAGCCTCTGCAAAACTAACTATATAAATATCTAGAATTGGATTGTGGTGTGCCATACCAATATCATTCACTTCAACAAAGAAGAAGCAACAATAAAACTGGACCTGTCTGAATTCGACCCGGTCACCCATTGTGGGAGTCTGCATGTGCCCATAGTCACTCATGTGTGAACCCCCGGAGCGAACGAGTTTTACACTCACTGAGACATTCCCAAAATGATTGACAGGCAGGAGGTGGTCGCTGGGATCTGCCCCATGGAAATGTTGAGCGCACACTTGCGAATGCAGGCCTGTCCCTGTATACGTTGGGTCACATAACATCAGTGCCTGCCCCAAATTCGCACAAGAATGAGCAAGATAAGTGTAAGCCCAGGCTTATCTACGAGGAGAAGAGACATCATTCTATGGTGATGGTTTCTCCTCTGCGCAGATGCATGCGAGAGGATGTAGATCTATTTGCATCATGTCGCGGGGATTCGGTTGGCGGGGGCATTTACCTGCTCACTCCCGCTGCAGGGGGCCTGGAGTGGGAGGAGAGAGATGACAGGCTACTGCACCAGCACAGCCTCTCTCCCCAGCTCAGCACACTCTGCTCAGTGAAGTGCTCAGCTGTCCTGTCTCTGGCCCTTGTTTAATTTATTTTTTCACGGGTGCATGACCACACTCCTCCCGGATGCCCTGCACCTGCTGATGTCCACGCCCCCTCTATTTTCCCAGGGCCTGGCTGACCTGTCAGCAGCCCTGGAAAGAAGTAAAGTATGAACAAGATTTTTTTTAAATCATGAAACAATCATGTTAACCTAATGAGTGTTGACCATGGACATGTTGATGTCACGATCCAGGTAAAATAAACACTATTTTACCTTTAAAGTGTCTCTCCAGACTGTCACTGTGCTCCAAGTCTGGATATCCTCAGTGTTGTTTGTCTGCAGATCACAGCACAGATTCTCCAGAGTCTCTCCAGTATTACCTGATGCTGCAGCTGTGAAGCAATACCTGCAACCTTGCCTATGCCTCAGATCATTACAGCTGCACTCGTTACAGACCTCAGCCATGCAGCTTCCCTCCTGGTTACTGGCCAGTCAAGTCTCCTCCCACCTGCAGCTATAAAAGTACTAGGTGGACGCCTGCTCTTTGTCAGAGCTTCCATTGTCAACCATCAGGTTAGATGTGCCTATGTTCAAGTGCTATACCAGCTCCTGCACAGTCTGACTCCTACAGTGCTCGGGCACTGTCTCCTGCTGCTTCCAGGCAGTCTCCAAGCCAGCGGTTCCTGTCAGCTATCATTCCTGTCGTACTTCACCTGCATCCTGCACCTGTGTGCCTCCAATCTCCTTCACTAGTGTCCATCTGTTCCTGCCTTTCAAGACCCTGCACCAGCGTTCCTACACCTGTGTGCCTCCAAGCTCCTTCACTAGTGTCCATCTGTTCCTGCCTTTCAAGACCCTGCACCAGCGTTCCTACACCTGTGTGTCTCCAAGCTTCTTCACCAGTGTTCACCTGTTCCGGCATTCCAAGACCCTGCACCAGCATTCACCTGCGTGCTTCCAAGTTCCTGCACCTGTGAACACTTGCACCTGCCTGCTTCAGTTCCTGCACCTGCGACCACCTTCTCTCCACAGATCTTACCTATCCGTATCTGTGCCCCGGTTCCGGCCTACTCCGTACTTCCGGCACCTGTGCTCCTGTGGTCGTTCTGCAGTCTCCGGTGAACCACACACATCAGAAGCCTTCCTTTCTGGAAATCCCTTGGCTCATCTTCAGACCAATCTCCAACCATCCAATCTCCAACCATCCAATCTCCAATCACTTACCTGGACCTGCAATTCCGTTACCAGTATTATTGTCTTGTAAATCCTTCAATAAAGACTTATTTATTATTTCATCTTGTTGTCCTGGTCACGCCTTCAGGCCCTCCTTCATGTGTGAGTGGATGCCTAAAACCCTTTACGGGTTCCCAGGGTAATACGCCTGCCCCTACGCCTGAGACTTCCCACCTCAGGCGTGACAGTTGATATTTAGCTGAGGGGCTGGTAATGATAGAATCTGATTGGTTGCTATGGGCAACATCCCATCTTCAATAGACCTCCATCTTAGTAAATGTACCCCTTAGGGTCTAGAAACTCTCCACTGGCCCTGGTGATGTTGGTACCGTCCAATTGGCATGCATACAGATCATAGTGTGCATGGGCAAGGCCTTATTGCAATAAAATCCTGCTACTCTTCTAATCACTGTCCGTTTGCAAGGTAATTGACAGAAAGCCGGCATTTATGGGTGTCACCCAGGAGTTTTCTGGGAGTGTCAGGAAAAACACAGGTGTGCCCAGGAGTTTGCATGGAGGGTCTGTGACATCAGCTGGATCCTCATGTTGCTATCACGCTGGATGAGTAGGTCCTGGGCTACACACAGACTGCACACAGTGGGATTTGCAGCTGATTGGAGGCCTGCCATATATTCGCAGGCCATTCACAGGCTTCGGAGCAGGATTTCACTCAGACTGGGCAGCAGCTAGCTAATCGCAGGGCACTGATAAATTGCACCGAAGCAACCAGCTCTGAATAACCCCCTTAATTGCTTGGTGTCTCAATGATGCCAGGGGTTAGCAGTGAATTGGTAGGTTTTATTCCCATGAATGTTGGTTGGTTGTATGCACCTTCTCTAGCTAATAAAAACTGTTCATTTTAAGAACTTATCTTGCTTGAAAATATAACTTATGCCCAAGACAACCAGCTTCACACATACATGCAATGTTGCTATCATTTTATAGATGTAAAATTATTTCTTCTTTGTCTTTTTCCTTTATTTTTCAAAGACATCTATCTAAACCAGAAACACTTATGACCTGATCATTACGCAGAATCATGCTGTGTCACACACACAAACTCAGGGCTAATGAAAAATACAGTAGGAGTCTCTAGGAGTCAAATAATTGTAACTAGGGATGTGCACTGGCCACTTTTCACATTTTGGGTTCTGATTACCTTCAGGTTTTGGGTTCTTCTGGGTTTTGCCAAAACACCTCCTCAACGTTTTGGGTTCTGATTTTTTTTTGAAAGCATAAACAACACTAAAATTACAGAATTTAGTTTTTTTTCTCCTACGCTATTATTGACCTCAATAGCATTCATCTCCACTCATTTCCAGTCTATTCTGAACACCTCATCACACCTCACAATATTGTTTTTAGGCCAAAAGGTTGCACAGAAGTAGTTGGATAACTATGATAAGCGACACAAGTGGACGGCACAAACACTAGACTGATACAACACAATTAGCATCACCCCTGGACTGATATGGCACACTTAGCATCACCCCTGGACTAATACAGCTCACTTGGTAGCACCCCATGAATTATACGGCAGACTTGGCTTACCGCAGGAATTATTTGGCAGACTTGGCTAACCCCTGGACTGAAACGGCACACTTAGCATCACCCCTGGACTAATGCAGCACTCAATGAATTATACGGCAGACTTGGCTTACTCCAGGAATTATACGGCACAGAGGGTGGCACCAGGGGCATATTAAGGTCTGTGGGGGCCCTGGACAACAAAATTGTGAGGGCCCCCCACAGACCCCCCCAGTGGTTGGTACCTGGGTAACGCAGGGGGTCCTTGCAGCAGTCTGAGCAGTCAGCGCCGTGGTCCCTGAAGTGTATAGGAAGTTAGCGGCGGGGTCCCTGCAGCAGATGGGGACTACAGATGGAGCCGGCCTTAGTGTTGCTGGCGCTCCATCTGACTGAGACGCGCGTGCATCCCCCACGCACGCGCGTCTCAGTATCCGGGCGGCGAGGCGGACGCAATACTGTCCGCCTCCCACTCGAGGGGGCTGGGGGGGACCCGAGGGCACTGCGGGGGGGTGCGGTCGCCCGGTGTGGGCACCGGGCGACCGTGGGCAGCACCGTCGGAAGGGGACGCGCGCGCACCTCGTGCGCGCGCGTCCCCTTAAGGCATACAGATGGCGCGGGGCAGGGGATGGCGGCTGGCGTCGCCATCGCCATCCCCTGCAAAGATGAATCCCGCTACATCTGTAGTAGCGGTATTGGCTACTAGTTCGCATCCGCTGCAGGGACCCCGCCGCTGACTTCCCATCCACGGCAGGGACCCAGGCGCTTACCACCCAGACCGCTGCAGGGTCCCCCTGCCCATCTGCGTTGCGCCAGCCCACCTGCGCTCCCCGATCCCACTGCCCTTATGTGTGGGGGCCCCGGGGCGACCGCCCCTGTCGCGCTGTGCTTAATCTGCCACTGGGTGGCACCCCTGACCTGATACAGCACACATGACGGAACACATGGTATTATAAAGCACAGATGGTGGAACCCCTGGACTGACACAGCACACATGGAATTATACAGCACACATGGTGACACTCCTGCAGTAAAAAGAGTTATTCTTTTAATAAAAAAATGCAGCACCCCATGATTGATAAAGCAGAGTTAGCAGCACCCCATAAATTATACAGCACACTTTGCTCACCCCTAGACTGATACGGCACACTTAGCATCACCCCTGGACTGTGACGGCACACTTAGCAGCACCCCATGAATTATACAGCAGAGTTTGCAGCAACCCGTGACACACTTGGCTCACTCCAGGAATTATGCGTCACACATGCGAGCATTTCTGACCTGATATAGCACACATGGAATTATACGGCACAGATGGCGGCAGGCATGGAATTATACGGCAGACATATTCCTGCATTAAAAATAAAAATTTGTATTTTTGTTTGATAAAAAAAAGGAGCAGCACACCTGGAATTATACATCAGACTTAGCAACACCCCATGAATTATACAGCACTCGTGGCTCACCCCTGGACTACAGCGCATTTAACAGCCCTTGCAGTAAAAAAAAAAAAAAACACCTTATTTTTCTTTTCATTAAAAAAAAGGGCAGCTCCCCTGGTCTGATACGGGACACATGGGGACACCCCTGGAATTATACGGCACACATGTGGGCACCCTAGGACTGATACAGGACACATGGGGGCACCCATGGAATTATGTGGCACACAGGCGGGCACCCCTGGACTGATACGGGACACATGGGGCACCCATAGAATTATATGGCACACATGGGGGCACCCATAGAATTATACGGCACACATGCAGGCACCCCTGGACTGATACAGCACACATGTGGGCACCCCTGGACTAATAAGGGACACATGCGGGCACCCCTGGACTGATACGGGACACATGTGGGCACCCCTGGACAGATACGGAACACATGTGGGCACCTCTGGACTGATACGGCACACATGTGGGCACCCCTGGACAGATACAGCACACATGTGGGCACCCCTGGACTGATAAGGGACACATAGAGGCACCCATGGAATTATATGGCACACATGCGGGCACCCCTGGACTGATACAGGACACATGCGGGCACCCCTGGACAGATACAGCAAACATGTGGGCACCCCTGGACTAATAAGGGACACATGGAGGCACCCATGGAATTATACGGCACACATGTGGGCACCCCTGGACTGATACAGGACACATGCGGGCACCCCTGGACAGATACAGCACACATGTGGGCACCCCTGGACAGATACAGCACACATGGAGGCACCCATGGAATTATACGGCACACATGCGGGCACCCCTGGACTGATACAGGACACATGCGGGCACCCCTGGACAGATACAGGGCACATGCGGGCACCCCTGGACTGATACGGGACACATGCGGGCACCCCTGGACTGATACAGTACACATGTGGGCACCCCTGGACAGATACAGCACACATGCGGGCACCCCTGGACTGATGCAGCACACATGCGGGCACCCTGGACTTATACTGTGCACTGGCAGCAATAATTAAAAAACTTTTTTTTATTTGCTTTCAATTTTTGTATTTAATTAAAATAATGCAGCCCCCTCTGTAGCACTAGCAGACCTTCTCTATGCATAAATCATCCCCCCCAGCAGGTTTCCCCCTCACCCACCTCAGCAGACAGCACGGACACATCCGTGCTGTCTGAAATCACCAGCCTGTTTGAAAATGGCGTCAACCGTCGGGAACTATATATCCCCATGTCTCACGAGAATCCGACAGTGGGAAGATGACGTTCGGTTTCGTTTTGGACTCGGAAAAATGGCGGCGACCATTGAACTCCTCGGATCCGACCTCGGATCAGGTAAGTTCGGGGGGGGGGGGCAGTTTCGGATCTCTAGGATACGAACCCGCTCATCCCTAATTGCAACACCTCTTCTTTGAGAGTAGGAAGAGGGATACAGTACTTTAGAGGTGTAACACCACTCCTGTGACAGTAGGCAGAAGGATACAGTACTCTGTCCAACTTTGAATTTCCTACAATTGTGCGGTTCTTTTTTAATGCATTTTATGTCAGTGTGTTTTGACACAAAACTATTCTACCTCAGCATCGGCCATATAATGTAGAACAAATGTGGTTTAAGAATATGCAACCACAGTTCACAAAGTATCCACTAGTAGTATATAATGTTGAATAGGTGCAAAGGTGCACGCTGAAAAAATGTATGTATAGGCCTGTAGTAGTAGTGCCTCTTATACAAATAATGAGCCCAAAAGCTACAATGCCATATCTAGACATTTTGATGCCCTGTGCTCGAAAAGAAATTGGTGTCTCTGCTCCCCACACTCCATTCCCCAAACACACACAAAATAAAGTCATGGTTAGTGCGTGTCAAAAATTTCCACCCTATTGCCCATTATGTCACACATCGTAATGCCCATTACACTTTATACCACACACCGTTATGCCTATTACATATTATGCCAAATGCCGTAATGACCAATATACTGCATATTCTGTCATAATACCCATTACATATCATTCCACACACCGTATTATAGTTACCTTTAAAAACAATTTAATATGCTTAAGTAAAACGCACACAAATTAAATGACGGACATTATGTATATATGTTGTTGTACATTTAATTTGTGTGGTTTTAGTGAAGCATATTAAATTGGTTTTAAAATTAGCAGTTGATTTATTCATTATTTTTCCCTGGTGGTCTAGGGAGAAAACGCTCAGCAGTTGTCCCGTCTGTCGGTTCCTACCCTTAGCAGTTGTCCTCCACCTCCACTACAGTATGCTAATGTTTATATAAAAGTAGACCGGGATGTACAGTAATATATTAAAAAATGAATAATTTATTATAGTATTCACCACACACGGTAATAAATTATTTTTTTAGACGGTCTAATTATATTTAAGGCTATCTCAAAACTCTTCACTAGATGGCAATACAGTACAAGCAGCAAATGACATCTACAGTACCTTGCTTCTCTCCACATGTATCACTCACTTTTTGAAACATTTTTTTTTTACTGAGATGTATTTAGCAGCTGTTAGTGTGACAATGAAGGAAAAAAGTTTCTATGTAAAACGTTGACACATTCAGTCAGAAAGGAAAGTTTATCTGAGTACACTTTCACTTCTGAATATACAGTATATACACACACATATACACAAATTTTAACAGTAATCCTTAATTTGAAAGTTGGACATTTTATGTATAGATGTATGGATTGTATGAATCTAGAGCCTAGTTTATCTCAACAGTCATAGTTATTGGTAAGTAGCTCAAGCTCTTTAATCTGATTAATTCTGTTTTCTCAATAAAAAAACTGAAACAAGGGGAAGGGGTAGCACAGAAATGTCAGGTATGATTATAGATAAGCTGATAGCTGGTCTTTTAGAAGACATTCTGACCTTTTAATCAACAAGTTTCCTCCTGTGTACAAATAGTGAGTGCATCATTTGTAGGTTGTGTAGATGAAGAAAAATCTAAAGCTTGTTTCAATTTTTAATTAGCATCTTCCCTGCAATCAAGACGGACCGGATCATTATTACACTAATAACTGGCTGTATAGTGTGTGATGGGATTGTGTTGTTGCTGCGCTGTATTACATCATTATGTAGCGAAGTGGTTCCCTACTAACTTTTTGGAATCGCAGCACCCTAGTGCAGGGATGGGGAACCTTCGGCCCTCCAGCTGTTGCTGAACGAACATTCCAGCATGCCCTGCAAATGTTTTAGCACACCCAAATATCAAAACTGTTGCAGGGCATGCTGGGATGTGTAGTTCCACAACAGTTGGAGGGCCGAAGGTTCCCAATCCCTGCCCTAGCGTATCACATTTTATCAGGGCACCCCCAGCATCAAATGATTTATTGATTAATTTGAAATACAATATTAAATGAAGTAAATGGTGCCTTTTTTGTCATCCGTAGGTTTAGGTATGTGCTGGTGTACATTTATGCTTCTGATTGGCCAGATGTTATGATTGGCAGCCACTAGCACTTGTTTTGCCTATCACTTTAACCCCAAATAATTGAAACTGATCCTGGACCACAAACCCAAGGAACCCCCAGGAAGAGTCTCACAGCACCCCAGGGTACCTAGGCACACAGTTTGGGAACCACTTGTAGCGTTAGGGTATTAAAATTCCATAGAATCCAGTTTTCATGAGACTAGCCCATTATGTCCTTAACAATTAAGATAACTCAGTCTGGGCAAATTTAGTAAACAGCACGGTCTTATCTGCAGCTTAAACATTGACTCAGTGTAGACACAAGTAATATTTAGTAAAGTCTATCCCAGGGAATAGCTCCAGGCTACAGATAGGAACAGTTACTTGAATCTAGCTACAGTATACCCACACACACACTGTAGTCACCAGACCAGTACCTCCCAGACTGAAAGCACCATTTACTTATCATAGATTCTAGTCTTAGATAAGATTATTCGCTGTCTGCTGTTGGCTTTGTCCTACAAGTATAAAAATGTTTTTTGTTTTAGGTGTGTGTGAGATTATAACATTTGCATGTATTTATTTTATATTTGCACTTATGTCACTGCATTTTAATCATTGTAACTTTTGAAAACTTTTTTTTTTAGTTTTGTGGCTTTGAAAAAAAATGGACTTTTGCTTGCAAAAATTTAAAACCAAATGTAACACACATACAAAATGATTAGATGAGCATGTGCCACCACAGTGCAATAACCAGGCAGATGTTTGTGTTACAAATAATTCTGCAAGTGTCACATAATAGTCTGTGGAGTGGAGGGTGACACACCAGTATTGTAGTGAGGAGAGATTTGGATACTTATTGAGCAGTGAAGGATTCTGCCACCACAGATGACGGATGTCATTAGCAGTCTAGCTGTCTTGCCTGATCCTGAATGACAGGCTAATAAGGGACCCAAGGGCATATAGGCAGTCAAACACATATCCTCCTGGCCATTATTATTATTAAAGTGTGGCCAAACCATCAGGGAATACACATCAGGAATTTATAAAAAGTATGTGGGAAGCCCAGCACTCCTGCCCCATCCCCAGGTCCCCACCAATTTATTTAACTCTCAGGGTCTAAGCACAGAAGGTTTTTTTTTCCCCTAATGAAATCCTGCTTCATAATGGCTGTGCAATTGGTTCAATTAAGGAGAAAGGCGCAGAGAGGAGAATTTTTGTCATGAAATTGTCTTGCAAAGGAAAACTCTGCAAATTGGGGGATTATGTGAGCAGACCACCTGTAGAGAGCACGGCCATTCTACATCCCAGGCTTTGCTGCCTGCAGCCTGGCTAACAATGTAACCAAGGCTTTCTCTTCCCCTCTCTCCTTTCTCCCCTTCTGCTGTCCACTGACTGTTACAAGACCAAATAAAAAAATGAAATAATAGGTTGGGGGAAGGGGGGGAATCCCACATGTCTCTAATTGAAGTTCATTTAAGGCACTGTGGTGGTCAATTGGTGTTCAGAATTGGGGACAGGGAGCTGGGAAACAGGCTACAGACTATAGATCATGTATGAAGGACGAAAAGATCAAAGCTTCAGAGGCTGAAAAGACTTGAGTTCCCCACAGATTAACCCCATTCAGTCAGCCTCAGCATAAGGGGGACCCATGTACTACTGAGCCACTAGACAGGCAGGTAAAATGTTCCAAGGCAAGTAATTCAGCATGCCTTCTAAATGGGGGTTAGGCTTGACAGACTCACAATGCATTCTCTGCTAACAAAGGCAGCACGTTTTATATACACAAGTTAAGTAGAAAAGGTTACTATGATGTTAACCCGTTAAATGAGCCCAATAAATGGATCAATCTGACATTCTAACATCCACTAAAAGATAGTGTGGGTTTTATCTGTAATTGGAGGGAAATTATATATTAATAGGATACAGAACACAAAAAGCAGAATGTACTCCTACTCAGGAGTGGGGATCAAAGCACAGAAATAGGTGGTTAGTTAGGGGAAGTAATGAGTAAACTAGAACTCTAAAGTAACATTTATAAAAATAGTTTATTGACAAAATAGAATAATCAATTATTTTTTCTTTATGAAGAAGCCTCTAAACTTTATACAATTATTTACACAACGTTATAGCTTTGTATATGTACATATTTTACACTTATTACACAATTATTCATATAAATACATCCTGTAGTGTAAGAAACCCGTATTTACTTGGGGTGCTTTACATTATTTCTTAATTAAGACATGATTTAAGGCATATGCTTGGCTAATGTTTGGCTAATGAGCAGGTTGTCATGTGGGGGCCAGAAGGCATATATTGTATCAGGGGGTGGCACTGACAGAGGGACACCATAGACATCCCGGAGAGACATGGTGAAGGACTTGCACACCAACAAGAACACATTTCAGGTTGCCCCAGACCTGGTGACATGGCAGCAGCAGTATAGAAGTTACTGCTTAGTTTGACTTTTTTTTTTGTAATGCAACCCAGAGACAATCCTGTGCCCCCAGCCAGTCACATCCTCACTCAGGAACGCTCCTTGCATATAAATGGGAGATAAATCAGGGAGGCTTCAATACCAGGTCCATTGTCCCGACCAGTCATCCAAGTCCCTACTAATGGATACCATTAAGAGTTCATTATCATGCTAATAGCAAGAAATTGGGGAGAGGGGGGTGTCAGTCCAGTTCACCCCCCTTACACCTGAGATAAGGGCATCTGCTTGGGGTAGGAGACCGAGCTGGCAGTGCCAGACCTCCAGGTGAGCCCCGTGCTGACGTCACTGTACATGGAGCCGGCGGCGGCCTTGCTCCCCCAGCAGCAGCGCGTGCAGAACGCCCTCCAGGAGTCCAGGGTCTTGCCGGACCAGATCCACACCCCCGAGGTGATGCCCACCACCAGGCACATGAAGTACTTGAGCATGAAGACGGCGTAGTCCGGCCTGCGCGGCGGGGGCAGCTCGGGGGGGCAGGTGCGGCAGTTGTGCGCCATCTCCCAGCCCTGGCGGTTGTGCTGCTCGTAGAAGAAGCAGGCGACCACGATGGTGGCGGGCACGGTGTAGAGCACGCTGAACACCCCGATGCGGATCATCAGCTTCTCCAGCTTGTCGGCCTTGCTCCCCCCCTGCTGCTGCTTGATGACGCTGCGGATGCGGAAGAGCGACACGAAGCCCGCCAGCAGGAACATGCTGCCCACACACAGGTAGATGAGCAGCGGCGCCAGCACGAAGCCGCGCAGGTTGTCCAGGTTCTGGTTGCCCACGTAGCAGATGCCGGCCACGGGGTCCCCGTCCACGGAGCTGAGCGCCAGCACGGCGATGGACTTGATGCTGGGCAGCAGCCAGGCGGCCAGGTGGAAGTACTGCGAGTAGCCGGCGATCGCCTCGTTGCCCCACTTCATGCCCGCCGCCAGGAACCAGGTCAGGGACAGGATCACCCACCAGATGGAGCTGGCCATGCCGAAGAAGTAGATGAGCAGGAAGACGAGCGTGCACAGCGCCGGCCCCGTGGTCTCGTAGTGGACGTGCTCCAGCTCGTGCTCCCGGCTGCACGCCACCCGCTCGTGCCCCGCCGCCAGCCGCAGCAGGTAGCCGGCCGACACCAGCAGGTAGCAGGCGGACAGGAAGATGATGGGCCGCTCCGGGTAGCGGAAGCGCTCCATGTCGATGAGGAAGGTGGAGACGGTGGCGAAGGTGGAGGCGAAGCAGAGCACGGACCACAGGCCGATCCAGAAGCTGGTGAAGGTGCGCTCCTCCGGGGAGAAGTGCGGGCTGTGGCAGGGCATGGCGCAGTTGGGGATCTGCCCGGTGCGCACCCGGTTGTAGAGCGGGTGCCTCTCGCTGGACACCGGCACCATGGGGGCCCGGCACTGGCAGCCCGGCTGGCAGGGGGCGCGTCCCGGGAGAGGCTTCTCCCCGTGCGGAGGCTGGGGCTGGTGTGGCGGGGGCACGGGCACCGGCTGCGGCTTGCTCCTGTGCGGGGGGAGAGCCTTGGGCTCGGGCAGGCTGGGCGCCGCCGTGGTGGTGGGCTCGGTGCGGTTGTCGTCCATGCATAGCATGTCCGGGTTCCCCCGCTCCGGCAGCCGGTCGCAGCGCATCCGATCCGGCCAGGCGAAGCCGTACTGGCGCATGAGGGGGGCGCAGCCGGCCCGGGCCCGCTCACACACGCTCCGGCACGGCGGCAGCGGCTTCTTGTAGTCCTCCAGGCAGATTGGGGTGTACATGCTGCACAGGAAGAACTTCAGGTCCGGGGAGCAGTGGATCTCCACCAGCGGCCAGAACTGGTGCACCTCCAGCCCGGCCTCGTCCTGCGTGTCGTGGTTGAACTGGTTGGGCATGTAGGTGTAGTTGTAGCCGATGCCCTTGCACAGGGGCACGGTGATCTCCTGGCAGCTCAGGTCCTTGGCGGCGGCGCCCCGTGTCCCGGGCACCAGCATCATCAGCAGCAGCAGCAGGTAGCGCTCCATAGCGTGGTGGTAAATCGCTGTTCTCTCCGCGGTCACAGCCCGGGCGGCACGGGGCTCATCTCCCCTCCTCACCTCCCCGCCACTCGCAGCTCGCTGGGGGCATCAGGTCCGCCAGCCCCGGTACAGTCACTGCAGCAGCCGGCAAAGTTCTGCAACACAGCTGGGAAAGTGCAGTATACAGGATCCTCTGGGCTGGGAAAGGGGGGGTAATCCAGAGTGACAGCTCCGCCTGAGCAGCAGCAATGCACCGGCTGCTAGTAGTGTACCTGGTGCTGCACCTCACACTCTCTCTGTCCCGGCCACACTACTACTCGTACACAGGCAGCGCTGCACTGAGGATTTATACCGGGAGATGCCAGAGCCAGCCCCTGGCCGGTCCCCTCGTCCCCCCCGCGGGGAGGGGGGGCTGCCGCCTCCAGCAATGCAAAGGTGGTCTCAGCGTGTGTATTAGCAGAGCATTGTTATGCAAGTAGGGGACACACAGCTCTGGGCGCTGCGGCCATAGGTTCCAGCATAAAACACACACATACAATTATTTACAGAAACTAAACTAATGCGAGGAACCGATTACTGCAGCACTGACACAGTGACATGGGGCAATACACATCCCCCACCCCCCAATACCATAACAGTACACTATAGATACCTGTATCTCCATGTATCCCTGATAGATTACATTATAGTCACACAGCCACTGATTACTTGAAATGGATTAATTGAGTGGAAGGAACTTGAGCAATGATTGCATATATCTATCTATCTATCTATCTATCTATCTATCTATCTATCTATCTATCTATCTATCTATCTAATCATTTTGAAGCACAGCACATGATTACCACGTCTGTAGAAGAAGAAACCATTCTAGTTATATGACAGACAGACTGACAGTAAATACACTGTATACCAGTATAATGGCAGTGTTTTCTTTTTACTAGTAGCACCAGATTATTCTGTCACTGTAAGAATGTTTCTGCTTCTTCTCTCCTGAAGTATGTATAGCACAATATGTGTTTATTTATGACCAATGAGACTCTCTAACTGTAGACAGATAGTCTAGGAGCTCAGGAAATTGATACACTACTGAGTGGTATGTTAAGAAGTTGCAGAACATGCAATTGAGAAAAAAGGAAAAAACAACAAGAAAACAACAAGAAAAACAGCACTTAACTAGAAGTGTCTTGCACTAATGCATTGTAAAGCTATTTCTTTAAAAAAAAGTGGCGTCTTTTGGAAAGGTAAATGTAACAGCATGTAGAGGCATGGAGTGCAGTACTTAGAAATCTATTTTAGTTCATCGCTATAATAAACTGCCAGTGGCTTGCAGTGTGTAATCTCACATCCTTAGTTACATGTGTTGGAGATAACATGACAAAGTGTTCATCCATTTTTCAGCGGGCTCTTCAAATAGATTTCCGGTATCATGTGGACTCGTATCCTGTCTTATTAATGATATCAAATAAATGTTCTGATGTACACTCCCTACTGTACATTATATGGGTGACAGACGTTAGTGAGGAGATATGTGCCCAATAGGTATCTGGTTGATAGGTCAACATGCAAACGCTCAACACAATCAAAAGGTCGGCATGAAAAAGGTTGACACATAAAAGTCGACATGAGTTTTTCACTTTTTCTCAATTTTTTTAAGGGACTTTTTCATACTTACAAATTGACTTCTATATGAACAGTATAGCGTGGCAAGTGCAACATAGGGATGGCCAATCAAAATACCAGGGTGGGGCTTCCCGGGGGGTTGGGGGCAGAGCTATGCTCTCTGTCCCGGCCCCTTGATGAAAAAATAAAAACAAAACTTTTCATGATTTCTAATCATCGATGGTCGATGGCCATCCCTAGCGCAACGGTAGTAGAGCAAGACACCATGCCCAAAGCATGCCAAGGGTACACACTACACTAATTAGGGAGCCATGTCGACAGGTGTTGACATTGACACCAAAAAATCATAAAAACTAGTCTTTTCATACTTCTACCTTTTTCATGTCGGCCTTTTGTCAATGCATGTTGACCTTTTGGTGTCAACCTATTGATTGTCTACCTAGATCAGGGATAGCCAACTCCAGTCCTCGAGAACTATCAACAGTTAATGTTTTCCAGGTCTCCTCACAGAATCACAAGTGAAGTAATTAGCTCCACCTGTGGATCTTTTTAAATGTCAGTCAGTAATGAGTGCACCTGCGAGGTGATAATAGAAACTGAACTGTTGGTAGCTCTAGAGGACTGGAGTTGGCTACCCCTGACCTAGATGCTGTAGACCATTCCATCCATACCCACCCAAATAGATGCTTAAGGCTGTAAGCTGAGTGCTTTTGTACAGGTCATCCACAATGGCTTCTTTTATATCTAATAAGTAATAACCTACAGCGATTAGTGTTCTGTTCCTTTTGATACATACGTTTTTCTAATGAACACAAGTGATGACATCACAAAGGCTTGTGGACACTACGTACAGCAGTTTACGTGCACATTCGGGACATCCGTACATTACAGTATCATTATTTGCATATAACCCATCTCCCTGTTCCAGAGAATCTATCCGTGTAATTATATACAGTTTCCACATACTGTAAGTCCCAGTGCCGGTCATCATTAGGAAAGGTGATCTAAGCACACAGTAAGTGCAGGAGGTGCAAGATAAGGTGTTGTACACAGAGTGCATTGTTCCTTATTATTGGTACAAGGGCTATGCTGCTGCTAATACATTATGTACACAGTTTAAAAGTACATTTGCAATGTATTGCATTCTGACATCTAATACACGGGAAACTGTAGAATTGTAACATTACATTGTTTGCTTCTGGAAAATATATATTTAATTAATATGTATTTTTTCCCCTCTTTTTAAGTAGCCCCTGAAGAAGGAGGTAGAGACAAGATTTATGTGGTTACAGAAAACAGCTGGAAATGTAACCAGATCCCCAAGTTTCTTACAATACACCACAAGCCTTTCAAAACTTTTGCCTATGAAAATAACACCCTCGCAGGAAGCAATATTGTGAGTTACAGAAAAAAAAAGTTTCACGCAATACGATCACGACAGCCGTTCCTGTGGTGAACGGCCGAGGTAATGTTCTGCACGTCTGGTGCGCTGAGACATTCTGATTATAGGTTCTGTACAAGGAATGAATTTCTAGGTGAACTGGAAATCATTAAGTAAAATAAAATTGGTTTATTTTATGTAGAAATTAGTATTTGTTTACTAATGGCAGACTTTGCCCAAGGCAAAACTCTTGCTAGATAACGGTTAATGGCATGTCTGGTCTAATCACGGAATTAATCATTAAACTAATCAATCAATCATTGACAGGTAAGCTTAGAATCTGTGATAAATTAATCTGTCCTATACAAGGTCAGATTGTGTTTGCCTTAAATGCTGTCAATACTTTACAAGTAAATCAATCACAGAAAATATTGACTATGTACATTGTGTGGGTTTTGCAATGTAATGTTTTTTTTTAACTATTGAATGAATGCTTGTTATCATAATTTTGAATACTCCTTAAATTATACAATAAAAATACACTTTCTATATCCTTCTGTACATTTATTCTCAAAGGTTTGTATTTATCAACTGGAGAGGTGAATTTAGAAAAATTAGGATTATAAAGCGAAATGCTTAAGTTATCATATATCACTAATGGTTTTTAATACCGCTTTCAGACTGCAAATGCTGGGTTGCACCCGGGAATAAGACACGTGTCCATGCCAGGAGCAACCCAGCATTTGCGGTCTGAAAGCTCCACGTCTGACCTGGCTTATTGCCGGGTTGGTGACGTCACACGGGAACCAGGCTGAGCAGCAGCACGTCATTGGGGGGCGAGGGAGGAGGCAACGCTTGGAGCTGACAGCGTTGCTTCCATACTGCGAACGGGACCCGGGTTACCCGTTCACACTACACCTGACCTGGGTCAGGGCCTTGTTTAATCCTGGTCGCTACCAGGGTTGAACTCCCGGGTTGCTTGATCCAGGGTGGCCCTTTCAGACCATACCTCGACCCGTGTTGGTGTCATAATGACCTGGGAATAACCTGTGCTGAGAGTGTGGTCTGAAAGGGGTATAAGTGGGAATGGCTTTTTCAGAGGGGGCCTTATTCAGAGTTGCATGCAAAGTAATGCAAATAAATCATAAATGACCTGCGGTCAAACAACACTCTCTCTCCAAATGCTTACATACAGTGAATGGCTGTCAGCACTCTGATTGGTGGATAGCTCCAGCCATCCACTAGTAATCAACATGCAGACATCCATTCAGCGTCTGGCTGCAGGCTGGGAGTCAGTTAGAGAATGCTGCCTGGTCGCTGTGATTGTGTTAAATTCACAATTAAGGCGGCTGGGAAGCATTCTCTACATCCCTGCTTGAACGCCCCTAGAATCTTTGGCACTCCGGGTAGCTGCCCAGTTTGTCTTTAACTTAAGATGACCCTGTATGCATAGCTGTGGTTTCATATGCAGCAGACTTGCAAAACTTTGCTAATGGATTGGAAGCCATCTTGTGTATTGAGACGCTCACTGTGCCATCTCACATCCACGACTTGTGTTCAAAAGCAGAAATGTTGGGCGCACATCGGTCGCACCATCGAACCTCCTAAACAGTTGTATAAGGGGCCTGATTCTGGTTCACTCGCAAAAAGTAAACTCATTCTTTAATGGACAAAACCATGTGCACTGCAGGTGCAGAGAGTTATATTTAGACAAGTTATTCTGTTTCTGTGCAGGGTAAATACGAATTGCTTTATTTTAACACTGCAATTTAGTTATCAGTTTAAAGTACAAACCCCATCTCTGCATGTGCCCCACCTGCAGTGCACATGGTTTTGTCCATTAAAGAATAGTTTTGCTTTTACAAGTGAACCAGAATCAGGCCCACCATCTCAGAATGAGCGACTCATCTAAGACACCTGGACCTTTCTAGCCGTTTATGTCAATGACTGTGGCATGTCCAGAAAACGGTCCCGAAATCGCCTGCGTTTTTTTCTGGCCACACCATTACCTCCCCCCAAGCACTGTCTAACTGTCGCTTATTTTGCAAATAACTGCTTTGTGCACATACTGTCGCTAATCTATCCCCTCGTGTGCACATTATAGCTTTGTCTCACAAGCAGTGAGTCTAAAATCACCCCAGAGTTCACACAGTGCGATTTTTCTCGTGATAGGATTCCAATTCCATTGGTATTGAATCTGGATCGAATCAAACAGCTAGCAAAACGCATTTGATCTGTACTATATAGTCTTAGGGGCCGCACATCGAGATTGAATCGGCATGGTATGCGGCTGAAAACCATTCGGTTTCGATTAGATTTTGCTTATATAAGCAAAATCGAATAGAAAAATAGACCACATCGAACCCTGTGTACAGGGAGTTACACAAACAAAGTTGACTGTTTGACACCAATAATTTTATTTCACCTGTGCTGCTTATATTTTCTTTAGATTCTACAGAGCTGAGACATTGAGGATCATAAATGCATACATTTTTTAAATAAACCAATTGATGTTATTTTTATAATTGGTCAATATTCAACAATTCATTTTTATATCTACCCTTGGTTATCGGGAATTAAAAAAAAAAATGGTACAACCAATTGCAGCTAGGCAGCTTATGTAATGTTGTACTAGTATTGATAAAATGAAAACATATCTTTAACTGGTTTCTAGAGGATATTTTACCTTTTTCTTAAATACACCTGCCACAGTTACACGGATTCCCCATATTTTATGTAGGAAGTATCTTTCTATTTACCTATATATTTTCCACATACCTAAATATTTGAGTTTCTAATACTCCTGTATTGGGCTGGTTTAATCCTGTTCCTTGATTACAATGACCCATACGTTATTATGGCTAAATTTACTAAGAGGGGAGTTCTATTGAAGATGTTTCCCATAGCAACGGCCTCAGAATCTACTTATTTATTTAGCACTTTCTAGAAAATAATATACAGAATCTGATTGGTTGCCCATCGCAACATCCCATCTTCAATATAACGCCCATCTTAGTAAATAAACCCCTTAATATATGTAATGTACCAATAAAAATCATAGATACTTTGCTCCATGATCATTTAAAAGTCAACTCAGATTTCATATATATCTCCTTGACAATTGTCGTTTGATATATAGTATTACATCTTGCAATGCTTAAAATCCCAATACATGTTAGTAGAAATAGTAATCATCTTTTCCTTCCTTGATTAAACAGAAAACACATCCTTGATGATGTGTTCCATTAATTGCTTACACTACCTTAAATGTTTCCAGCACAGGCGGATAAACAGGGAGCTTGGCAGTTCCATTCACGCTTGTTAGGACATCCCAGGGGTCTGTCTTACCGTAAGAATGGGCTGTTTACTTTTTAATTGATGTGCTGATGTTTCATTTAGCGCTTGTATGGCACCCATGCTGGGGATGTAATTACTGTAATCTCAGGAACAAGTATTTTCCAATCCTGCAGGGTGGCAGCACTTTCCTCCCCCTTATGTAAAACCTTAAAGATTTATCCAGTTCTGCAGCTCAGCAAACTATTGGGAAGCAAAACCCCCCACTGCAGTTCCGCAACACTGAGGAGGGTCACACAGAATGGGGGGGAGAAGTGACAAGTAAGTAGGTGACCCATTGTGTTTGCCTGGCTTTGTCTGCTTTGTATAAGTTAGTTTACATGGCTTTTTCCTTATACCGACATGATTGGGAGAAAAAACAATCATTAGCTGTGCTAATTATGTGCTACAACTAATCATTTTTATAAGTGAAATATAATCACACTAATTTGCATCAGTTGTTGATGGAGTGTTTCTTCCTTTGTTTTGTACATACAGTATCTGATCTGGGAGGTGGTGAGGATATTAGCTGTCACAATAAACACACCAGGTTAATAGATAGGCAGAACAGTGCATTCTGGGAGCAGGAGAAATGTTGCTCAACTTATTTCCTCTTATTTGATATAGTAAGTTTATTTTAATTGGAAAGAGCATAGTAGTTCATTTTCCGGTCCCTTCCTGAGATTTGCAAACAGCAATGCCGTTCCCTTATGGCTTTTAAATGAGCCATGTATGAGATTTTACTACTGCCGTGCCCGGATTACAGTTCCTAGTCGCAGTTCACCGCACTAAGGGGCAGATTTATTAAGCTCGGTGAAGTGATAAAGTGTCTGGTTTTTATCACTGGCCAATCAGCTCCTACCTGTCATTTTTCAAACCAAGCCTGTAACTTCACAGTTAGGAGCTGATTGACACTTTATCACTTCACCGAGCTTAATAAATGTGCCCCTAAGGGCGGGATGTATTAATATATATCGCCGCCCTTCGCCGAGTGTCCGCCGCGATGCTGCCGCATATGTACTAACATATGCGGCTGGCATCGCGGTGCGGTAACGGAGACCCCCCGCGATACCTGTACTGTGGTCTGTGGGGGGTCTCCGTCTCCTCCCTGCTGGGGACAGCTAAGCAGGCTGTCCCCGGCGCCTCCTCCTCCCACCTGCAGCCGGAAGGACATCCGGCTGCGTTGATAGGGGGATGAAGGGCTTACCTTCCGGGGTCCTGGAGGACCTGCAAGAAGGTAAGCCCAAGGGAGGGGGAAAGGGGGGGTTGGCGAGGCAGCGGGGTTGCAGCGACGCGGCGGGCGGCGAAAAAAAGCCCATAGGCTTCTATAGGGTATCGCCACCCAGAGGGGCGGACGGTTAATAGTACATAGGAAAATGCGGTAATACCCCTGTTTTACCGCATTTTCCCTTTAGTACATCCTGCTTTTAATGGTAATTGTAGTCCTGTAAACTCCCAATAATAATTGGATGTCCTGAGGATGCATGTCTTTCATGTTTTATAGTACCTTCTAAGGGTCTGATTCTGATTAGTACATAAGCTGGTTGGTTTTTGTTCCTAACTGTTGTATCTAGGTCTGGGCAGGACCTGTTCTTCTGCCTTTACTTCGATACTTCTACAAACGCCTCCTGCTGCAATTGGGTTTTATTTGTAAGGTGTCAGGCATCCGCTTCCCTGCTCTGTGCAATACCAAGCACATTAGTATCAAGCTCTGAGTCCGTATGTGAGGTGGAGGTAGGTCCAGATCAATCTGTCGCATATTGCTACAGTGCGATTATCATTTAGGGAAAGGTGTTTTTTTTTTTTTTTTTGCATTCTCAACAATTTTAGCATACACACAGGAGCCTTTCTCATTCACAGAGTAACAGTGTAAGCTACACCATTCTGAATTTAGATGCTGTCTTACAATGTGCACACCTGCTTGCCGCTCTTCTGACTGAGGAAAGACATTACTGAAGGCTAGAGTGCTGCAGTTCCTGTTGTGTATATTGCCGTTTGGAGCCGTCTGCGGGCACCCGCCAAAGTTATTCTTTTAAGTGGCTGTGCCGGACCAACTTGTTTAATATATATATATTATATAATGCGATAAGTTGGCACTCGTCCTTCCAGTTCAATAACCGTGGTGCAGGAGAAAAGGGAAATGTAGATATCGAATGTCCCGCACCCAGCGGATTTAGTTATCATAAACAAATGATCACACAGACGCCATAAGCTTCAGCGACGTTTCGGGGGTTTATTCCCATCCTTATTCACGTCCGCGTGGAGGAAGCGGGTGCACCAAATGGTGAAGGTATTAAGGTAAGCTGTATGTTGCATTTCTTTTGTAAAAAGCCTGAGGATGGGAATAAACCCCCAAAACGTCGCTGAAGCCTATGGCATCTGTGTGATAATTTGTTTATGATAACTAAATCCGCTGGGTACGTGACATTCGATATATACATATATATATATATATATATATATGTATATATATATATATATATACACTGCTCAAAAAAAATAAAGGGAACACTTAAACAACACAATGTAACTCCAAGTCAATCACACATCCGTGAATCAAACTGTCCACTTAGGAAGCAACACTGATTGCAAATGTAATAGACAACAGGTGGAAAATATAGGCAATTAGCAAGACACCCCCAATAAAGGAGTTGTTCTGCAGGTGGTGACCACAGACCACTTCCCAGCTGCTATGCTTTCTGACTGATGTTTTGGTCACTTTTGAAAGCTGGTGGTGCTATCACTGTAGTGCAGGCATGTCCAAACTAACTCCAGCTGGAGTGAAACTACACGTACCATCATGCCTTGCCACAGTTTTGCTATTAGGGAATGCTAAAACTATGACAAGGCATGCTGGGATGTGTAGTTTCACAACAGCTGAAGGGCCACAGTTTGGACATGCCTGCTCTAGTGGTAGCATGAGACGGAGTCTACAACCCACACAAGTGGCTAAGTTAGTGCAGCTCATCCAGGATGGCACATCAGTGCGAGCTGTGGCAAGAAGGTTTTCTGTGTCTGTCAGCGTAGTGCCCAGAGCATCAAGGCACTACCAGAAGATAGGCCAGTACATCAAGAGACGTGGAGGAGGCCATAGGAGGGCAAAAACCCAGCAGCAGGACCACTACTTCCGCCTTTGTGCAAGGAGGAACAAGAGGAGCACGGCCAGAGCCCTGCAAAATGATCTCCAGCAGGCCACAAATGTGCATGTGTCTACTCAAACGGTCAAAAACAGACTCCATGAGTGTGATGTGAGGACCGGACGCCCACAGGTAGGGGTTGTGCTTACAGCCCAACACCGTGCATGACGTTTGGCATTTGCCAGAGAACACCAAGATTGGCAAATTCTCCACTGGCGCCCTGTGATCTTCACAGATGAAAGCAGGTTCACACTGAGCACTTGACAGACGTGACAGAGTCTGGAGACGGCAAGGAGAACGTTCTGCTGCCTGCGATATCCTCCAGCATGACCAGTTTGGCAGTGGGTCAGTAATGGTGTGGGGTGGCATTTCTTTGCGGGGGGTAGGGGGGGGGGGGGCGCACAGCCCTCCATGTGCTCACCAGAGGTAGCCTGACTGCCATTAGGTACCGAGATGAGATCCTCAGACCCCTTGTGAGACCATATGCCGGTGCTGTTGGCCCTGGGTTCCACCTAATGCAAGACAATGCTAGACCTCATGTGGCTGGAGTGTGTCAGCAGTTCCTGCAAGATGAAGGCATTGATGCTATGGACTAGCCCGCCCATTCCCCAGACCTGAATCCAATTGAGCACATTTGGGACATCATGTCTCGCTCGCTCTTTCCACCAACGCAACTTTGCACCACAGACTGTCCAGGAGTTGGCAGATGCTTTAGTCCAGGTCTGGGAGGAGATCCCTCAGGAGACCATCCGCCACCTCATCAGGAGCATGCCCAGTCATTGTAGGGAGGTCATAAAGGCACGTGGAGGCCAAACACACTACTGAGCCTAATTTTGACTTGTTTTTAGGACATTACATCAAAGTTGGATAAGCCTGTAGTGTATTTTTCCACTTTAATTTTGAGTGTGACGCCAACTCTAGACCTCTATGGGTTAATAAATTTGATTTCCATTGATAATTTCTGTGTGATTTTGTTGTCAGCACATTCAACTATGTAAAGAACAAAGTATTTAATAAGAATATTTCATTCATTCAGATCTAGGATGTGTTATGTTAGTGTTCACCTTTATTTTTTTGAGCAGTGTATATAAATTGTTCTCACTCACAATTTTGTGATGTGTTTTGTTATTCGCTCAACTGTCTTTACTAACTTGTATTTAATTGAATAACATGAAGATGGGACAATGCTAATTTGTTAAGACTATGTTTCTACATCAAATATAATTTGCTTGTACTGTATACGGCTGTATCCTATAATTTACCTATTACCTGCACAGTGCTTTAAAGGTGACCTCATATTCATGAGAAAGCAGCCTCATCTATGTTCTGTGGTGTGTTTTGCTGGGGCAGGACAAACCTGCCCTGGTAGGTTTGTCCTGCCCCAGCAAAACCCACCACTCAAAGGGTTAATAAAGCTTGTAAAAATGAAAAGAGATGAAGCTGCCCTTAGCATCCAATCAGATTCTGTCTATCATTTTCTAGGATTCAATATAAATATTCACTGTAGACAGATAATTATTATTATCCTTTATTTATATGGCACCACAAGGGATCTGCAATGCCCAATTACAGAGTACATGAATAAGCAAAGCAGTGACTTACAATAGAGGACATGTACAGGGTACATATCCATAGCTGCATCAGCAGGGGGCACTGAAATAAATGTCAGTGTGGCCGCACACCGCATTATTTGGTGCCATCAAAAATTGGGCACTTGTTTCCTAGCATGGCGCCCAGATTTCCTACGTACGTTAACGTAGTGAAATCGCATCGCATGGGCCATTTTAGTGCCGTGCGATGCGATGAATTTTTTTAAATGTAATTTATTCACTGCTCTGTATGCCCCACGGGATTGCATCGCATCGCACTTCCCGCAAAATCGCATGCGATTGCATGCGATTTTATAGGGTGTGCGATGCCATTACATGAGCTATACAATAATATCATTGTATGACATACAATGATGTTTTACGCACCCTCCCCACTATCCACTCCACCCCGAAATGTGGCGAGCGGCAGTGGAACGCGTCCTCTGACGTTTTCATAACCCCCACTATCCACGTCGGCATGGAGTTGATTTTATATAGTGTGGCGAGCGCAGCGACCCACCGAGCCCGAAGCGTGGCGAGCGGACGCGGATTACTTTACATGTATATAAAATCAACTCCACGCCGACGTGGATAGTGGGGGTATGAAAAGGTTGGAGGACGCGTTCTGACGCCCCTCGCGGGGCTCGCAGCGCTTGCCACGCTTCGGGGTGGCGTGGATAGTGGGGGGGGGGGGGGGTGCCTAAAACCTCTTTGTATGTCATACAATCATATTATTGTACAGCTAATGTAATGGCATCGCACACCCTATAAAATCGCATGCGATTTTGCGGGAGGTGCGATGCGATGAGATCCCCTGGGGCATACAGAGCAGTGAATAAATTACATTAAAAAATCATTCATACACAGTTACATAATTTTAAAAAATTCTGCAAACATTACATGCAACATATGTTTGGTGTCTCAGGTTAAAACACCTTACTGTATCGATGTACTGGTACAAAATGGGATTATTATATGCATCTATGTCTTCACTTTATGGTACGGTCCTAGGGGCTGCTGAAAAGTTGAATGTATGCCTATTTGCGCAGAGTATCTTACATCTGTTTGCACTGCACATGTTCCAGAAATGAAATTAAGTACAGAATATGCAGAGTCCAAGACATTTCAGCTACATCTATCCTGCAGCCAAAGAGCCATAATGAGAGCATGACAGGGTGTTCTTATGTAGGCAAAGTTCCGTGTGCTGGTAGTCGTGTAAAGGGGTCCTATGTAGTTCTCTGAATGCAAGGCAAAAAGGGTTGGGTATGGGAGACCAATACTAAGAATGCCCATGGTCACATGACTGCAAAGGTATTCTCACACCCAGAATCACGACAACTGGTGGATACGTATACTACCTTCTTCCTGGGCAGGATTCATCAAAGTCTGCCAGTGCATCTCGCCACACATCGCTGAGCTTTGCATTCATAAAAATTACATATGCACTAACATATGAGATTATTAATGCAAACGACAGCTCTTCCGATAAGATCTGCCCTTTGCGATGCGGTTCCAGTGCTGGACTTCCGGGTCTTCCGAATGACAGCTACGGGCGCAAGGCGTGCTAATCACTGACAGATCCCTCTGACAGCGCCACGAAGAGTGTTGGTGTTACCCTCTGTGATGGAGCCACGGCAGAGGGGCTTTTGGTGCATTTGGAAATGTTTTTCCGCATTTTCACTTTAGTGCATCCTGCTCTCTAACCATAACCCTAACCCTCTTTTCCCGCAGACTAACCCTAACTCTCCATTCTTGCAGCCTAACCCTCTCTCCTCACAGCTTAAGCATAACCCTCTCTCCTCACAGCCTAACCATAACGCTCCCTCCTCTCAGCCTAACCGTAAGTCTCCCTCCTCTCAGCCTAAGCATAACCCTCTCTCCTCACAGCCTAACCGTAATGCTCCCTCCTCTCAGCCTAACCGTAACGCTCCCTCTCAGCCTAACCGTAACGCTCCCTCCTCTCAGCCTAACCGTAACGCTCCCTCCTCTCAGCCTAACCGTAAGTCTCTCTCCTCTCAGCCTAAGCATAACCCTCTCTCCTCACAGCCTTACCGTAACACTCCCTCCTCTCAGCCTAACCGTAACGCTCCCTCCTCTCAGCCTAACCGTAAGTCTCCCTCCTCTCAGCCTAACCGTAACGCTCCCTCCTCTCAGCCTAACCGTAAGTCTCCCTCCTCTCAGCCTAACCGTAACGCTCCCTCCTCTCAGCCTAACCGTAAGTCTCCCTCCTCTCAGCCTAACCGTAAGTCTCCCTCCTCTCAGCCTAACCGTAAGTCTCCCTCCTCTCAGCCTAACCGTAAGTCTCCCTCCTCTCAGCCTAACCGTAATGCTCCCTCCTCTCAGCCTAACTTTATTCCACCCTTTTTGCAGCCTAACCCTTTCTTTCATACTTATGTTCAGGGGGTTGGCTGACAGGATTCTGATGGGTGTTATGATTTTGGTGCTGGGCTTCTGACCTAGTGGGAATCCTGTACATTGGAATGCCCACTACATCCAAGCAAAAATGCACCTTTATGGAGGGATTTCCTTTATGCCAAATATAAGCCAACTGTGTACTCATGATGATGACGTGTAGAAACCAGTTCATATGCTGCGGACGCAGAGAGAGTCACACTGCTATGCATTTATGCTTTTGTCCCATGAAGGCTTTTATGAGCTGATGATTTACTTCCGAGTATGCACCAGGCCTATAGCGGAGAAAAATACTGCATAACACAATCTGTTCAACTTTTTATTTTTCCCTATTCTCTTAGTAATATTCATAAAATCTTAATTTGCTTTATTTCATTGGAATAGTTTTCACAGAGTAAATCAGCACGAAAAGCGGATTGTGACTTTATTTCTAGATCTGACAGGATGCTTTGTCGTATGCGTCACTTTCCTAAAAAGTCATTGAGTGTCAGATGAAGTCATGTCCTTTCTCCTCACACTGCAGACAGAAGTGGAAAATCCTGGCCAACACTGCAAACCATGAATTATATATCTTTCTTCCTCTTTCCTGCAGCTGGCGGGGGAGGATCCAGACTAGCCATTTGTCTCTGGCTCCCAGTATATGCTATAGTGTTTGAGGCATCTTTACACGGGTTATTTAAAGTGCTGAAAATCGATTTCATTTAGAATCTGATGTAAAAGCAGTTGCCTTAAAGTTTAATAAGTTCACTGTGTGATCGCAAATAGTGTGTATATGCAACCTTTATCTTACCTCTGTAGTATAACTGTATAGTAGATATATACACACACACAGAATAGGTGAATATATATTATCTCGTATTGATATTTGTAGATAGGTTGTAAAAATAACTTCAGGACCATTAATATAAATGGACTAGTTAAAAGCCAAAACAAATGATGGCCACCAGGGCTGGATTATAGGGAGAGTGGCAGGGCCTGATTAAAGGTTTGAGGTGCCCTAGGCTAATACACAGGTAGCTCCCCTTGTAATGCTGCTAAACACATGTGCATGGCCGCTCAGGGACTCGGCAGTCATACTGCCTATGTGCATGTAATGAAGGTTATACAACAGGCATGTAAGATCTAATGCTTGTGGCTTGGGAAGGAGACTTTGGCTTTAGACTGCCTGGCTGGCGCTGTAGCACAATGTACAATGTAATGGTTCCATCAGTAAGTTACATAGGCACAGACATCTGGCAGTCACCTTAATAACTTCACACCCCCCCCCCCCCCAGAACACTGAGAAAGGTGATAGCTAACAAGTATGGAATAAATTAGGCCTTAATTGTATTCCTCGACTGTCACCTGCAAGGCGCCCCCCCCCCCCAGTTCTGGCACCCCAGGCTGCAGCCTAATCAGCCTATTGGTTAATCAGGCACTAGAGAGTCATTGCTACTCACACAGTAGCTGCTGGATTTATCTCTCAGCCAGTCTAGGGGTAGAGGAGAACAGTAGCCACCAGTAGCTGTCCAGATGTGTTATAACATGGCCTGTGCGGGTTGTTGGATGGATTAGGACAGGACCCTGACCCTCCACTGGCATGCAGTACAGTATACAGGGCTGCCGAGAGGGTGGGGGGGAGCAGGTACTAATTACCGGGGCCCAGGCTTGCTGGAGGGGCCCGGTGGGGGCTCTGGTCCGACCTCCCCTACCCTCCTCCTTCCCTACCTTCAGCATGTGCTGTGCTGACAGCAGGCTCAGTATAAGCGTCTCACTGACAGCGTGAGAGCTCAGGCATACCTTTCGGCAGCCCTGACAGTATGTATAAGAAGGAGCTGAGCTGGGTAACAGCCTCCTCACCCACATCATCTGTAGCCCCAGCACTTACCTCTCTTCTTACCAGTTAACGCAATCCTCACCCTTCCTGCTGAAGCAGCTTCTTCCCCGCCACTGGTAAGTGGCCACATGTGTCTCTGGTGCCTCTGCTCTGAGCATTGTGGGGCTGCCTGGTGATTCCTGCATCCGTTTCTGAGAGCCTGACTAGAGAACACTCCTCCTGGCTGTGAGGTAACTAATTGGGCACTTATAGAAATTTCTGTACTATTGAACCACTCGAGCAGGTGATAGCTTTAGGCCTGTCAAAACTTTTTTCCTGTAGGACCATAAGAATAGGCCTGGTGCCCATTCTAAAGGGAAATAATTGGTATTCTTATCATCCCAAACTCCCATGAGGAATCAAGCCCCTACACATCCACACTTATTGCGGCTATAGAATTGTTTTACCTGTTTATCATACAGTGCAATTAGTGAGGCCAATCCCGGGATCGGCGGGATCCTGGGATTTTGGCCTACAATCTGCGGGATTTGAATCCCAGGGTTGAAGCTTCCAATCCCGGGATTCGTACCCCGTGTAAAATGCACTCTTTTTTTTTTAAAGCCGGGCAGTGCTGAGCACTAGTATATGGCTCAGATGCTGCCCGGCTGACTCTTCTCACCCCTCCTGTGGCGCCGCTGTTAAGGACAGTGATCTGAGCTGACAGACATGGTGGCGCCCAGACTGTGCAGCATGCCCCCTGACATTACGTCATGCTGCGCAGCCTGGCCGCCACTATGCCTGTCAGCACAGATCACTGTTCCGAAACCAGATGCCCAGCCACACGCCCGCTGTACAGCCTGTCCTGCCTGTCACAAGTTTACAACCCACGTAAGTGACTGCAGTGCACTGTCACTTACAGGGGATGGGAGGATTGTCTGGAGTAGGGGTGGGTTTAGTACACATTTATGACATGTGCGGGGCGGGTAGTTTAGGGGGCGGGTTAATAAAAAAAAAAATTAGGTACTCTTTATCTAGAAGGGTGCCCACGATTTTGATCGTGGGTATCGTAAGGAAAAAAAAAATTGCGTCGGTCGCATCGCATGCGACCAAAAAATCACATGCGATGCGACCGACGCGATGACCGCGATTTCCCATAGGGAACAATGTTAAATGTCCCAATTGACCCGATTTTCCATAGGGAACAATGTTAAATGGCCCACAGAGGCCAAATAGGCACCCTGAAGTGCGAAATGGGCCCCCCAATTGTTAACGCCACCCCACGATCAACGTCAACCCGAAGCGTGGTGAGCGCAGCGAGCCCGCGAGGGGCGGCGGTACGCGTCCTACGACCTTTTCATACCCCCACTATCCACGTCGGCGTGGAGTTGAGAATAGAAAGTGTGGCGAGCGCAGCGAGCCACCGAGCCTGAAGCGTGGCGAGCGGACGCGGACACCTTCACAGGTATACGCGTCCCCTCGCGGGCTTCACAGTGTCCGCGTCCCCTTGCGGGGCTCGCTGCGCTCGCCACGCTTCGGGCTCGGTGGCTCGCTGGGCTCGCCACACTTTCTATTCTCAACTCCACGCCGACGTGGATAGTGGGGGTATGAAAAGGTCAGAGGACGCGTACCGCCACCCCTCGCGGGCTCGCTGCGCTCACCACGCTTCGGGTTGACGTTGATCGTGGGGTGGCGTTAACAATTGGGGGGGCCATTTCACACTTCAGGGTTGCTATTTGGCCTCTGTGGGCCTTTTAACATTGTTCCCTATGGGAAATCGCGGTCATCACGTCGGTCGCATCGCATGCGATTTTTTGGTACATGCGATGCCCGCGATGGGCGCCCTTCTAGGTAAAGAGTACCAAAAATTATTAGAGAGGCCAATCCTGGGAATCCCGGGGATCCCGGGATTGAGCATTTTTCAATCCCGATTCCAGGGATTGAAAAAATGCCACGGGATTGGCATCCCTAAATGCAATCTAATTTAAAGGATCCCAGTATCGAATACTAAAGGATAATCGATTAAATTAGCCAGAGTGTATCCAACATAAGGCTTGGTGGTACTTGTTTCCTATCTGGGCGCCCGTCGTGGTGATCGCGGGTACATTTATGTCTGGCCGCGACGCGACCGACGCGATGCCCGCGATTTCCCATTGAAACCCATGTTAAACATGGAAATCGTGTCGGTCGCGTCGCGGCCAGACATAAATGTACCCGCGATCACCACGACGCGATGCTCCCGATTTACCATAGGATTCAATGTTAAAAGGCCTGATGGACCCGATTTTACTGTTAAATGGCTCAATGGACCCGATTTGGCCATAGGAATCAATGTTAAATGGGCCACATAGCCCATTAACCCTTAAATGTCCCCCCAAATTTTTAACGCCACCCCACGATCCACGCCAACCCGAAGCGTGGCGAGCGCAGCGAGCCCGCGAGGGGCGGCGGTACGCGTCCTCCGACCTTTTCATGCCCTACTATCCACTAGGGCGTGGAGTGATAATAGAATAGTGTGGCGAGCGCAGCGAGCCACCGAGCCCGAAGCGTGGCGAGCGCAGCGAGCCCCGCGAGGGGACGCGGATACCTTCACAGTTATACGCGTCCCCTCGCGGGCTTCCCAGGTGTCCATGGCGACGCGGACACCTGGGAAGCCCGCGAGGGGACGCGTTTACCTGTGAAGGTATCCGCGGCCCCTCGCGGGGCGCGCTGCGCTCGCCACGCTTCGGGCTCGGTGGCTCGCTGCGCTCGCCACACTATTCTATTCTCACTCCACGCCCTAGTGGATAGTAGGGCATGAAAAGGTCGGAGGACGCGTACCGCCGCCCCTCGCGGGCTCGCTGCGCTCGCCACGCTTCGGGTTCGCGTTGATGGCGGGGTGGCGTCAACTACTTTTGGGGGGATATTTTTATGTTCAGGGGTGTTTTTGCCCCATTTCCCATTGTTCCCTATGATAATTTGGGGAAATTGATCCATTTAACATTGTTTCCTATGGTAAATCGCGGTCATCGCGGGTAAATTGAAGCATTTAACATTGTTCTCTATGGGAAAATCGCGGGCATCGCGTCTGGCACATCGCACCCGATTTTTTATCGGCCGCGATGCCCGCGATGGCCCCGATTTTACCCCCGATGACCGCGATTATGATCGTGGGCGCCCAGATAGGAAACAAGTACCGGCTTGGTTATCCAGATCAACCCTAGAATCGTAATTTTCTATTTACGCTACCAATACTACAAAAATGTTTTAGTTAAACCCCTGAAGAAGTCCGTTTGGGGACGAAACGCGTTGGTTGATTTAGCATGTTTTACTATAAATGTACAACAAACATCTTCATTGAATACTTTTATTGAAAAATACTTTTAATAAAGAAAGAAATGTATTGATATGTTTTGATATGATACAATATTTGTGACACCAGTAGAAGTGTATTAAGGACTTTACATCTAGGGCGCCACTCCACAATTGTCTATATACTGTATATCAACATATCAAGCAGTGTAATGAGTGGATACATTGCCCAGAGCAACCTATTAACTGCTGAGTAGCATTGATCAAGTACATTCTATAAAAGGATAGGGTCAAGCTGATTGGTTATGATCTACCTTTACACATTTCAGGTAGAATCTTCTGTTTTTTGGACAAGTGAGAGAAGTAACAAATACTTGCATAATTATATAATAGTCTTGGTGGATGAAGAAAGCACAAATCAGCTTCAGAAGGCATTGTCACTCTCACAAATTTTATGCAATGGTGATCTGACGGGGCGTAACTACAGGACAGTAGGGAGCCTGGTTGGGCCAGGTACTTTTCAGGGACTTGGCCTAATTGTGGGAGGTGCGGCCATACACCCTTAGAATAAAATACATAAAAAAAATAGCACTTTAAGAACCTCCCTGGCCACACTGTAACCCAGCACACAGCAGCATGTGATGGGTGGAGAAGAACTGTTGGAGCTGCTGTCTTAGGTAATAGGGGACACAAACATACCTTGGCCCGGGTATTTAGTTCCCCCTCCCTCTCTTGGCACTACTGCATAGCAACCCTTTAAAATTTTGACATGGGGAATGTTGACAGGGTCAACTGTCTACAAGGTGAAAATGTCGACTTAAAAAATTTAGACACATGACAAGGTCGACATGAGTTTTTTTTATTTTAACTGGCTTCACCATCCATGTCGGCATAGAGGGAGAATATAATAGTGTGCTGAGTGTAGGGAGTCACCGAGGGTACGCATTATACTAATTGGGGGTCCTTGTCGACAGTTTTCAACATCGAAACCAACAATTTGTCGACATCGACACCAACATTTTTAAAAACTCATGTTTGCCTTTTTTACGTGTCTACCTTTTTACGTCAACATTTTGACCCTGTCGACACTTCCCATGTCGACATCTTGACCCATTGACACTTTCACCATGTCAACGCTTCCCATGTGGACATTTTGATCCTGTTGTCACTTTCACCCTGTTGACATATTGCATGTTGACCTTTTGGGGTAGACCTATTGACTGTCACTGTCTATCTATGTAATAATCTACATAATAATCCGCACCCATTACGAGTGGGATGGAAGTTTTTCCTCTATAATAGAAGTATAATATAAGTATCTCCATACTGGGCCTGTGCACCAACATTCCATATGCTAGGACCAGTGGTTGCCAACCCTAGCCCTCGAGAGCTACCAACAGTGCACATTTTCCAGACAACCTAGCTGCTGCACAGCTGCACTCATTAATCACTGACACATTTTAAAAGATCCACAGGTGGAGCTAATTAGCTCACTTGTGATTCTGTGAGGAGACCTGCAAAACATGCACTGTTGGTAGCTCTCGAGGACTAGGGTTGGCTACCCCAGCGCTAGGTGATGCATACATAGCAGGCAGGTATGGGTAAGCATCTACATATTGGTGCATTTGCAGGTACACCTATTAGGAAGTGCATCTTATGCCGTTGCTGAAAATCCAAGGGGGATAGTGGAGACCACTACCTGGGCCCAGGCCTCTGTAGGGGCCCAGGATTGTAGAGGAGGTGTTGCTGCAAGTCTTTGATGCTGCGGCCAGCGTTCAGGTAGATGCTACCCTGCTATAATGAATTCCACCTTGCGAATTAGTGTGTACACAGTGCAAATGGATGTGTAGCTTCACAGCCATGTGAAAATATCTAAATTAATTTGTAGGACGCTTATCCTTGGATGAGGATTTCACTGGTCCCCACTCACAGGCTAAGAGGAGCCAGAGGCTTACTAAACGGCTGCGATTAAATCAGCCTGATCAAAGTTGGAGCATTTTCCCTATTACTCCCAGACTTTTCCCTGCACAACGAGCATTTTCCTTAAAGATACATACACACTGGGCAACTATGCCCAGCGTGTATGGACAGCGATGATCGCGTTCAATGCTGGGGGGAAAGACACTCAGTGCATACACACACAAGTGGCTTTCCCCCTGCCCAGCGCCGACGTCGGGTTTACATAGCACAGTCCTCAAAGCCGCTCATCTGGTATTACCAGCAGATGAGTGGCTTTCCCAGCAATGATGCGGGAGCGTGCAGCAGCACTCACTGCTCATCGCTGGGGCATACACACTGGGCGGCTTTGAGCTGAAAGCTGCTCAAACATGCTCTTTTGAGCAGTTTTCAGCTCAAAGTCGCCCAGTGTGTATGGGCCTTAACACCCACTAAACTGTCGTTACCAACCACAAGCTCCAACTTGCTGTCAATCACCTTGCGAATAATGAGAAAAGAAAAAAGTAGCAGGATTTCACCTCAGCATAGCGTCACGCAAGCACATTGCAGCCCATACACATGTGCAGTGCAGTGTAAATTCTGTGAGAACTGAATTACCCCTATGGTGCTCCTGATGGTCAACAATTTACCAGAACAAGATACCACTTGTAATGCAACTTCTGCCGTTGTTCCAGTATTTGTGGGCATTCTACTGACTCCCAGGGTTGTAGGTAACACTCCCTCATGCCACCAGCTTCTCCTATTCAGAGTAAGACTGGCTTATTCGGGATCGGCTTCCAGTCCATGTACCGGATGCGAGGGCAATGTTAAGAGGCAAATCTAGATAAAAATAACAAAACCTGCACTTAAAAAAAAAAAAAAAGACATCACAGAGGCGACTAAACAAAGAAAATATAATTGTATTTATTTATTCAAAAAAACATAACCAATTAATTAATTGCAGTATAAATACAGTCTTACATTCGTTCTGTCAAAGATATGCTGTATATAAGGTGCACTAACCATGTTGTAATGTAGAATATAATTTATACAGAATACACTAATTAGAACTATTCCCATTGGGAGGGGTGCATCAAGAATGGAGCAGGCCTGTGTGCAGTCTTCATTTGGGTCCCTCCTCTATAACCAGCAGAGCAATAGACTCGGGGCACTAGGGGCACTAGGAGACCCTAGTGCCGTTGTACATCCTAGTGCACATGCCTCACCTGCAGTGCACATGGTTTTGTCCATCTATGAAATATTTTGTCAGAAAGAGTGAACTAGAATAAGGGCCTCAGTTCCTGCTGGAGCCTGCTGAAAAATAGCCCTGGGCACACTTATCAGTGCCTCCCAAACTATTTTAAATGTCACAAATTTCTAAAATAATATAAAGAAAATACTTATTACACAGAAACAGAATATGTGTCATAGTTATATTCTTTGTATTATATTAAACAAAATTACAGGGGAAGCTCTGCCTCCCCTGCCTGCACGTCTCTGCTAGTCAGCCCTGCTGAAGACCAATTCAGTGTAATGAATTCATTATGTCAGGCTAGTGTATACCAGGAATCTGGCATGGTATCGGTCATCAATTGCCAGTCATCAAAATGTCTGCCTACCCTAAGTGTTGCACTGTGATAGTAACATCTTCGGGAATGCTGTGGACACACCAAAGCCATGTCCCTTTCCTGTGAGGCCATGCTTCTTTTCAGACACGCATGCTGAAGGACTTTTTTTGTGATACTTCTGAATACTATTATTAGAATCCACACAGGCTATCTCCACAAAGCTATTGTATAGATTTCATGGCACAAATATATTCTTGTCTGCAGTCCTAATGCATTCAAGTGTATCCCGGTGCCTTTCTCAAAAGTGGGCAAAAAGCAGGAAGTTTATCTTTACAGCACTGTTTATAATAAGCGTAGCTTATCCTTAGAATAGATAGAACATAGGACTGTGTATTTATATTAGGATCTTTATGTAGTATTTATTGGTTATGTTTTTTGTTTTAATAAATTATATATTCTCTGTTTAGATTACTGAGATATCCATTTCCTTTATAAATGCAGATTACCATAAGAGAAAGCTTTGATTTGTAAATACCTAATGTTTATTGTAATCCTGATCCATTTAGAATTTATTTTTTTATTTAAAAATTGCTTCCCCAGTGTCTTAGTTGGTCTAATGGTGCCCAAAGGTATCTTCTGGTATGTGATTTGTATCCAATGTTTAGAGGCATCTGGGGCCTGATTCAGACTTGGGGGATGCACTAACATCCACCGTCCCACCTCGGTGCACATCGACGGCAACTCATCGATAATAATCCCAATATGCACTAATGGGTGTAACTGGATGGGAATTTGTCGTTTACACATAGGATAAACTTTCAGGAATCTATGTTCTGCGCAATGGTTTTTACCACTGCGATAGATAGTCTGTTGGTCTTCAGAGGTCAGGTATTCAGGCTGCCTGTCAGTCTCACTGGAGTCCTTGCTGTTCTCAGTGTACACCCATTCCAGGAACTTCATTGCCTCCTGCTGGTCCAGACACTGGGCTCCGCCATTACAACTGCGGTCAGATGACTGGAGATCTTCCAATCACAGCCTTCACAGTGGTAAGCTCACTCAGACTCTCAATCATTACTGACCAGGGCAGATAAAAGGGTAGCTCAGACAAAAAGGTAGACGCCTTGAACAATGTGACATTTTGGAGAAATTCCATATTTTAGGTTCTACTGTTTTGTCCTCACGCTGTATCCTGTGTGGTGGGTTTAGTTCAGCACTCCTGAATTCCAAGTGTATTCTGTACTCTGGATTTAGCTCAGCGCTCCTGTATTCCAAGAGTATCGTGTCCGCTGAGTTTTGCTCAGCACTCCTGCATTCCAAGAGTACCCTGTCTGCTGAGTTTAGTTCAGCACTCCTGCATTTCAAAAGTATCCTGTCCGCTGAGTTTAGCTCAGCACTCCTGCATTCCAAGAGTACCCTGTCTGCTGAGTTTAGCTCAGCGCTCCTGCATTCCAAGAGTATCCTCTCTGCTGAGTTTAGCTCAGCGCTCCTGCATTCCAAGAGTATCCTCTCTGCTGAGTTTAGCTCAGCACTCCATTCCAAGAGTATCCTCTCTGCTGAGTTTAGCTCAGCACTCCTGCATTCCAAGAGTACCCTGTCTGTTGAGTTTAGCTCAGCACTCCTGCATTCCAAGAGTATCCTGTCCGCTGAGTTTAGCTCAGTACTCCTGCATTCCAAGAGTATCCTGTCCACTGAGTTTAGCTCAGCACTCCTGCATTCCAGTGTAGCCTGTTTGCTGGAATTAGTGAAGCACTCCTGCATTCCAAGTGTATCCTGTCTGCTGGGTTTAGCTCAGTACTCCTGCATTCCATGTGTATCCTGTCTGCTGGTTATAGTTGAGCACATTTTTATTCCACATGTGCCCAGGATGTCCGGTCCGGTGGTCCGTGTTCTTGTCCGGTTTTTACCCATACCCACTCTATTGCTTTCTTCTTATTTCCAGATTCATTGCTTATTGTATGCAGGCTGTTGCAAATGCGCAATTAGTGATTCGACTTTAGAATTTCTTTAAGTATTAATATACATGATGATACCTCCCATAGCATTATAGTTAATAGTGATTATTTTTCAGTGTTTTCATAAATGATGCAGAAGATAGAAAACTAGAAATCTTGAAAACACATATGGATGACTTTCTAGACGTTTACTTCATTTTCATACCACAAACTCTGAGGAGTCCATTGCATGCAGACGCACATCTCAGGATCTCGCTGGGCTCAGGCACTGATAAATAATCTTATTGTAAATAGAGGTGAAATTGGGGTAACTGAAAAAGAACAATTAGTGGAAGGAAAAGAAAGGAGTTTCCTGGTTACAAATGTATCATATCGTATGAAGCACAAGCTCAACTGTTACAAAAAAGTATTTTGGTATATTAAAAAGTGACCAGGTTCTCCTTTGAGATTTGACAACAGATGTCTTAAGTTCTAGAACTTTGAACAAGGATAAAGAGAACAGATGAGCAAAAGTTTATATTGCTTTTCCCTCTGCCCTTTGTAAGGTATTGGTTACAGTGACATTAGACCCTCTGCCTTATCCAAATGTTACTTACTTTGTAGCGTTTAGGAGGTGACATATGGAGGGTAAAGTGCATGTGAGTGTTTATAGTGGACTGATGATAAATTAGTTTTTTATCATAATATTTAGGACACCTTTTCCAAGAGGTTTCACAAACTGTAGAAAAAAATACATTATACCTTAAAACATAAACTGCATCATTAAGAGGGGCAACAACATGTTTTAGAAAATCAAGACCAACAAACACTTGAGAATTGAAACCAAAATTGTGAAAAAATCTGTGTCCTAGTGTGTCTGAGAAGGCACGTCAGCCCTCATTTAAATAAGAAAAAAGTAGCGAGCCCGCCCCAAGTAGGGGAGACATCTAAGGGGGCGCTTGGTAGGAGTGGCGGTACTTGTGTATTATAACGGCGCCCATCGCATCGCATACCTTAATTAGTGGTATGCGATGATATGGGATGCGATATTCGGGTGAAAAGACCCGCAATGTACAATAAAATATCGCATGCCAGCAAAATGGCATGCGATGCGATTCAATGCGATTTTTTATTGTACAAGCACCCTGATGGGTGCTCACTATGTTAAATGCACCCCCATTATCAAAGCCACCCCCACTATCAATGCCAACCCGAAGTGTGGCGAGCGCAGTGAGCCCGCGAGGGGCGGCGGTATGCGTCCTCCAACCTTTTCATACCCCCACTATCCATACCCCCACTATCCAACCACGCTTTGGGTTCGGTGGCTCGCCACACTATCTAAGGTGAACTCCACGCCGACGTGGATAGTGGGGGTATGAAAAGGTCAGAGGACGCTGTCATACAATTAAAAATCGCATCTGATCGCATGCGATCAGATGCCCTGCGATCAAAATCTTGGGCGCCGTGATAATACACAAGTGCCGGTGTGGCTTCCCAGCAGCTGCTGTAAAACAGGTTAGTTAATCCTGTGTGGATATAAACAGAAGAAAAAAGGGTAGTAGCTGCACTAAAAAATAATTTGAAAAAGAAATTGGATGATCTTTACAAATAGATTTTACTTAAATATAAAAAAACACGGATATGTAAACAAATAAATAAAATTGGCAAGTCCATTCCTAATATGCCCAGATTTAGCGAGGGGAAGGTATAGTTACCGCTCCATACATGTGGATATTGAATTGTCCTGGTGTCCACGTGGTCGGCCCAAGATGGCACAAATAACCGAAGTCCACAGGAATTGATCTCAGACAATATGATGGATAACCTCAGGTACCTGGGTAGTATACTTTGGAATGGTATGCGGTAAAATTCCTGGATATAATGTCCCAAGATGTTAAAAGGGGCAATGAAGTCCTCTGCTGGGCTGGTCCGGACTGCAATCCAAAGTGGTGATGGTGGATGGGGGGCAACAGCACTCCTGACACGTTTCGCTGCTTCAGCAGCTTTATCAACTTTATTAAGTGCAACTTAATGTAAGCAAAAAAGAGATTTCTTATGTGTGCATTTTGAGTTTCCCCTATATTAAAATATGTGCAACCATATCAAAAAAGCGCGATATACTGTATAAATAAAAAAACTTACTTAGATATACTCGATGTGTATATGTTTTATGTCTAAATCAAAATAAATACATAAATAAAAATGTCATAAGATAAATTAAGCCCAACTCCAACCCAATAGACACCAGCACCCTACCACAACACAACACAAATCTGCAATCAATCACTAATGCTGGGATATAAGCAGTGTGTGGTCCCTCCAGGGCCCCATGCAGAACTATTTAGGGGCAGCATTTCTAAGTGTGTGGGTGAGGGTAGGGTGTTATAGGGTTAGAGGTGTATTGGGTGTTTGCATATCTTGGGTTTCATAGAAAGGAAAAAGGAAAATGTATTACAAAATGTTGACACAGACCGCCCTGTCGGTATGTCAATATCAGACACCTAGCATCGACCAATTGCTATTCACAAATGACACTGATTTCAAACCTGATATATACCAATCATTATACAAAATACTCACCAACATTCCTTCCAGATCTCTACCCTCTCTCTGAATATTAGACCTCACAATCCCGGCTTGTCACTGGTTTGGCCAACATTGCCCTTTTTTTACCAGATTCTCCAGTGGTTACCATTTACAGCAGCCACCTGTAATTATGCAACAGTATCGGCATCAGTCACATGATGTCAATACTGTATGTGACTGAAAAACTGGAATGACTGCTTCTGATGAGAAAAGCCAATGGTACCTTCCATTTACTGACTGTTGCCTTGAGTCAATTAATGTTACATAGAAACAGGCCTTTGTCAACCTATTCATATTGTGAATCAGCTCCATCCCCCATTTAGAAAACAATAGTGTACTCTGTGGAAGTCTCAATGAGCACTAGCTCATTAATATGCTTCTGCTTTTATAACTAGTAGCAGACTGTCTCATATATTTTTTTTACCTTAAATATAATTGTTATGCATGTCCTGTAAGTGATAGTATTGTAGCATCATTTTTTTTGTCTTCTTTTCTTTATCGACACCGTTTAAAATTTGTTTCAGAGTATATCAACTATTTTAAGATTGGGTCAATAGTCAGAGACTGGAGGCTGTCTGCTTAGCATTGTAGTCAGAACTGTGGGGATGAGAGTGTTTTGTATACCCTGAGAGGTTTGGAGAACATGGGTTTAGTATAAATGGGCTCCTGGGTCAAGGGAGCTGCACCCGCACCCTTAGACTATACTTACCTCTATGTGAAGCACTGCAGAAATCACTGGGAAAATAGCAGCAGCACCATTTTTTATTATAAGATTATAGAGGTGATCAGAGCATGTGCTGACCTATTTTAATGTAGATTTGGGATTTTGCATTAGGCTTTGGCACAGTGCCATAGTATACCCTTCGCATGCTTTGGTAAGAGAGGGAGGAGCCTACAAGGTGGCCCCTCCTCTCTTGAACCAGCCCTGTTGGCAGTGGCGGGTTGGGGGGCAGGGTGCCATCTACCCCCCGGGCCAGTAAAGTGCAGCTGTTTGGGGCTGCAGGCATGCTGCACTTGATCATAGCTTGCAGCCAGGAGACATGGAGAGTACTGTCCCAGCAGCTCTGAACCTCTGCCCAGTGTATCCACAGATGCAGAGGTTCAGGACTGGAGCAGTCAGGTCAGAGTCCCACACACACTTACAGTTCCTGATCTACTCAGTCAGCTGCTGTCTAGGGATGGCCATCGACCATCGATGATTAGAAATCATTGATTGTTTATGGTTGATGTCGAATAGTTTTGACATCGATGGAGGAGAACCAGATGGTTTTCAACCATCGATGTCAGGCTTAACTGAATAGATTAGTTTTTCTATTTTCATCAAGGGGCCGGGACACGGAGCATAGCTCCGCACCCAACACCTGTGAAGCCCTGCCTTCGTATTTTGATTGACCACAGGCCAATCTTTCAAAGCAAATGGATGACCATTGATATGTAAAAACATTGATGGTAATCCATTGCATACTTATATGCCATCGATGGCCAGTTGCACTTTTGCCATTGATGGCAACCATCGATGGCAAAGGCAATGATGGCCATCCCTACTGCTGTCCGACGTGATTACTGGAGCCAGCCAGTCCCCTGGGACCAGCTGCCAATGAGCTTATCTCATCTACAGACTGGCCCCTCCTCTCCTGTCTCCCAACCTTCTCTCTTCTACAGCAGTCTCTCTCTCGTCTCCTCCTGGCCAGCAACCACCCCAGCCTTCTGCCAGCTCCACCCAAGTGCTATGCCTAGGGGGGAATTATTATATGTTCAGTGAGTGTTTATTTATTTGTGTGGTGTGTACAGTATGTGGGGGCTGTTTTTTTCTTTAATATATTTGTGTTTATGAACTTTATGGACTGTGTTTGTATGTGAGTGTATGGAAAATATGTGTGAGGCACATGTGTGTGTATGGGGGTTGGGGGCTAAGTTTATCGGTATGTGAATAGACTGCTCCTTTTTTTAATAGAGAGCCCATAGATTTTTTGTACATAGTTCCAAAAGAACCAGCATATCTAAAGTATTCATGCAAAAAAAGACTTTAGCAAAAACATATACAAAGTTTAGCAGCAATACCTGAAGTGCATGTACTGCATAATCCATGATCTACAGATGTAGCCACAAAACCCAGGCACACAGCGGTGCACTAGTGATGTGTGCTGAGCGATCTGTCACGGCCAGTGCTCTCTGGTGAGAGAACACTGGCGATGACTACATTTATAGTGCATGCAGTATAAACTTAGTCAGGTGATGGTGACGCGCGGGAACACACATCGCTGTCGCTGGGGTATATGCACACGGAGTGACCCTTGCTTCATTTCTAATCGATCTAGTCAGATCCCTTAGAAATAGCCCTCATGGCGCTGAAGTGGCTGAAGCATGGGGGCATTCCCCGATGCAATAATTGAAGGTATCTGACCTGAATCCTCCCTCTTTGCTCAGTCCTGCTCCCCCCCCCCCACACACCTACCCTGTTGCTCCTTACCAACATTAAGCAAACCATGCCTCCAGAATTGTCATGCTCATATTTACAATGCATGTTCTGGCAGAAGAAGAGGGGCCACTTGCTCGGGTGTGCCCCCCAGGCTGAAAGTTGCCAGCCAGCCCCTGCCTGTTGGATGGAGAAGGCAGGATCATGCCTTCATCAGAGCAGTAGGATCTAACGTATAATTTTAGGCTCTTAAGTTGCATAACTATTTGCCCGTCTTTGCATATAAACACCCCATTAGGCTTATCAAATTTTGGGTTGTCCGCTGTTACTAGTGCTAACTGCAAAGTCAAACTTTCAATGATCACCTGTGGTTCCAGGCATTAACCTGAAGCTGGCTCCCAGCTATTAAATTGGAACTTGAGTGGCGTAAGAAATGCACCTGATTGAAACGCCATGGCACTTACAAGGTTAGGAGTTTTTCTTGGTCTAACTAGAAAAAATTTTCTCAAAGCACCAAAAATGTTAGTAATGCATTGAAATGAGGTTGGCAGGATCATAATTGCTGCATTTGTCTCATTGCTCAATGGTTTTATTAAAAGGGCCTCAATGACTTTTTAATACCATGCTTCCAGCTGTTATATATATGTGATGTAATAATGTTTATATTCAAGCAGATGTGTTGCTATTCCTGGAAGAATGATGATTGAAGAGCAATAGACTACTCCTAAAGGTATATTATTATATACAGTTTATTTGCACATTAGGTTCCTGCATGTGTATAATAAATCAACTTGTCACATATTACTCTTCCAAAAACTTTCCATAAACTATAATAATACAGTGCCACCATAAGAGCAGTTTAAGAGGGGAACCCAGGGCATACTCTTCCCTGAGCCCGCCAGCTGGAGTGCACTGCCATAACTAGCTCTCCCTTTTATGCAGCAGCAGAACCTGGCAGTCAGAATGCGTGTAGTACAATATGCAGTGCTACTAGAGAAACAGGAGTATAGGGTTTATGAGCTACTGTACTAATAGAGTTTCCTAACCAGAGAGATAGGAGGTGGATAGAGCTGTATGTGACACACAGATTACAGCTTTTCCTCTCCCCCACCTGAGTGTCTATGCATTATTAAACTATTAGCTTAAATATAATATACATAATTGGTTTACATTTTTATATATACAATTCATACATCCTAACGTAATCTATTCCAGGAGGGCCAAAATGCTCTCTACCTGGACTTCCTTCTTAAGTTATGATTGCTTTCACCTGTGTTGAAACACCGATCTTACCAATTATATAGTTAAACACTGGTGACGCCAATCATAGATTAAGGGTCCAGGTAGAGAGTATTTGGCCCTCCTGGAATGGGTCATGGTTGGTAGATATGCACAATCAGGGGTGCTGGAACGTTTTTAGGTTGGGGGGGGCAAGATATAATCTCATTTTGGCGCCCCCTAAATTGCTATATGTTACCGCCTGATAGTTATACACAGGGCAGCGGCATATACATGTGGGCATTATACACACGGCCAGCGGCATATACATGTGGGCATTATACACAGGGCAGCGGCATATACACATGGGCATTATACACAGGGCAGCGGCATATACCCATGGACATTATACACAGGGCAGCGGCATATACCCATGGACATTATACACAGGGCAGCGGCATATACCCATGGACATTATAGACAGGGCAATGGCATATACACATGGGCATTATACACAGGGCAGCGGCATATACATGTGGGCATTATACACAGGGCAGCGGCATATACACGTGGGCATTATACACAGGGCAGCGGCATACTATCCCCCCTCCAATACATTAGCAGATGAATCCCAACAAATGTTTACATCCCCAGTAGTTACACACAGTGCACATTTATTTGATCTAATGGGCACACTGTCAGATCATACAAATTATACACAAATTAAATATAATGCTGTGCTTGGCTCTCTTACCAGACACAGGACAGTCCCCTGGATTCCTACCCCCTAGTCCACTTCAACCACACAGACTGCTGCGGCTCCCACCCACTTTCCTGCGCCACAGCTGCCAGCGCACAGGACCTCTGCCGTCCGGCTCTTCCATGTGACGTCAGACGCACGGGCAGGCGTCGTCATGATCATCCACTTGCCCGTGCTTCTCTGTCTGAGACTGCAGGTGGGGTGGGGGACTCCCGGCAGGTACGCGCACGGGATGCACCTAAGCACCTGACCCCCGCCCGCCATGATTCTTCTTGCTCGGCGCCGGCGGGCGGGAGGCTGCGATTAATCAGTAATATAGGCGGACGGGTGGGAGGCTTAATCAGCCCACCGCCCGCCCGCCTATATTACTGATTAATCAGCCGCCCGCCCGCCGGCGCCGAGCAGGAATCCGATAGCGCCGCCTCAGTAATTTTGGGGGGGGGGCAAGCTGCCCCCTCGCCCCCCCCGTTCCGGCGCCACTGTGCACAATCTAATATAACCGCCCCCCACACCACCTTTCAACTGTGGTCTACCTGTCTTAAGTGCCCCAGGCATCCACAAGGCTTAATCCGCCCATGCGTAAGAGTACATGTACATCATGGGAAAGGCACTCAGTCATATGGCTGACATTCACAATGTCGATAATCATATTGTTAATACCATATTGCCATCAGTTATGATGTTAACAATGTTCAAATATCGATAGACAGATGCCAACATCCGCAAAATATCAACATGTTCATAGTGTCAAGTATTAAACTGGGATTTGGGGTCTAATTCAGACTGGATTGCAAAGCAATTTTATTCTCTAATGAACAAAACCATGTGCACTGCAGGTGGGGCTGATGTAACATGCACAGAAAGTAAAGGCCCCAATATACACCTCCGACTTCAAGAAGGAACTAATTTCCCTTGAAGTCGGCAGCTTCCCAAGACGGCTATATACGATTTGGCATTTGATGTGCCATTTTTTACATGCGATAAATTGGCGGGGCAGGAGATTTCAAAACTACCATTAAAATGAATGGGCGGCTGCTGATTAGAGAGAGCAGTCTAAGATAATTAACCACTGCCCATTCATTTAAATAGGAGTTTAGAAATCTCCTGCCTGCTCAATGCTACCACAGCCTCTCTCTTTGGCTTCCAGCAGTGGGGGGAGGAGATTGGGGGGTTCTTGAAGGTGAAGAGCGGGGAGAGCACCTCTCCTGCCATCACTTTCCTGCTCTGCAGACTATAGGTGTGGCAATGATCGGATACGATACATTGCAGGTGCTAAAGCACCCACATGTGCCGCTGATGGGTCCGATCCGATAGATTATACATACTGCACGTATGATCTACAGGATCCGATGTGCACAGGAACGTGCATCGGATCCAACCTGCTGTCAAACACCTACGATGTGGCCAGTTTCCATCTGATACTGTATATGGGGCTGTTCCATACGAATCAAATGAAAACAGGCAAACTTGGACCTGTGTATGGGTACCTTAAGATTTGGGTGAGGTCAATACTGGCTGTTTTATTTAGATTTAGAAATTTAGATTTCAGTTTGAACACACGTCACGCCTCACCCAAATCTAAATCTCTCTGCACAAGTTACATCTGCCCCACCTGCAGTGTAACATGGTTTTGTATATTAGTGAAAAAAATGTATTTTGTGATCCAGTCTGAATTAGGCACAAGGGGCGCGATGCGCTAAAACAAAAATGTGGTAACAGGATTTTGCCACACTTTCGCATGCTCTAATGCCCCTCCGTCGGGCCAGCGCTACGGAGGGTATCTTCAGCTTTTTCTGGCATTACCCTGTAGAAGCCTATGGGCTTTTTTCTGCAGCACTGAGTGATCCCATCACGGATCCCTCCCAGCATGCCCAGCGGCCCGGCACCATCACTCTGAGCATGTGCAGAGCGACTCCCGTGTCTCAGACCTGGAAGTCCAGAGCCGGAGCCGCATCACAAAGTACAGCTCTTATCTCTTAAGTTGTCCTTTGCATTACTTACATATTTGATTAGTAAAAATGCATTACCCAAGGGGGGGGGGGGGGCGATGTGGGACGGCGGATTTTAGAAAATCCTGCCCATAGGCTTTTATGATGTGTGATGTTTATGATGATATGTGAAATCTTTTTTTGAACCTTGAACAAAATGTTTAGGGTTGTAATACTACTTCAGTGATATTGTGTTACTTTTGTGCCAGAAAAGAGCACACTACACATGGACACATACAGGTGTATTGCTGGTGTCTCACGCATGGGTTTGTATAATCAGTGACTGCTGTCCCAGTGGCCATCTCATTTTATTCTGCCTTCAGCCTAAGCCATGACTGAAAAGATCTTTGTCTTCTAGTGTTACCGGGTTAGGCTTACCTGCATTCTACAACAGATCTTAGGTTGCCATCTGGCAGTACATTAAAGGAACATATTCAGCCAGTTGGTTTTTACATTGGGTTAAACAATTTAAAAGCTAAAACTGGCTCAAGTCTTTGTGATGGGAGTCTCTGGAAACCTAAACTTCTAAACCAACTCACAAGGTGTAAAAAAAAAAGTAAAGAAAACCAAAAACCGCCCCAGGCAGTGTTGTCATTTTAGGACGTTATTCAACATAGCGTGAAACTACCTTATTTTCTACAGGATTTACTTCTAATGGAATGGCACAGAAAATATTAATCCGGTAGTGTTCTTTTTCAGGATTCAAGTGTTGTTTTCAACCTTAATTATTTATTCCCTCCTAAAACACTGGATATCACTACTCAAATCTAATTTCTACATTGCAAAGAAGATAAAATAAATCCAACATCATCAGAACAATGTACAAGGCAGGCAAAGCATGATACGTTTAACATTTCTCTATACAAAATTAGAAATAGAGAAAGTGGCAATAAAAAAGCAATTATAAATGAATGGAGCTATGCAGGGAAATTAGTAACCCAGCAAATATTTGTTTGTACTTTGATCCTTAATTGCAATTTTGGAAGCTGGTAAAATGCATTGAGTCATTTCAGTCAGTGCTCTTCGTTCTGCAAAGTCAGCAGATAAATATAGAGAAAATCCTTACATTGATGAGAGAGGTAAATGTATCTCAATGCTTTGTGTGTACAGGATTGGAAGTCCTAAGTCCCGGCAGCTTTTCCGCAAACAGCTTTCCTTATTCTTTGTAGACATTAGTGAAAAATCCCCAGCAGCTGATACTTAGTGCAAATGAACTGCAATGACTTCTACTTAAGTTGCGAATGGAAATACTGACCGCCTAACACATTTAAAAGGAGGAAGTGCACTGTTAACAAAAGAGCACACAAAGGGGCTTTTATCAGCATTGTGGCTGATTGAGTTACCTGGGAAAAGTCAAATGAGTTTTATAAAAGTAGCAAAAAGAACTGCCTTACTATATACATATATACAGTTATAGGAACAGCACTGACTAATGTTATATATCCAACTAATGTTATCATTATCCTGATTAAATATCCTACTTTTTCTTCAAACTACTACCGTATAAAGGTTCATACAAACTGGGTGATTATGCCCGGCATGTATGGACAGCGATGATCACTATCATAGCTGGGGGGAAAGCCGCACAGTGCATACACATTGAGTGGCTTTCCCCCTGCCTGGCGCCGTCAGCGAACAGCGCTATGCAAAGCTGTCCGCAAAGCCGACCCCAAAGTCGCTCATCTGCTGGTAATACTAGCAGATGAGTGGCTTTCCTGGTAATGATGCGGTAGCGTGCATCACCACTCGTCGCTGAGCCATATACACTGGGTGGCTTTGAGCTGAAAGCCGCTCAAACTTTGAGTGGCTTTCAGCTCAAAATCGCCCAGTGTGTATGGGCCTTAACTGCAAACTTTCTATCGCATCTTGGTTTATATAACTTCAGTACCAGCTCTAACGGATATGAAAGATTATTATATTTAAACCTTTGAGTGCCAAATTAATTTGTCAAAAAAGGTGTGAACATTTCCAATCAAACTTTTTATTCATCATAATGACCTGTAATGTGTACCTTATATAGAAAATATCATCTTTTTCACACATTTTTTATTTTTGAATTGATATAACAAATGTGAGCGTTGCTGGCATTTTTACAGCGATGTTGGCACTCAAAGGGTTAACCTGTGACACTGAAAAAAAAAATGTATAATGGGGTAATTCAGAGAAAAAAAAGCACTTTTATGTGGCGCTTAATAATACATAAACAACAATTTAAATGAAATGAAAACAATACACAATATCACATATAAAAATACAGAGAACCTCCTGGGGGTTGTAGTATTCAATTGCACAAAAAAAAAAAAAATGTCTGCATTAGTAGGCTATAAGTAATAGCTGCTTATATGAAAAGCTCAACAGGAGTAGTTCTCCTCATATACTCCTAAAGGAATTTTGAGCACTGCGCGGTGTTTATGGAAAAACCATATTACTCATTGCATATATAGGTTATCCAGTGAAATAGTCACAGATAGTCACTGCGCTGTTTTATCCTGTGCAAAGACAGACTCTGATTAATTATCGGCACATACAAAGGTAATTTTAGCCACAATAGGCTATCTCCAGGTTCCCAGTATCCCAGGGTTGGCTTGCACCACTCCGTGAAGATCGTAATAGGTGGCGGCTTGCATGGCTTGTGTATAAACTGCGGTCACACTGGATTACATTGGGCCAGACGCACTAAGTTTCAAAAGTGATAAAATGGAGAGTGATAAACAACCAGCCAATCAGCTCCTGCCTGACATTTTTCAAACACAGTTTGTGGCATGACCGGTAGGAGTTGATTGGTTGGCTGTTTATCACTCTCCATTTTATCATTTTTGAAGCTTAGGGCATCTGGCCCATTGTGTGGGGAATATCGAGAAGGTCACACCTGGTTGTCCGTGTGCTGGACTCCTGCACTGTCTCGCTGCTTTAAACCATGCTTCGGCTGCTGTTGTGATGGCTAATCAGAGCCAATGATTTTTCTGGTAGGTGCAAGGCCGCTTTAGATGGCTCATTGTGCAGGCAGCGATAGTCCTTAGTCTTACACCACATGTACTTTAACTTGTTTCACCACTTTCAAGGTGGCTTTTTTTTAAATGGGGTAATTCAGACCTGATCGCATGGTTGAGAATTTGCACAGAGGCCTAAGATCAATACACTGCGCACGGCCCATAGTACGCATGGGCATGGCCATCCTGCAATGAAATCCTGCTACTTTTTCTACACGCAAGCCACTTGCAAGGTGATTGATAGGAAGAAGGTGTGCTAAGAAAAATGCAGGCGCGCCAAGGAAAATACTAGGAGTGTCAGGGAAAAAGTAAAAATATCTAAAGACTGTGAGTGCCGCCCAATCGACTCTATAGGCCAAATGTAAAAGGGTGACTGTTTTAAAGAGTGAGAGGTTTTGGGAGAGTTTTCCCAATTTTTAAAGCAGCAACCAGTTACACTGCAAAACCATGTGGACCCAGTGGCATAAGTTCGTTCCAGTTGCCCGGAGGCAAGATATATATTGGTGCCCCCCCCCCCAATTACACACACAACCCTATATAACCTTATATATTTATTTTAATAAATATAGATAGAGAGAGAGATAGAGAACACATATATATTTCAGAACTCAGCCACAGAAGCAATATCGTTGGCTTTTAAATAACTGATTTAAACTTGCAGGGGAGGAGAGGTGGCCCCTTGGGAGCAGGAGCCCCACGGCAGATGACTCCATTGCCTCCCAGAGTTCTGCCTCTGTGTGGACCTATGGGCCGCCATATGTTCCCTGAATGTCCGTTCTGTCTTGCCGACATATGAACATCCGCACTGACATATTAGTTGAAATACAGTATATTCGGATTTACACATAAGCCTATGTTTAATTTGAATGGGTTTGCCTGTTAGGGGGTGGTTGAAGGTGGCACCTGCAATTAAATACTGGCAGGTTGTACACCCACATCGTACACATCCCAGGTTAGCAGTGAGAAAAGTAGTAGTTATCTTACATTTGGGGGTAATATCAGGCCTAACTAGGATGTCACGTAGACTCTTGCCTGTAGTATAGCATGAAAGTAGTTTTTTTAGCAAGTGGAAGCTCACGATCACTTTGTACAATGGGCCATCATTTTTTTGATATTTGATTGGTACCTTGGCTAGTCTGATTGAATTGGGTGACCCATGGTACCATAGGAGTGGTACGCTTTTTGCAAGATGGTGTCAACAATTCAGCTCTATCACGGCTAAGTGCTTTAGTTTTAGCCTGTTCTAAAAGTGTAGGGCAATAGCCCCTTTGTAGGGATTTATCTGACATTTTATTCATTTCAACAAGGGCATTATGTTTATTAGAGGAAATGCGTAAAACCCGCAAGAATTGCGAGTAAGGCAATCCTCGCTTAAGCGGTAAAGGATGAAAGCTCTTGAAATGAAGGAGGTTATTGCGATCTATGGGCTTGTTGGAGGTGGATGTTACCAATTGGCCTTCCTTGATGGCAATATTGACATCTAAATATGCTATAGATTCTCTGTAGGTACAGTAAGTTTGATTGGATGACTCAGGTGATTGTGACTATCAATCACTTTAATTAGTGCCCCTTCACTGCCTTTCTGCTTTTAAGGCTCACATTGTGCTTATGGGGGTTATGCACTTTAGAAGACCATAGTGGGGGCCTTGGTCTGGGTTCCTGATTGTCCGACTTATGGTCAGTGATTCAGAAATTGCTTTATAAATATAATCAATACAGCAAATATTTAACAATAATAGAATTGTCAGAACCCAGACCAAGTTCACAGGAAGAAACAATCATATTGGTAACCCCTGTCTCATTGTCAATTGTGGGTGGGCGGAGCGCTCTGATGTACTGATCATCTATAGTGACATTCGAAAGGGGGGTGGGACAATGTAAGAAGAGGTGATTAAAATTCCTGCTTTTACCAATGAATTGTTGTCATATGTTTTCCTGCTTTTATATATGGGATTACAGCCCCTTTTTGAGCCTCCCTAGTTCTCCATGCACTTAAGTTGTGAGTTTAGGGCAGATGGCAAGTGTGCTGCTCACTCTCTCATCCTTAAACTCATATTGCTGATGTGTTACTGTTCATTTCACCCTTGTTTTGTTAGCTTACAACTCAGAAAATTGTACAACTAGGGGTGCTGTGCCTTTTTAATGTTTGTCAGTGTGAATCCATTACTTCAATTCCCTGTCAGTGCACTCAATTATGAGCTAGATGCACAGGATGCCTTCTGATACACATTCAACTAACCATTAACAATCAGCCTATTACCTCATAAAAAGCTCGGTGACCCAGTGCAAATATAGGGCAAGCCTCTGAGCTTGTTCAGTCAATGTCTCTTTCCCTATTTGCATTTAAGTGCTTCTATACTGTTCTATGCACAAAACAAGTGCTAAAATAGTAGCACCTATGTTGTCCCACCCCAAACCATACCTCCCAACTGTCACGATTTTAGAGGGACAGTCCCGATTTTCGGGTCCTGTCCCGCTGTCCCACCCGCGGCAGGCATTGTCCCGCTGCGGGGGGGTGACAGTTGGGAGACCCCCAATCTAGTAGAATAGACGCTGTGCGCATGCGCACAGCGTCTATTCTCGCATGAAAATGAGGTCGCGGCTAATTAGCATACGCCCCCTTTTCGGGCAGTGTCCCTATTTCATACGGACAGAAGTTGGGAGGTATGCCAAACACCTTTATTTCCACCAGAAATGTGTGTCATACTTGCCTACCTGACCCTCTCCTTCAGGGAGAAAATGCTCTGTTCCTGGACTTCCCTGGTAATATATGATGGCCATCACCTGTAGTGAAACACCTTTCTTATCAATTAACTAGCTCACCACAGGGGATGGCAATCATACATTACCAGGGAAGTCAGGAACAGAGCATTTTCTCCCTCATGGGGAGGGTCAGGTAGGCAAGTATGCATACCTCCCAACTTGTGTCCGGATGAAATAGGGACACTCGCGGGGCGTATGCAAATGAGGGCGCGGCTTATGCTAATTAGCTGCAACCTCATTTTCATATGAGAATAGACGCTGTGCGCATGCGCACAGCGTCTATTCTACTAGATTGGGGGGTCTCCCAACTGCCACCCCCCGCAGCGGGACAATGCCTGCCGCGGGTGGGACGTCGGGACAGGACCCGAAAATCGGGACTGTCCCGACGGAATCGTGACAGTTGGGAGGTATGAGTATGATGTGTGTGCATCTGCAAACTCCCAGAAACGCGAAAGAAGGTGCAATGATATTGCAGAATGGATGTTTACTGTAGATACTCAGATTGTATAGTCTTGTCCTTTGTAAGACCACATTTGCCTCCCCCTGAGATAGCACATACGTTTGTGTGCATGCAGATGACAATAAGCTATAGTGCAGGAAAGTGTAAAAAAAACTGCAGAGACCTGTCTACTTCCACCTGAGAATGACAGATGTGTCCTCCTTCAGCCTGCATTTTGATGCCACAGCGTACATCTGCACTATGCATTCCTATAGAAGTGGTGCACTTGCACAAGCCAACACACAGTTACAGGCACACTATTAATGATCAATGATTTGCACTTGATGCAAACAGATGTCTAGATGGGTATGAGCACATATGTAATTCCTTCATTTCAAGTTTATTTTTCTTTGAAATGTGACTGTATCATATCTTGTTTGTGTGTTTAACCCTTTTGCGTTGATTTTGTGTGTGTGTATATATATATATATATATATATATATATATATATATATATATATATATATATACTAGCTGACCTGCCTGACGTTGCCCGGGAAAACCTTTTTTTATTTTTTTTATTTCCAGAATTGCTGTAAAATGTCATCTTATGCTGTGCCTGAGGCCCAAGATTGTAATTTTTGAAAACCTCCACCATAATGTTAGAATGTGTTTGCATTGATACTCAATGACAGCAATGAAATCAGGTGTGGTGTTGTTGTTGTTTGAAACGCACCACTCCTGACTTGATAGCTTGTGTGTGTTGATGAATTCCACATCCACTCCTGAGATTTAGCACCTATGATGCATTTTTTTCGTGTGTGTTTGTGTGTGTTGTACTGTTTTTGTGTGTGTTGTAGTGTATGTGGGTGTGTGTACTGTGTGTGGGGTGTGTTGTGTGTATCTGTCCAATGTGTAAGTGTGAGATGCGTTATGTGTATATATATATATATATATATATATATATATGTGTGCAGTGGTCGAGGTGGAAATTTTGAAATGGGGGTATGGGAAGTTGAAGGCTGAAGTTATGTGCAAACTCCAAAAAAAGAGGGTGCTGCCACTCAAAAGGGGGCATGCCCTTGAGTGCAGTGTACCATGCCATATGCCCCTTATACACATTATGCAAAACAGTAGTAGACCCCCTTACACTTGCCCCTTAAACATTATGCCACGTGGAGCCAAAATTCCCCTTATGCGACACAGAATGAGCAACAAAAATTCACTTGGAATGAGCCATCAATGATGATGTTATCTTCATGCGCCACCTCCGTCTACACTGCAGGTAGGCACCACAGTGTAAACGGTGCAAATCCCGGATCCGACCTGGCTTGGATCCGTATTCCAAATGCTGGGTCGGATCCGGGATCTTTGGTGTAAAAGGGGTATAAGTGTGTGTGTTCTGTGAGTTAGTGTGTGTTGTACTGTTTTTGAGTGCATTGTAGTGTATATGGGTGTGTGTTGTACTGCTTGTGTGTTATGTATGTGTATGTGTGTTGTGTGTATCTGTCCAATGTGTAAGTGTGTGAGGTGTGCTATGTATTTATGTGTGTGTAGTGTGCTGTGTGTGCGTATATGGTGTACTGTGTGTGTGTGATGTATGTGTGTACAATGTGTACATGTGTGTGTGTGATGTGTGGTCTACGTATTTCCCCAACAATTATTCCCAATTGTTGAAAGCCTCCACCATAATGTTAGAATCTGTCTGCATTCATACGCAAGGACAGCAATGAAATCAGGGGCGAAATGTAATAGGGTGTGATTTTTGGACGAGTTCCAAACTCGCCAGAAATCGCACCTTTAAAAATCGCGTTTTTTGCCGCGAATTCGCATATGTAATGAGATGCGAATTAGCGGCAAAAAATGCGATTTGCCGCGATTTCGGGCGAGTTTCAGTCATGAAAATGTGCGCATTTTCATATATGCGATTTTGGGTAAAAAAAATAAAATAAAAAAAAAACGGCGTGGGGTCCCCCCTCCAGAGCATAACCAGCCCCGGGCTGAAAGAGCTGGTCCTGGTTTCATAAAATCACAGGAACAAACAAGTTGGGGTTCCGTGCATTTTATAAAACCAGCACCAGGCTCAAGGGCCGGTCCTGGTTCCCAAAATACGGGGGACAAAATGACTTGGGGTCCCCCGTATTTCAAGAACCAGCACCGGGCCCAACCAGCCAGCAGGGTAATGCCACAGCCGGGGGGAGACTTTTTATACAAGTCCCCCCGGCCAAAGCATTCAGCCCTCTGACCGGTCAGCATGGGCAGGGGTCCTGGGGGAGTGGGGACCCCCCCAAAGAAGGGGTCCCCCCTCCAGAACTTACCAGCCCATGCTGAAGCCCGGGGCTGTCCTCGATGCCCCTGGGCTGTGGGCATCGAGCTGATAGTTGTGGTAAAAAATAGCTGAAATCCTATTGTATATTGCTGTGGAACTATGAGTCCCAGCAAGCCTGCACCACATGCAGGGACTTGGAGAACCACAAGTCCCAGCATGTGGGCAATAAAGGGCCCACTGGAACTTGTAGTCCCACAGTAGTACAAATAGTTAAAAAAAGTACACAAACACACTGACAGTAAAACTTTATTACATTCGGAGCCCATACATCCATACTCACCTATGTTGCCACGAAGGATCGGTCCCCTTGTCCAGTAGAATCCACTGGGGTGCCTGTGGAGAGAATTCATACTCACCGGACGTCTTCAGCGCTTCTCCGGGTGCCCAGCAGCATTCTTCACACGGTCCGGTGTTCTGTTTACATCTGGGGCTCCGCCCCCAGACCGGGACTTAGCCCCGCCTACCAGCCAATGATGGTCCAGCATGGGGGTTTTCCCGGACCATCATTGGCTGGGAGGCGGGGCTAAGTCCCGGTCTGGGGGCGGCTCCCCCGCACTGACAGGCAGCGGGGAGAACCGGCTTTCTCCGTTGCCTCAACAGCTTCTGTAGCGCTGTCCCAGTGCTACAGAGGCTGAGAGCGCGATTGGCTGAGCTATGCGTCTCCATGGAGACGCATAGCTCAGCCAATCAGGACTGAGCTATGCGTCTCCATGGAGACGTATCGGCCAATCGCGCTCTCAGCCTCTGTAGCGCTGGAACAGCGCTACAGAAGCTGTTAGAGGCAACGGAGAAAGCCGGTTCTCCCCGCTGCCTGTCAGTGCAGGGGGGAGCCGGCTGTGAAGCAGCCAGACCAGCGCTGGATCCAGGAATGGTAAGTAACGCTGGTGTAAAAGTGAGGTGTGTGTGTAATAAACTTTTACTTCTCTGTGTGTGTGTTTTTTATAAACATTCTTTTTACAGGTGGACTACAAGTCCCAGCGGGCCCATTAATGCCCCGCATGCTGGGACTTGTGGTTCTCCAAGTCCCAGCATGCGGGGGAGGTCTGCTGGCACTTGTAGTTCTCCGGTATAAAGCAATGTAACGTATGATCGATTTAACCCTATCAGGCCGGCGTCCACTGGCCACGGACGCCGGTGACAGCCCCGGGCTTCAGCCCTGGACGGGTGAAGCCTGGGGGGGGGGACCCCTTTATTGGGGGGGTCCCCACTCCTCCAGGTACCCCGTCCAAGGCTGACCAGCCACGGTGCTCATGTTTTGGCCGGGGGAAATTGTATAAAAAGTGTCCCCCGGCTGTGGCATGACACCGCGGGCTGTTGGAGCCCGGTGCTGGTTTCAAAATACGGGGGACCCCCAGATTTTTTGTCCCCCGTATTTTTGGAACCAGGACCGGTCCAAGAGTCCGGTGCTGGTTTCAGAAATACGGGGGACCCCTATGCTTTTTGTCCCCCCGTATTTTTGGAACCAGGTCCGGCTCAATGAGCCCGGGGCTGGTTATGCTTAGGAGGGGGGACCCTACGCCGTTTTTTTTTTATAAAAACACTTTTACACATTTTTATTAACAGGACCATGCACAGATCTCAATGATCTGTGCATGGTTCTGTCAAATTCGCCTGTCAGAACCTGGTCTATTTTTTTTGCGATTTTTGGTAACATTTACCAAAAATCGCACCCTATTACATTTGCGAGTTGTATACTTTATAATGGGAAAACATCTGGATGCGATTTGAAATGTGACTAAAAATCGCACTTCTAAAAGTGCGATTTCGCGGTAAAAAGTGCGATTTTTTTACCGCGATTTTCAACCTATTAAATGTGCGATTTCCGGAAAATGTGCGATTTCGGCCGTTTTTGACCCAAAATCGCACATGTCCAAAAATCACACCCTATTACATTTCGCCCCAGGTGTGGTGTTGTTCCTTTGTCTTCGGTTTCCCAGATCGTCAATCTTTTTTTCCAGATCATCAATTAAGGAAAATTAAACCTTGGTGTTTTTTACATTTCTAAGTGAAATTTCCCAAAAATGGCTTAGAGGTGCACACCACCAGGTCCAGAGGTACCTTGTTGCCGAATTTGGCATCTCTGAGTGCCACGGTGTGCCCGAAATGCAACAGACACGCACGCACACACACACACACACGGTGCCGAAGAGGTAATTAGCTCCTGCGACCAGCGATTAGAAAGGGGCTGAAAACGGGAGCGCGCATCCGGCAATTTATCACCGGGGCACACTCCCAATCACTGGCAATATGGTCGCCAGCGACCATATTTCCAGCGATTTCAGCCCCTATCGCCCCCGTGTGTACACAGCTTTAGTTTCAAAAGTGATAAAATGAAGAGTGATAAACAGCCAGCCAATCATCTCCTACCTGCCATGTCACAGGCTGTGTTTGAAAAATGTCAGGCAGGAGCTGATTGGCTGGTTGTTTATCACTCTCCATTTTATTGCTTTCCAAACTTATCGCGCTTTCACACTGTCAAAACGTTTCAAAAACTGGTATTTTTAAACGTTATTTAAAACATGTCTGAGCCTTCACATTGCAGTAGATTACCGTTTTAAATACCGTTTAAGTACCATTCACATCAGTCAACCCGTGTAATCCCCTGAACACGTTTCAAGGCAGAATGCAGGGGAAAGCCTATCACAGGTCTGTAATCTGTTGTTTTTACTAAATACCGTTTCAGAGCCATTCTCACTGCATAAAAAACGACTCTGAAATGTGTAGGACACTGCTTTTTGAATGCATTGAAATACCGGTTATCTTTAACCGGTAAATCAACTCTGGCGCTTTCCCACTGCAGCCTTAAACGTTTTCAAATGGTGCTGGGATCTAGGGGGCGTCACTAAGTCTGCCTATCAAAAAATCAAAGATGTCTGTGAGGATCCTTGTTGTACTTAATGCAGGTGGTTGCTGTGGAACTTCTACAACCTCACCTCCATACTTTCTCTTGAGGCATACTTCCCTACTTTGCTGCCCTCTCTTCTTGTACTCTGTTGTGGGTAGCAAAGGGGAGGGTGCTGGGGGCCTCCAGAGAAAGCAGAGGTCTTGCCCACCTACCTGAGGACAGGGTTTTTACTGCATGTTTACGTTAGAGGAGCCCTACAATGCTACATAATATGTACCAGAGCACTACTAGGGCCCTGCGAAAAAGTGGAGGCTGGGTATTAGTACATTTGAAAATGCGGTAAAATGGGGGTTTTACCGTATTTTCCCCTTAGTACATCCCACCCTAGGTTTCCAGTGGATGTCCATGTAAATACTGAAAGTGTGAATGACATGACAATCTCTGCTTTCCAAATGTCAGCTGAGAGTCCCAAAAGTCCCAGAGAGGGACTGAAATACCTAAAATGCTATGGGCTTACAAAGTACAGGTGACAGCCCTGTTTGCAGCCTATTTAATTCTATACAAGTTTAATTGTGGCCAACTTGCAGGCAACTCTATGTCAGCCAAATTGCCAGTAGAGCAATATTCAACAATAGGAAAAATAATTCACAAATATTTTATCATTTTGCTCAAACTAAAGCTGAGTGATATACACACTGGGCGATATACCATCCATGCCGGCAGATTGGACCAACATATCACCTATATCGTCCAGAATGTATCAGCAATATGCATGCTCCCAACACCATGCATACTAATGAAAGAGGGAACAGTGATCGCTCTAGTGTGTACCCGCATCTCTGATGACAGCATAAGAGAAGCTTGAAATGCACAATCCATTATCTGGCTGTCAGTGTATAGTGTGACCTGTATAAACATGACCTGCTGCACTGCTGAACCGGCATGTATTTACAAATTGTCATATGAATGGCCGAGGTGAGCTAACACCTATCATTAACATGTCCTACTACCTAACCCTCACAGCTCTGAGTCATTTATAATATGTGTGGTTAGAATGTCCATAAAACATAGACTGGAATTTTTTCTTGTTGCATAGCCACTCAACTGCTGAGCTACATCGCTCATTACTGCATTATGTAGTCATGCAAGGTCTGCGATCCACTATTTATTACCAGTTACTTATATAGCGCACACATATTCCACAACGATGTACAGAGAATATTTGAACATTTGCCTCAGTCCCTGGCCCAGTGGAGATTACAATCTATATTCCCTACCACATGCACACGCACACAGACATTCAATTTAGGGTTAATTATGTTGGGAGCCAATTAACCTACCAGTACATTTTTGGAATGTGGGAAGAAACTGGAGTACCCGTAGGAAACCCACAAAAGCATGGAGAGAATATACAAACTCCACATAGGGCCATGGTGGGAATCAAACCCATGACCTCAGTGCTGTGAGGCAATAATGCCAGCCATTACACCATTTGTTTTGACCTCATATCTATGGGATATGGTCATTGGGTCACCAGCAAGTTGTTAGATAGTCATTAGGTCGACATGCATTTAGGCCGACATGTGTCTAGGTCGACATGGGTTAGGTCGACAGGGTCATTAGGTTGACATGGGTTAAGTGGACATTCAAAAGGTCGACATGGGGTTTTTCACTGTTTGTTGAGCCGACATGTGCCGACAGGCGGTATTTCATGCCCTACCATCCACTAGGGCGTGGTGGGAAAATAAAATAGTGTGCTGAGCCTGGTGAGGCACTGAGCCCGAAGCATAGCAAGTGCATCGAGCCATGCCAGGGGATGTGGTGCACTTTAACCTGTGTCCATGTTGACTGTGTTGACATTCGGGTAAAAAAAAATACCTGTGAAAAACCGCATGTCTACCTTTTGACTGCCGACCTAACCTATGTCGACTTAGTGACCCTGTCGACCTTATGATCCTGTCGACCTAACCCATGTCAACCTAGACTCATGTCAACCTTCCTGCATGTCGACCTAGACACATGTCGACCTAAATGCATGTCAACCTAATGGTGTCGACCTAATGACTGTATAACCACTTTCTGGTGACCAACTGATCCACACCCATATCTATATACATTTGTGAGGAACCAGGATTCAGTCTCTTGGAAAAAATGATAGGTTTTTTTTTTCTGCCAGAGGCCTAAATAGCTTTCCTGTGTCCTTGACGAACAAGTTATTAATTAGGAAAACATATTTTGTCTTGCATCAAAATGTTTTAAGCCAGATTTGTACCTCAGGCAATGTTCTGGCTGAAGAATACTGCTAATTCAGTCTTGCCTGAGCAGATCTGTCCCAGGGTCTCGCAACGCATGAGTTGTTGGTAACTTGGAAAAGGAGGAGAATTGTGTCATATGTTGATTCAGTATGTAAACCAAGAGCTGTCTGGAAATCACACATCTCAGAGGCGAAAGGCCTGAGGCACTATTAGAGCACACACTCAGGTAATGTGGTTACACTGCACAATTCCAGCACTACACTTCACATACCAGGAAGATGAGCTGGAGCTGGTGCTAAGAGCACAGTGCATCGTGGGTGTCACTATAGAAACAGCTTACATTTTATTCTCTAGCATGCCGTTCCTATGGGTGTAACAACGTTTATTAAACTTCATTTACATTCCTAATATGAACCCTTTGCCATCATAAAAACCTATCAGTGTAAATATTTAAGTGAATGTTTCCTTTGTACTTTGAGGGACACGATGAAAACTGACCCTGGAAACTTAGCGGGCATGTGAATTTGTTTCCCCATTGTTTTTGGAATATGGTAAAATAAATAACAGAAGACTTTTGCTTCCACTTGTAATTAATGACCTTTTTTGCTGTCTCTTTGCTTTTTCCTGCTAATGGCATTTTATACATAGGGGGCATTATTTTAACAGCTTCGCTGGCACTGTAGCCTTAGGGGAAAATGAAAGAGTAATTATAAAAATACATTTTCAGTTTATAAAACACAAATTAGCTGCTCAAATCATTTTCTTTACATTTTGTGGCTTTTACATAGAGAGCACAGGTGCAACCTAAAGGCTGTTTTTTTTGTAGCAATACAGCTGCTTATCACATGGTTTATCCTTATCTTATACAGAAACAGGGATTTAATACAATATAATTCATTTTTTGCTTTGAAATGCTGTGTTTTAGTTATAAATGTATTTGTCTGATATGTAACACTTAACAAATGTACAAGAACCTAGCATAATGACATATTATATAAGAAAATATACATTCTCATGCAAATGAGAAAAAATAAGGAAAATATCCCAATCCAAAAACCCTTAAGCCAGGAAAATACTGGCTCTAGAAGCACCCTATTTGGCACACCACTCATTTGGAAAGCAGCCTGCACCACAGAGACCCAACAAGCATACAGCTCAAAGAAAATGAACATCTAGACTCTAGAGCAGCCTGATCCATAGGGAAAGAAGGTGTGTAGGGTCAGTGTGTCTGCCTATCCTGTCAGTGGGTGGGATGTACTAAAACAAAACTGTGGTCATTTTCTGTATTTTTACTGCATTTCCAAATGTCCTAAAGCCCCGAATTCCAGGGCTTTGATGTGGATATATTATGCTTTGATATTATGCTATAGCTAGCATAACCCTATAGAAGCCTATGGGCGTCTTATTGCATCACCTTCTTTGTAACTAAGAAGGGTAACAAAGTTGTCAAATGGCATAAAGGTAAGTTAGGGCGGTGGTTAGCATACGTGGTATAGAAAATACATATATAGTTAGTGTGACTTGTAAAAAAGTTAATGCTTTGCATACATAGTCAAAAATGTACACAATTTATTCAATATACAATTTAATAGACTATTGCGGCAATTTACAACCATAAATCCATACATCAAAAGATCCATATAGATAATATATATAATATAGATTGTAAGCTCCACTGGGGCAGGGACTGATGTGAATATTCAAATACTTTCTGTAAAGCGCTGCGGAATATGTGTGCGCTATATAAGAAACTGTTAATAAATAAATAATAAATAAACTCAGCCATGAACTGGAAGATGTAAAAGTCATTAACTCTCTGTTGATTCTATAGCTGAAAAGTTCCATAATTCCACTGGCATTAATGTAAACACATAAACTGTGTGGCTTGAGTTTAATGGAATGGGTTTATATGGCAGAGCAGCTGCATGCAAGCCTCACATCACCAACTCCAATGCCAAGCATCCAGGGCTGGTCCCACCACTAGGCAGCCTTAGGCATCTCTGCTTCCTGCCGCGCAGTCTGTGTCTGGCCTCAGAGGGAGAATTTCACTGCAGTGTTTGCAGAATATAGACACCCACAGCAGCCCGCCGTCAGCCACCTGGATGCCGAAGCTCTCAGCCGGCCTCTCCTCCCACCCAGCACCTAGCTCCCTCCTCCAGCAGCCGCGGCTGCACCATGAGGGGAAGCAGTGCTATGCCTGCATCCTGCTCCCCCACACAGCAACAGTAGCCCAGCGCAACCCCCTCTCCTCGGATGCCGGAGTGCTCAGCCCGGCTGCCTTCTCCCGCTCAGCAGAACCAGCACCTCGCTCTCCCTCCTCCAGTAGCCAATTGCCACACTATGAGGGGAAGCAGTGCTAGGCCTGACGCCTGCTCCCGCACAGGGATGAGTCCACTTAGTGGACTCGCCACTCGAGATAGCGCCATCCTGAAGTGCAATGGTGTGCCTGGGTCAGCGGGCTAGACTCACTGACAGTCTGCAGGCTGAAGTTTACCTCACAGATTGAGATTGGTAAGTGCCAAGGGAGCGTTGTACCCACCTACCCCCCAGTGTGTAACCTCCCTGGGTGCGTGTGTGTAAAACTATCACCCCCTACCCTCTTCCACTCTGTGTCTGCCCCCCACCACCCTAATCCCCGTTGTTACTCCATGTACCCCACAATTTCTGTGTGTGTGTGTGAAACCTTACCCATCCCCTAAATCCTTCCTCTGTGTGTAAACCCCCTTAACCCCCTGTGTGTGTGTGTGAGACACACTGTGCCCCCCCCACCTCTGTGTATTTTTACAATACCTTAAAACTTAATACTAGAGTTCTTTAAGAAGAGGTAAGCCGTCTAGGGGTCCTAATGGTAACTAGATTGCTGACTGGATAAGGTGGATCTGTCAGCTGCATGTGCAGGGACTTGTCATCGCAAGACCCTGACTACCTTCATACACATATACACTAAAATATATAAATATATGGGATAGGATGCAGTGTTAACATCCCAGCTGTCGGGATGCCGGCAGTCAGGATACCAATGTCGGCATCCTGACCCGTGGCCCAAAGACCAAGAATCCCAATTGTCAGGTCCATCCTGAGAGGCATCCCCATTCCCTATGATTCTTTGCATAGGTGACATCATGACATCACCGGCGCACCTGTGCAATGCATCATTGGGATCAGGAATGCCTCTGAAGATGGATACCGGGGGACCAGGTGAGTATGAAAAATGGTACAGGGGGAGGAGGGGGGGGGGGGGCGTATAATGCCGAATATTTGCCTAGGGTGCCAAGAAACCTAGCACCGGCCCTGCAAGCATCGGATGGAGTGGTGTAAAGCACACTGACACTGACAATGGACTGTGGAGCAGTGGAAACTAGATCTGTGGAGTGAAGAATCACACATCTCTTTGGCAGTCAGATTGGCGAGTCTGGGTTTGGATGAAGAGAGAATGTTACTTTCCTGACTGCATTATGCCAACTGTGAAATTTGATGGAGGAGGGATAATTGTATGGAACTGTTTTTCAGGGTTTTGACTAGGCCCCTTATGTCCATTAAAGAGCAATCTTAATGTTTCAGCATAGCAGGAGATTTTGAAGAATGCTATGCTTCCAACTTTGTGGCAACAGTTTGGGGAATAACTGTGCCCCAGTGGAAACAGAAAGGACTATAAATACTGGGTTTGCTTTGGTGTCAAATTCTATGTTTGCTGAGTTTGGTGTCAAATTCTTTGTTTCTATGTTTAAGAACTTGACTGGCCCACACAGAGCCTTGACATCAACTCCATCAAGCACCTTTGGAATGAACTGGAATGGCAGAGGCGTAGCGAGGGTGGTTCCGGTGGAGCTCAAGCTCCAGGCGCTGGTAGTTTGTAAGGCGTTGGCAGTGGTGCAAGTAACATACAGTATGACTTGGAGAGCACTGTGTGAATCGCGCTGTGTAGATGTCAGGAAGCGCGAACCTGCACATGCTCAGTGAGAGCTCTCCGCGTCTTGTTCCCGAGCGGTGCTGGCTGGTATGCGTGCTGCTACCCGGCCGGCAGTAACCTCCCCTTGTCAGTGCAGCACATGCCGGCTGGGCCATCACGGGATGCCGTGTACATGCCTTGCTCCCTCCACCCTCCGGTCCCCCCTCCCTGCGGCTCACTGTCCCTGGTCCCCATAGCTTAGAGCCCCCGCAGCAGCATGGTGCCCCCAGGAGGGAAGATCCATGTCTGATCACTTGTATTATCTGATCTCCAGACGGTATTACATGCCATCTATTACTGTGTCCTTACCCCCTACCCTGCTCCTAATACTGTGTCCTTACCCCCTACCCTGTACCTAATACTGTGTCCTTACCCCCTACCCTGCATCTGATACTGTCCTTGCCCCCTACCCTGCATTTATTACTGTGTCCTTACCTCCTAGCCTGCATCTAATACACCTAATAGTGTCCTTACCCCCCTACTCTGCATCTTTGTGTATATATATATATCTATAGGGGGTGCCGTGACATGAGCTTGCTCCGGGTGCCCTGGTTACACCCTACGCCTCTGTGGAATGGAGATTGCGAGCCAGGCCTTCAGTGCCTGCCCTCATACATGTTATACATAATAAATGGGTACAAATTCCCACAGCAACTTTCCAAAATCTTGATGAACACCTTCCACGAAGAACTGAAGCTGATATAACTTCAAAAGGGGCCCAACTCCATATTAAAGCATAAGTATTTGAATAATGGTCAGGCATCTGCATACTTTTGTCAATAGTGTGTGTATATGTATATATAAGTTCAGTGTTGTAAAAAGGTTCTTATTAAAATAGATGTAACCCCTGGTTAAAATGCCTGTATTAAAATCTCATATCCTATGACAGTGAATACATAAACTAAATGTAATGTATGTGTATGTTTTTTAAAAATGTTTATATATTTTGGTGTGTTGGTGACACTGTACATTTTGGAGTTCATTGATGACAATGGACTTGTTTTCTGGATGCTACATATGTACATTACACAGATGTTGCTGACAGTTGAAGAGAGGGCGTAGTGATATACAGCTGGGAGTGATTTGCCCTGTCAGATGAGGAGGGTTTGGGACAGAGGGAGAGAGAAAAGAGAGAAGTACAGTATGAGGCACCTGTGAGGACTCTGTGAAAATACTGCCCTGTGCTTCATAGGGAGAGCTGTGAGGTACCTGTCAGTGAGAGACAGAGGCCTGTACTCTCACTAGGAGAAAGGCATCCCTGTGTGCCTGCAGATGGAGCTAAACCCGGCTTGTTAGTTGGCTCAGAGTAGGAGATGGAGGAGCCAGCCCTTAACATAAGAACTTATTGGAGGATGATGGATAGAGAAGGAACAAGCGTGTTACCCCCAGAGAGAAAGGAGAGGCAGTGTTCAGCCCCTTTGGCGATACACAGACTGAGGGAGGAGTAGTGGAGGATGTCCCGTAGCCACAGCAGCGCAAGTGAAGGAGCAGAACCTTTGCAGTCAGTCTGTCTCAAGATTGTGAGGCCTGGACATCCAGGCAAATAGCACACAGCGTGCGCCTACTTCCCCCTCTGCCCAGCACCTCCTCCCCCTCCGCCCGACACCTCCACCCCCCCGCGCCGCCCGGCACCTCTATCCTTCCTCCGCCCGGCCGGCAGCTTTTTCCCCCTTCGCCCGGCAGTGGGAGGGCCGTCCCCCCTCCACACGGCACCTCCTTCCCTATTCTGCCTGACAGTGACCGCTTACTCCCGGTGGCAGTGCTCTCCCCTCCCTCTGCAGGCTCAAGACAGCTCTGTCCCATACACACGCCACTGTGTATATGGGATAGAGCTGTGTATATAGCACTATGGGGGCATTACATTGTGTGGCAGTATGGGTCATTATATGTGTGGTACTACAGGGGGCATTATGCATGTGGCACTACAGGGGCATTATGTGTGTGGCCCTTATGCATGTGGCACTACAGGGGCATTATGTGTGTGTCACTATGGGGGGCAGTATGTCTGTGGCATTATTTGGGCATTGTGTGTGGCACGAAAGGATCAGCATTATGTGTGCAGCACTACAGGGAGTATTATGTGTGTGGCACTACGGGGGGCATTATGCATGTGACACTATGGGTGGCATTATGCCTGTGGCACTATGGGTTGCATTATGTATATAGAACTAAGGCATTATATGTGGGCAATGAGCATGTAATCCCCCCAGACATCAAGCATGTAATCCCCCCGGGCAGCGAGCATGTAATCCCCCTGGGCAGCGAGCATGTAATCCCTCCTGGCAATGAGCATGCAACTACCACTGGCAATGAGCATGTAGTCCCTGTGGCAATGAGCATGCAACCCACCGGCCATGTCAAGGAGCATGTAAACCCTGGAAAGAAGAATTTAAACCCTGGCATGGAACATGTAACTCCTGACAATGAGCATGTAGGTAAGCGCACTTATATGGAATAATATGCAAGTGGCATTATGGTGTGTGGAATAATGTGTAATGAGCAATATAGTGTGTGATATAATATGTAATGTATACACCATATACATGTGGTAAAATGTGAAATGGTATTTTGGTGCATGGCATAATACGTAAGGGGCATTGCTGTGTGTGGAATAATGTGTAATGGGCATTACAGCATGTGGCATAATGTGTAATAGGTCATTCGGTGTGAGGCGTAATATGTAATGGGCATTACGGTGTGGGGCGTAATATGTAATTGGCATTACGATGTGTGGCGTAATAGGTAAATGGCATTACAGGGTGGAGTGTAATAGGTAATTGGCATTACAGTGTGTGGCCTAATAGGTAATTGGCATTATGGTGTGAGGCGTAATGGGCATCACAGTGTGAGGCGTAATGTGTAATGAACATCACAATGTGAGGCGCAACGTGTAATAGGCATTACGGTGTGAGATATAACATGTAATGGGCATCACGGTGTGGGGCGCAATGTGTAATTGGCATCACAGTGTGTCGCATAATGTGCAATGGGCATTATGGTGTGTGGCATAACGTGTAAGTGGCATTATGGTGTGCAAAATCAAGAATAAAAATAAAGCAAAGTTTAAAAGCATCCATGATAAGATGGGTCAAGGGGTGGGGCTGGGGCGGGTCAAGGGGTGGGGCTGGGGGCAGGTCAAGAGGCGGGCCACTGTACGGGAATCTCTCAACAAAAAGGTGGTAACCCTACCTCTACAAGATCACACCTGCTGCAGGGTGTTTAATTAACAGAAGGAATGCCGGATAGAGGACAGGACACACAAACAGAGAAGTTATTACAGATAGTTGTAAGATATAAACCCACTGAGTGCAATAGCCACTTGCCTGGTTGTATTGTAACATACATTGTATTTCTGTCACCTTCTGTATATGTGAGATATATGAAGTTGCAGTAATGTTATTGCTCATCACTGGTACTCATCTGCTTTTGTTAAGTAGCATATAGTGTAAAGTTGCAGGGCAGGCTTTGTAACTATTTGGCAGGTGAATGAGTTCCAGTGGGAGGAATAAGAAAGGAGAGGAGCGAATTGGGTCTTTATTGTTACATGTAATACAGTTAATGTATTAATTATTCACTTTTGGAGTTGGTTGTGGAGTTTGGAGAGAGTACTGTTAAATTAGTAAAGTTCCCAATATTGAGAACTTTAAAATGTCTACTGGAGTAAGTCATTGTTTGCTGCCCTGTCACCCTCACCACACTCCAGTCAGGGTGATTTATTGACATTCATGTAAAGTGAAGGTTACCCAAGTAAGCCATTTGCATATATATAATTACACATCAAAACTTGGGTGGAGGCAAATATTTTATAAAGTATCCCATAATTCGACCTTGGCCTGGAAGAAGGGTTACATAGACATAGCTTTAACCGATGTTTCGGACCGTAATCATGGTGACCAACAGTTGCGGATTCAGGGGGTGGTCATTTCTGAATTCCCCCCCCCCCCCCCCACAGGGAATGCAGGGCCAGCCCACCCGTTGAGCTGCCGCTCACTGTAACGGGGGGACAGCCACCACAGGGAAGAACTGAAAGCATTGACAGCTGGGCAGAGAGTGACGGGCTGCCCGGCTGTATTCAGAGCACTGCACTGCATGTCCTGGCTATATGAAATGAAAGCATTGGCATCCGGGCAGAGAGCGGTGGGCTACCTGGCTGTATTCAGAGCACTGCACTGCAAGTCCGGGCTAATTGAAATCTTGCACTGCCATCTGCCAGGTCTGCGAGCCAATCTGATGTTACTCATGATCCGGCACCCGTACAGGGGCTACCAATCCTGATTAGCTGCTGGACCGTGAGCTCCAATTGGCTTGTGGACCCAGCAGATTGCAGCGCAAGATTTCATATAGCTGACACATGCATGCAGGGCAGCCCGCTGCTCTCTGCTCAGCTATCTATCCTTTCATTTTAAATAGCCGGGACTTGCTGTGCAGTTCTCTGAATACAGCAAGGCAGGCCCCCACTCTCTCTGGGCTGTCAATGGCTGTCACTTCTGCCTGGCTGTGACTTTCCCCCATTATGCACGAGCATGTATTCCCCCTTGGCAGCGAGCATGTAATCTGACATGGCAATGAGTATGTAATCCCACATGGCAAGGAGCATGTAATCCCACATGGCAACGAGCATGTAATCCCACATGGCAACGATCATGGAACCCCTGGCAACGAGCATGTAGGCAAGCAGCCCTTATGAAGCATGATTTGTAACAGGCATTATGATGTTTGGCATAATACATAATGGACATTATGGTGTGTGGCTTAACATGTAATGGTCATTACGGTGTAAATTTTTTACACTGTTTATGGAACATATTATGAATTTTGGCTTAATCCATGTGGCATTATGTGAATTTTGGCTCAATCCGTGTGGCATTATGTGAATTTTGGCTCAATCCATGTGGCATTATGTGAATTTTGGCTCAATCTATGTGGAATTATGTGAATTTTGGCTCACTCCATGTGGCATTATGTGAATTTTGGCTCAATCCATGTGGCATTATGTGAATTTTGGCTTAATCCATGTGGCATTATGTGAATTTTGCCTACTATTTTGTTGCATAATGTGTAGAAGTGGTATATGGTGTGCCTGTGTACTTTAAATGCAAGGGCCTATTTTCAATCCCATTCCCGCCCTCTCTCTGCTCTCCTCCTCTCTCTCTCCTCTCTCTGAGCGGGCACACTGGCACCACTAACACCTCCCACTCCCATCACATCCCCTCCTCTATCATGGTGCCCCCTGTCATTTTCTCCTGGATTCACCCCTGGTGATCAATATCCTTTACAAGAGACATTAGGCTGGTGAAGGATATTGGTCACATGATTAAGGTCCGGATACTGGTCTGAAATGTCGGTTAAAGCCATGTCTATTTGAATAAAAACCTTTTGAAATTTGCTGAAAAGGATTGGTGAGATGCCCTTATTACAACACTGGACTATCCAGGGAGCACCCCAAATGTTGGATCCAAAATGTGAGTACAATATATTTTCTTATACTGTATAGTTGTAACTGTATAGTTGTGTTTATGCTGTAGAGAAGGGAGGCACCTGGAGAGTACAGCGAGCCATGCAAGGGGATCCGGTAGACCAAATAGGGATCCACATGCTCAGATGTCGACAATGACAAAACAGGTGTCGACATAGGTCAATTTGCTTACAAAGGGCGATTTTAGGCTATTTTTTAAGAAATCTGAATAGATTACTTAGAAATTAAGCTTGGATTGCCCCGAGCAATGGTGATGTGCAGTCCTGCGCCTCACCATCGCCTAACTAGATCTTGACTTCATTTAAGCTGCCCATACATCTACAGATCGATTGTCAGATCTGGCTGTTTGGAAAGAAAACCTGGTAATATCTGAATGACAGTTTGGCAGTTTTCCAGCATTTCAAAGCAAATGGTCAACTGTCATTTGCTCTCATCCATTACCAGAATTTTGTTCCAACCAGCCAGATCAGACAATAAATCTGTAGATGTATGGCCAGCTTTAATCAAGATCTAGTCAGATTGCTTAGCAAGTAACTTCACATCGCTCCTTGTGTATAGTATGAGCAATCTAGAGCTTTATAACCACTCTCCTGCCTCTCCCTGTGAGCCACCAATAACAACCCACTATTTAAATAACCTTGCTTTTTTGGGGGGCTTAAAAATTTGCTTAGCTAAATTGCTCGGCAAAATCGCTTAGCACAGATAGCTTCATGTTCATGGGCGATCTATGGGAAATCGGTTACGGTATAGATGATAGACAATGTCTAGTTTGACGGTCACTACGTCGACCACTAATGGCAGACAGTGACTAGGTTGACACCGAAAAAGTGTCTGCACAAGCTTATATACAGTATAAGACCAGAGTGACGTTCGTACCATTGTGCTGGTGAGCTGAGCGGCAAGCACCGCTGCGTCTGATGGCGCCGGTGGTCGGAGGACAGAGGGACCCGTGAGTGTGATCTTAGCGGTGTTGGCAGCTTGGAGTTGCGGTTTTGCCAGTGGGATATTTGTGTGTCATGTAGTAAACAGTTCACCACTTCAGATTAAATCTCTGGTACGAGTACCGTACTCAGATATCGATTACCGATTTTAAAGTCTTTTATAAAATAAAAAACCTTACTGCGCTATTGGGCACCCCTTGTCAATCTTTTATATATAGATATATATGATTGTCTGTACACTGTTTTATGCGTCTATTGGACCTGATGAAAAGACCTCACCGGTCTTGAAACGTTGTCCTGTACTTTTCATGAATTAAGATAAATTGAACTTTCTACAAGTCCATGGAGTACCGCCTATCTATCTCATCGCCCGCTGGGGGTTAACGGTGGGTGCTACTGCCTATATATATATATATATATATATATATATATATATATATATATATATAAAGGGGTTGGTGAGCAGCACTCCCACTAGTTTCGAGTAACTTGCCCCGGTGCCCTTCCAGAGAGGGATTTGAGGTCCCACCAAAATAGTACAGTTTGTAGGCGGCACCCGGAGTCTCATACAAACGAGTAATGATGCAGAGAAATGTGATCACATTTCTCTGCATCATTACTCGTTTGTATGAGACTCCGGGTGCCGCCTACAAACTGTAATATATATATGTGATAGACTTCTCAGTGACACTACCACATATTGCCGCTTATCTCAAGACCCGACCACTGCCTATCAGCAAGAACTGTGCGGGATCCTGCAAAAAGCAGTGGAGGAGAATTTGATCTCCATTGATACATCTAGTAGGTTATACACTAACTGTCCAGTGATCCCGGTATTTTACAGCATACCTAAAATCCATAAGGACGCACAGAGCCCCCCGGGTCGTCCTATCATCTCGGCCCGGGGGTCCCTGTGTGAGCCTGTTGCGTTCTACCTTGACTGGTTTCTACAACCCTGCATTCAGAACACCCCTACTCATCTTTAGGACTCTAATGTTCTTCTTCAGAAGCTGGGGGCCATGCCACGCGTCGAGGGTGAGGCAGTGCTGGCCACGCTAGACGTGGCGAGTTTATACACCTGCATTCCCCACGGCGCGGGGCTGGAAGCTGTTAGACAACTACTGTATGGTAACCCCCACTACACGGGGCCAGATATTGCATTTTTCTTATTGTTGTTGGATTTTACATTACAGCATAACTATTTTCTGTTTAATGGGGTGTTCTATAAGCAGCTCATTGGTTGCGCTATGGGGTCCCCAGTGGCTCCATCACTGGCTAACGCCTACATGTGGCAAGTAGAGCGTAATATCTTTTTTCACAGACCTGAAGTAGCGGAAGGTATTTTAATATACTACCGCTACATAGATGATCTTTTTCTTATTTGGTCCAAAGAAAGCCATGAGCTAGAGCATATAGTGGCAGAGCAAAATATCTCAGACCACCCCATCAAACTGACATTGTCACACAGTCCGGTGGAAGTATGTTTCCTTGATCTGAAAATCACCTTACAGGAAGGCCAGCTGGCTACCTGTTTATACTCCAAGCCCACAGACAGGAACACGATTTTAAGATACAACAGTTTCCACCCTGCAAGTTATACAGGTTCTCTAAATAAAGACTTTAGTCTAAGAGAGACAAACATCATAAATGGCATAAACATTAATTTTCTTTGTTAATCGACCTGTGTCGACACAACGCTGTCAGTGTTGAATACTCTTATTATGGTATAACCGATATGTACATAGAGTGGACATATGAGAATACTTATAAGAAGCAGCTGAGACCTAGATTCTCATTGAGCCCTCTGGGGGCCAGGGTGCCCAATGTGTAGATCCATCTACACTCTTTTTGGAGCAGGGTGAGGGATCTATTTCCCCCTCTTGGGGGTGGTGGCACATGATCGATGATTTTGTAACGCAGTGAGGTGACGGGATGCCGTGCCTCACTGAAGTGGCGAGCCACTGGTTGCTCACTTTTACCTGTTGCAATTGCGGCTTTAATGGCTGACCTATGTAAAGTGAGCAACCAGTGGCTCGCCACTTCAGTGAGGCACGGCATCCCGTCACCTCACTGCGTTACAAAATCATCGATCATGTGCCACCACCCCCAAGAGGGGGAAATAGATCCCTCACCCTGCTCCAAAAAGAGTGTAGATGGATCTACACATTGGGCACCCTGGCCCCCAGAGGGCTCAATGAGAATCTAGGTCTCAGCTGCTTCTTATAAGTATTCTCATATGTCCACTCTATGTACATATCGGTTATACCATAATAAGAGTATTCAACACTGACAGCGTTGTGTCGACACAGGTCGATTAACAAAGAAAATTAATGTTTATGCCATTTATGATGTTTGTCTCTCTTAGACTAAAGTCTTTATTTAGAGAACCTGTATAACTTGTTATAATAGCCTCACAGGCTGGCATGCAGATCGCTTTTTAATATTTTCATTAATATGTTTTATCCTCTTTATCGTATTCTCTCACTATATATCCAGGTAGCCGCAATGAGTTAATTGTTATATTTTGCACCCATGTATCCCTTTTTTTATATATTTAGGATACTCGTAGTATGCTTTTGTTATGCACTTTGTTTATACTCATTGCTGCCTTGTTTTCATTGGTTCACAGTGGCGAGCCCCCCTCCGTGCGCCCTGCGCGTCCTCGATGGTGGTGTGACGCCATCCCCCAGCGTCTCCCCTCCTGCCGGTGCGTGCAGGCTCCACGGACGGAGCTCAACACTACTTAGGTAAGCACTGTATCACTTGTAACTTGTTCTCACCTTTACAGCACCTTGATAAAAAAAGCCCAAGGGCTTTTGAAACGTCGGTCACAAGAGCTGCCGTCTACTGTCGTTTTTTCTGAGTGCCGCCCCCCCCACTGCATTGATTGTACAGAGCGTCCCTGCACGCTCACTCAGGAGGGCACCGGAATTTGTTGTAGTAACCACGCACAGTGGTGACATTACGGAGTGCCACCACAGTCTCCCCCTATATATATATATATATATATATATATATATATATATATATATATATATATATATATATATATATATATATATATAGGGCTGGCTTTGGATTCCTTAATCTAGAATCGCGAGGCGGCACTCTCCGGGTTTTTTTTTTAGAAATATATTAAATCACAGCATACAAAATAATGGTGAAAAACAAACTCAGGTCATGGCTGTCAACAGTTTCGGGGAGCAATCCCCTTCATCAGGACGACCAACAGGGTGAGTGACAACAAAACAAAATAAAAAAAATGTTTTGAGTGCCGCCTCGTGATTCTAGATTAAGGAATCCAAAGCCAGCCCTAATAACCTCTCAGGAAGGCACCCCGGTGGCTGCATCCCTCATCCAGAGTGCCAGACCACTCCACCGCTATATATATATATATATATATATATATATATATATATATATATATATATATAGTCCAAGTCTCCAATGAAGGAAATGAGCACTCACCTCCAAGTTTTTATCTAAAAAAACTCTTACATTTATTGAAAAATAAAGGATTGATAAAAAAGTTTTTTAACATACCAAGGGCCTTATTTTGGTTCATTCTTTCTGACAAAATCCTTCTTGGACAAAACCATGTGCACTGCAGGGGGGGCAGATGTAACATGTGCAGAGAGAATTAGATTTGGGTGAGTAATTTTGTTTCTGTGCAGGGAAAATACGGACTGCTTTATTTTTACACTGCAATATAGATCTCACTTTGAAGTAAAACCCCACCCAAATCTAATTCTCTCTGCACAAGTAACACCTGCCCCACCTGCAGTGCACATGGTTTTGCCCATCTAAGAAGGATTTTGTCAGAAAGAATGAACCAAAATAAGGCCCCAAGTGAAGCTGTCAGTTTTTCCAAACTGTCCCAACGTTTCGATCCCAGTGCGGGATCTTTATTAAGGGGGGTCACCAAAGGTAAATCAGCTCTAGGAGAAAAAAAAGCCAGCAGTCCAGAGGTCCTTCTGTTACAGCGCACATTTCCTTCATTGGAGACTTGGACTATAATTGGCACACTGTGGTGTGACCATTTGGGCACCCCTCACGCTGACCACCAGTAAGTGCGAGTGTGGGTACTACTTTGTATATATATATATATATATATATATATATATATATATATATATATAGATATCTATCTAGATAGATAGATAGATCTATATATATTGTTGATAGTTATTTTCCCTCAATTTTCAGGCAGATGTATTAAGCCTGGCGAAGAGATAAACTGTAGATAAAGTGGAGATAAAGTGGTGGGAGATAACGCACCAGCCAATCAGCTGTGTTTGAAATATGACATTTGGGAGTTGATTGGCTGGTGCGTTATCTCCTTCCACTTTTTCTTCACTTTATCTACAGTTTATCTATCTGCCAGGCTTAATACATTTGCCCCATTGTACTAGAAATGTGACTGCTGACATTTGTTTTCTCTTAATCTGCTGTACTTTTTAAATTCTTGAGCTAAGTACTGTAAATATTTGACTTGCTTGTCTAGATAAGGTACTTGGTGAGCAAATATTGACTCTGTACATTTTATTGACTACAGTGACATGAAATTTGAAATTGCACGTCACGTAATAATAATATTATGGATGAGAAAATCTATGCAATTCGCCTACTCCATAGATTTATTCTAAATCTTATAAAGTCCTTATAACATCAATATGTTTATATATAGACTTTAGACTGTCATTTTCACCTCTGCTTTTATTTACTATGAGATTTTCTCTTAATTGGCTTTACACTCAATGCGAACGTTGTAGAAGATTGTGTTGTCTTATTGGATAATGTGCACACCTTGCGATTTAATCCATCTTTAACTCATTAACTTTAGTAAATATAACGTGTGCCTCTATTGGGCTACTGCTGGCTTGTACCCAAAAGATAATGCCTTGGTAATCACAATGATTGGTAATAACAGAGACAAAACCTTAGCTGTAATTATCACACAGTTACTCTATCAGCAGTGTAAACCACGGTGCTAAATATAAAATAAAAACTTGTCTATGAAAATGTAGTGAATATTCTGAAAGCAGTATTCAGCATGCAGTGACCCAAAGTTCCCTGTTGTGGAGTAGCAACATGAAATACAGATAAAATGTATGGTCTTAATTATTCTGGGCTACATCTGTGTCTCAGTCGCAACATGAATGTTTGGATGGGATAAATATAAGTAAGCGCGTTTGTCTTCGCATTTTCTTCACCTACAAAGTTGAATGCGGTTTTCAAAAACAATTTAAACCAATAAAATGTGGGTGGAAACAGAAAAAATTGAAATATATGTTTCTTTCAGCCCATTGCAGGACCTACAATACATAGGGCCATCTTACCGTATGAGCTTAATGGGCAGCTGCTCAAGGGCCTGACAATTCTAGGCACCTTCGAGCAGGGGCAGATTGGGCTGTGAACATCTGCCTCCTGAGATTCTTGGGAGGAAGTAGAGAATCAGAGCAACCAGGCTGCATTCTCTACCTTCTTCCCAGCCTGCAGCCAGAGGGCGAATAGCTGTCAGCCAGGCTGCTGATTGGTGAATGCCTGGAGTTATTTACCAATCAGATTGCTGACAGCCATCTTTTGTATTGGTGAGAGAGGTTGCAGGACTGCAGGAGGGGCATGTTATGATTTGTTTTTAAATAAATTGCCATTATTGGGTGTAATGTGCACTGCTTTGCCCAGGACCTACAATACTGTTAAGATGGCCATGACAATACATGAATTGTACAGTATTTTTTTTTCTAAACAATTTTGTGAAATGTAGAAACTTTTTTTAACTTTTTTTTTATTGAAGCATATGCAATTTTACACTTTTAAAAAGCCATTGTTTGCCCTTCAACTGAGTAACAATGAAACTATACTAAAAAAAAGTAATATATATTGCTCAGGCTGTATTTGCGCAGATAATAATAATAATACACATATAGATATGATTCATATTTTTCGGTGACCGTTTCGCTTTCCATTACTCCATGAGTGAGCATGGAGAAACCAGGACAATTAGATGAATGTTTCTTTGTCCAGAGTGAGTAATGAATATATAATGATGACTTTGCAGATCTAGTCCCTTGCGTTACATGCCTTGTAACTGTATACAGGCAGCTGCTGCTGCTCCTGCGATGATGTGATGAGTACACCTTCTGCGTTAGTCACAGCAGACCACGATGACTGCTTTGCCCACATTGTATATGGCCTAAAGCCCCTGTGTTACTTGAAACATGCTATTATGAGTCTGCAGGTGATGAATGTAAAATGTTTTTATGGAGTCTTCATTTCTTCAGCTTTGTTAGATTTTGTAAAAGAATCTCTCGCCGACCAGCTTGTGATTGTCAAAAGGTTATAAACACAAAAAGATTGGGTACTTGTGTAGTACCACGGCTCCCATCGCATGCCATCGCATGCCATATGTAGTGGCATGCGATGGCATGCGATTTTGCCGCGTTTTTATGCATTTTTGCTAAAAATCACATGCGATCGCATCGCATGCGATCGCATCGCATGCGATCTGATGCAATCTGATGCGATCTGATGCAATGCGATGTCATTTTTCACAGAGTTGAAATCATGTAAAATGCACCCCAAATGTCATTTTTCACACTGTACCACCCCCACTATTAACGCCAACTCGAAGCGTGGCGAGCGCAGCGAGCCCGCGAGGGGCGCCGGTACGCGTCCTACGACCTTTTCATACCCCCACTATCCACGTCGGTGTGGAATTGAGAATAGAAAGTGTGGCGAGCGCAGTGAGCCACCGAGCCCGAAGCGCGGCGAGCGCAGCGAGCCCCGCGGGGGGACGCAGATACCTTCACAGGTATCCTTGTCCCCTTGCGGGCTTCACAGGTATCCGTGTCCCCTCGCGGGCTTCACAGGTATCCGTGTCCCCTCGCGGGCTTCACAGGTATCCGTGTCCCCTCGCGGGCTTCACAGGTATCCTTGTCCCCTCGCGGGCTTCACAGGTATCCGTGTCCCCTCGCGGGCTTCACAGGTATCCGTGTCCCCCTCGCGGGCTTCACGATGCGATTTATCCCTGTACGATGGCCATCGTGGGAGCCGTGATACTACACAAGTACCAAGGATTGTTTAATAAAAACAAGCAAAATGTATATACAAATATGTATTAAATGGAATAAATAATTAATTAATGATAATGCGATGTCATTTTTCACAGAGTTGAAATCATGTAAAATGCACCCCAAATGTCATTTTTCACACTGTACCACCCCCACTATTAACGCCAACTCGAAGCGTGGCGAGCGCAGCGAGCCCGCGAGGGGCGCCGGTACGCGTCCTACGACCTTTTCATACCCCCACTATCCACGTCGGTGTGGAATTGAGAATAGAAAGTGTGGCGAGCGCAGTGAGCCACCGAGCCCGAAGCGCGGCGAGCGCAGCGAGCCCCGCGGGGGGACGCAGATACCTTCACAGGTATCCTTGTCCCCTTGCGGGCTTCACAGGTATCCGTGTCCCCTCGCGGGCTTCACAGGTATCCGTGTCCCCTCGCGGGCTTCACAGGTATCCGTGTCCCCTCGCGGGCTTCACAGGTATCCTTGTCCCCTCGCGGGCTTCACAGGTATCCTTGTCCCCTCGCGGGCTTCACAGGTATCCTTGTCCCCTTGCGGGCTTCACAGGTATCCGTGTCCCCTCGCGGGCTTCACAGGTATCCGTGTCCCCTCGCGGGCTTCACAGGTATCCGTGTCCCCTCGCGGGGCTCGCTGTGCTCGCCACGCTTCGGGCTCGGTGGCTCGCTGTGCTTTCTATTCTCAACTCCATGCCAACGTGGATAGTGGGGGTATGAAAAGGTTGTAGGACGTGTACCGCCGCCCCTCGCGGGCTCGCTGCGCTCACCACGCTTCGGGTTGGCGTTAATAGTGGGGGTGGTACAGTGTGAAAAATGACATTTGGGTGCATTTTACATGATTTCAACTCATGTCCATAATTTCTGTGAAAAATGACATCGCATGCGATCAACATGCGATGCGATTTATCCCTGTACGATGGCCATCGTGGGAGCCGTGATACTACACAAGTACCAAGGATTGTTTAATAAAAACAAGCAAAATGTATATACAAATATGTATTAAATGGAATAAATAATTAATTAATGATAAAAAGTTAGTAAAAATTAGAGATGGGCAGGTTCCGCTTTACTCAGATTTACTCGGTCTCAAATCGGGATCATATTAGCTATCAAAAACACATGACAATTGATAGCCAATACGATCCGGATTTCAGAACCGAATAAATCCGAGTAAAACCAAACCTGCACATCTCTAGTACAAATACTGGGTGAAATTAGGTCAACAGTTAATAGATCGATAGGCAAAAGGTCAACACCGGAAAAAGGTCATCATGCATTAGGTCGACACGGGCAAAAGGTCAACACAAGCAATAGGTCAACATGGAAAATGTCAACATGGAAAAAAGGTTGACATGAGTTTTTAATGTTTTTTTTAATGTCTATGTCGACATAAGTCAACATGGACACTGTATATGTCTACCGCATCTCCTCGCATGACATATGCCATTCCATCCGTAATTTTCACGTTTACATTATAACCCTTTCTAGATTAAAAAACAAAACAAAAACTCCACTGATCAATGCATTAAAAAAAGTAAGTAGACGTTTCCTTACCTTGTAGGTACAGTAACCAGAGTATTTACAATGTTCTGCCTATTATATTTTACAGGATAAAACAACATTTAGTTATCAACACTCGTCTTCACCTTTGTAAACATATCCCACATGAAGAGAGCTAACTGTTACCATATGCTGCAGAAAATACATCTCATGCCCTGACACAGTAATGTTGGGTACACAATGGCCAGTATATCGGGTGTTCAATTGAATCATAACAGCAATATGTCTGCGAATAAAGCCGTATATCATCTCAGCCTTGCAGCTCAGCCGCTGGCAGATATATCTGCAGGTATATCTCTGCATTGTGCTGTGTGTGTGTGTGTCACTTACTGCAGAGGCTGCCAGTGACTGAAATCACAACTGGTGGGCTCATGTTAACTAAGCAGGTCCAGGGGCTAAACTAGCTATATTGTAGGCCCCCCAAGGCAAAAGTGTGTAAGGGCCCCTATGCCTCCCCCAATGCTAGATGGGGAAGGTGGACCACTCTCAGCTCTGTACTAGCAGCTGCACTCCCTGCCCCTATGGTACCTACTTGAAATATTTACTGTGATTCCCAGATTCATTGATAGAAATAACTTATATACATACAGTAGATAGCTAAATTAAATGTATGTGATTTGTGAATTTGGAGACGAATAACTGTCAAACTGTAGCAATATAAACTTTGATAGATGTATTTCTCTATCATTGAGTTTTGCATGGAATGCCACATATTCCCCAGCTATGCAAGAGACTATGCATCCATAGGCAAACGAAGGGGGGGGGGGGGGGGGGGGGGTTTCTGGTTGCCCAGAAACCCCCCCTCATCTTGGCAGGTGCCTTAAATTATGACAACAATAGCTCTGGTATATACTGTACTGTAATATGATCAATAGAGCTGCCACCATACCATGCAGTGTAAGGGCTGCTTATGCCCAGTGTACCAGCCCTCAAACATCGCAATAGACCAGAGAGTAGCTGCTATTAGGAAGAGACAGGAGCTTTAACATGAGGTGGGAGATTGTGAGCCTAGAAAGTGCAGTACTGGTTATTATTTATTTATTTATTAACAGTTTCTTATATAGCGCACACAAATTCCGCAGCGCTTTACAAAGCATAATTAGGAACAAAAACACATATCAAATTACAGTACAAGACAGTTTAGGACAAGTACATGGTTAATATGGATAGTTGCATCAGGGGACAGGACACTGAAGCAATCATCAGGGTGGCAGAGGTTTATATATTCTAAGAAAGGCACAAGAGGAGAGATGGTTATGTTATTATGTGTATTTATTATGGCATGTTTAACCTTTTCCTGACCACTTATCTTATTTAAATGTTTGAAACAGCCTAAACTATAGACCATCTGTACTGTTAAATATAAAGACCCATTTTCAGGGCTGTTACTGCTCCCCCAAACTCAAGTACTTCAATGCGCTGCAGAGTGGGAGATTTTGGATTACATTTGGAAACCCCCCTTTAAAAATCCTGCGTTTGCCACTGGCACCATTACTTATATGTATACACATATTTACTTTGCTTTTACCACATGCTTCAGTAGGGATAATGGACCATTTTAAATGAGGATAATGAGTACAATTAGCTGCTGAGCCTTCTATGTGTTGCACTGATTTGGGTGTTGGAATGAAAGATCTAGTCACTAACTTTATAAGTATTTAATTATTTGCTGCTTTACTTCTCTTGCTCAGTGGTTCATAATTACCTAGAAAGTAATGAGCAACTAACGACTTTTTCATTATCTTTAAATTGATCCATATTTTGAAAGTTTTGTTTAATGCTGATGATTTTCTTTGTGAATCTTTTACAAAATCCCCCAAAAAAGAAAGAAGTCATTATTCTGCGTAACCTTTCTGTAAAGGTTAATTTTCTCATTTTCTTCAGAATATTTTCAAGTGTTCTAAAGTGTAGACGTTCCCTTTCACGTAAAATATCAATAATTATGGAAATTGCCATTTCTCATCTTCAATATCATTTTTCCTGACTGTGCATTTTGCTGTCTTGGAGCGACTAATTACAGTGACTGTACGTGTTTCATTTAGAAAGCAAAATATATGCAAATCTTGCAAGCGGATGTGTGTGAGTGGCACAGGAGATATACATGGTTATGTTAGCTACATTCCAGATTGGAGTTCCAGCTTTGTATATTGTTCCAAGTCAATATGTCTGCAGTGCACGCCACCCACTGTGCAGGAATACACAGTAAGCTACTTGTGAAGGTGAAAAGTTTAATTACTAAAGTTTATATTTGTGCTGAAATTGAGGAAGGAAAAGCAGGATTCTCTTTTTTTTTTTTTTCATTTTTGCCTTTTTAACCAACGGAAATTCAGTTTTAATTGTTTATTTTTTTGAGGAGCTTTTATAACCACCAAACTTTGTCTTCTTTCCATTATATAGATGCCATTGTTTGTTTTTAATGGAAATACCAGAGAAAAGGGCAATCTTTTTGATAAAGACTGATGTATAATGAATTATTTGCTTCTGTATGTGCTATTCTTAATAAATACATAGCTGTAACTTACACGTAGCCATGGGACAGGGCTCTGTGCTTGCCTCGCCCATAAACCTATAAAGTCATTGAAACATAGAATTTAATGGCAGATAAAAAACCACTTGGCCCATCTAGTCTGCCCTATTTTATCCTTGACAATTTTAACCCTTTTTGAAACTTAGTTTGTGTATTCATATGCCAACCCCAAGCATGTTTAAATTGCTATATTGTTTTAGCCTCTACCACCTCTGATGGGAGGCTATTCCATTTGTCCACTACCCTGTGAATTAATTTTTCTTCAAAGTTACCCTGAACCTATCTCCCTCCAGTTTCAGTGTATGTCTTTGTGTTCTATTACTTCTCTTCCTGTGAAGAATGTTTACCTGCTGGACCTTTTTAAAACCCTTGATTATATTTGAAAGTTCTGATCATGCCCCCAAGCATCAGTTTATTTTCCTTAAATTGTACAGAATGTATTTATATCCTTGAGATATGGCCTCCAGAACTGGACACAGTACTCTAGATGAGGGTGTACCAATGACCTATACTGTGGCATTATTACTTCTTTCTTTCTGCTGCTGATTCCTCTCCCTATGCAACCAAGTGTCTAACTTGCCTTCCTCATTGCTTTGTCACATTACATTCCTGCCTTTAAATCACTTGAAATAGTGACTCCTAAATCCCTTTCCTCCTCAATAGTTTGTATCATGTTTCCAATAATAGTGTATTTAGCCTTTGGGTTTTTGAGACCCAAGTACATGTTTTTTTTTTAGCTTAAACAGTAGCTGCCACAGTTTTAACCATTCCTCTAGTCCACAGGTTCTCAAACTCTGTCCTCAGGACCCCACGCAGTGCATATTTTGCAGGTCTCCTCACAGAATCCCAAGTGAAATAATTTGCGCCACCTGTGGATCTTTTCAAATGTGTCAATGAGCAGTGAATGTACCTGTACACCTGCAGGTGACCTGGAAAACGTGAAGTGTGTGGGGTCCTGAGGACCGAGTTTGAGCACCCCTGCTCTAGTCTACCTAGATCATTCATTTTCCATTTTAAGCAATGGTGCTTCCCTGAGGGTCCTATATGAAGGCAGCATTCGGGCACCCCTAGTTAAGGCCTTGCAGGCAGCAAAGACAACATTCAGGGCTGGATTAGGTAGGAAGAGGAGTGGCGACTTCGATGGTCACTCAATGCCTCCACACAGGGTCAATCTGACCCCGCAATTGTTGAAAACATCTGTTCCCAGACAGGGGCTGCTATAGAAAACAATAGATTTTTGAGCGCTATGGGCCAGTGTTTGAATGCTGTGTGCAAATGGCTGCCCTCTGGGAGGGGGTTGCCGCCCCCAAAAGGTAAGAAGAAAGAAGAAAAATACCAGTGGGCGCCTTATGCACACAAATATGACAATTTATTGGATAGACATATCATATAAAAATTAAAACTAATTGGACACAGAATATACACAAAAAATTATAATATAAGCATAAAAAAGTTAAAAAACATGTGCAATAATAAAAGCTGATTCAATATGGTATGGTATATAGTTACCAAGTCCCGGTGGTTTTTTTTCTCATATGCGCATATGAAGCCAGGTACTAATGTCCCGATTTAGGAGGAAAAAATACCAGCGCTCTGTGGGAGTAAATAAATACTGTAGGATCTCCCAACAGGGTTTTTGTAATCCACAACGGGGGTTTAAAAGGCTTTGTAGCAGCAGACCAAAATTGAAGAGTCGATGCAGTCAACACTTTATGTGTCGATGAAGACGACAGCCACAAATCTTACTTGCAGGTGAGTTGTCTTCAGCAGATCCCAGTTCGGGAGAGTGAGTGCGCCAATACGCCCCACGCCTGACAGTGTCAGATGGTAACAGAGCAGCTGCACCGGCCAGCGAGCCAAGTGCAAGCCGCTGGACACTGTGGCGGGCGGAGACTGCTTTTGGACGGGGGTCTCGTGCTCTCTGCTGGGAACGTGACAGCCGTGTGCCGCGAGATGGTATGGTGGCTGTGTGTAGTCTTCGGTGACACTCCACTGTTGCGCTTATGAGATGGTGACAGGGACCGAGGTATGCTGAATGTCGTGGAGCTCAATACATGAGAAGTTCCTCCAGGTCCACTGTCTCAATGGTGGCAACAGGGCTCCTATTCAAGGGGCTGCTATAGCTCTGCATTCTGCATATGAAGACAGAAATGCATCCTAACCTCTTTTGATCCTCCTATCCTGCCTCCGTTCCCCTCCGTTCCTACTTATCCTATTGTATTTCGTTCGTCCACCCACCTATTTTTAGTATGTTAACTCTTATGAGCAGGGCCCTCCTTCCTCACGTACTCACCCTACCTCATTACCTCACCTGTGCTCCTATCCTGTTCTTCCCTTCCTCTACTTCATCTTCAGTCTCCTTGACAATTTTGACACCTACTTCTGAACTGATGCTGATTTTAGTTCTACCAGCTATACCCCTATTTATACTGTATCTTTCAACACACCCTGTACGTTACCTTGTAATTTGTTTTTTTTGTTTGCTATGTACGGCGCTGCGGACACTTTGCGGCGCCTTATAAATAAACGTACTACTACTACTACTAGTAACAAGTGACCACACACCCTGGGGGCAGACATTTTGTGAGCTAAAGCAATTTCGATAGGAGCAGAAGTGTTTTATGAAATGAAGAATTCTGTGTATGTATGTTTAACCTGCCAAAATTATGTCTGCATTGTTCCAGAGATTTTACTATCTTCTACCTAGGGTTGCCAATTTGGACCTTGTTCTTGGTGTAGTGGGAATGACATTGGCTAACCTTAACTAAGGAACCCATTTGCACTGCATATCTTACACATATTATAGACATGTTAGTACATAGGAGTTCTGCCTGTGAATTCATGTCATATGGCTCAAAAATATCCTACCACAATGACAGCCATTTTGTTGACTGAACAACTGTGAACTTGTTTCAAACATTTGCTGGAAATATTTTGAAACTTCTGAACAAGATTCATTATCAAACTAATGTTCTGAAACGGAAAAAAAAACCTCAAGATATATATCGTTTAAATGTATCTTCTATTATTTTATTTGAACCATTTGAAAAGACAGGTTGCAAAAACACCTGTTCCATTTGAATACATACTGTACTTTGGGTCAGATTTGTCAATGCTTGGAGAGTGGACAGATATAAAGCACTAACCAATCAGCTCTTTACTGCCATTTACAAGCTTTGTTTGAAAAATGAAAAGAGCTGATTGGTTATTACTTTGTCTCTCTATCCACTTTATCTCTCTAAACTTTCATAAATCTTTCTCTTACTTGCAAAGTTTGGGAAGTTTTTCGCAAATTCATGGAAAAGCAGTGAATCCTTCCAGAACCTTCCCATTTCCTTACTTAAATAGGTATGGCTGCAGTTGTAACCTACAGTCTACATAAATTATATTGCATCGGGTCCCAGGGCTACTGCCATTCTGAGATAGCGATAGCCCATTGTAGCCTATGGGCTACAGACCACACTGATGTTGGGGCTAACAGCGCATGCACAGATTCCTGGCTCCCAGCGAAGCAGAGCGCAGGGACAGGCTCCTTTTGGAGCCCCTGCATCTGCAGGATGATACAATAGTCCAAAAGAATTGCATATTGCAATGCGATCCTGGGTGGTAAATGCTGCCCAGATCTCATTGCATATGTGATCCAATGATAAATGGGCCCCTATATGATATGAACTTGCAGTCTTCTCATCACATTACTTAATTAGCATTTCCATTAGGGCAACTGCAAAAAAATGTATACATTTTTTTAAATGCTTTTTTGCATTTTATATTGCACATGATGCTTTCACATTTTTTTAAAATAAATAACAGTCATGGCACACTTGTCTCTTAACAATTATACCCCTTTCACACCAGAAAATGGAGGGACCCACCTCGTAATATGGCCCAGGGAATATGCTGGGGCATTCTCGGGTTGGCCCCTGGTGTGGGAAGGAGGCGGGCAGGCGGTGGAATGGCAGCGAAGGCATGCAGGAGGTGGAGAGTACTTACCCCAGGTTGCGGGTCCTCGATGCAGGCCGTAGATCCACACAGATGGTGGGCACAGATGACAGGTCAGACAGTGAGTGCAGATGATGCAGCTCACCGGCTGCAGTGAGAGGGTGCAGGGTGCTGGAGAGCTGCGTCATCTACATATGCCTGTCCTGTCATCTGCGCCCGCCACCTGTGTGAATCCCTGGCAGGCATCGAAGACCAGCAACCCGGGTGAGTACCCCTAACCCTTTCACATCGGCCAGGACCCTGGGTTGAACTCGGGAATAACCCTGCTCCTGGGATTTGGGATTTTGGCCCGGGAACCTTACACACCAGCGCTAGTCGCCCAACCTGGGAATTTAGGCTGGTGTGAAAGGGGTATTAATGAACTTGTTATATTATGTAGACACTTGGTAATGTGACATAAGTATTTGCGGTACTTGTGTATTATCTGGGCGCCCGATTTTTTCATCACATGCCACTACTTAAGGCATGCGATGCGATTTTTCATTGTAAAGACCCGATTTTTGTTGAGAAAACTACATCAGATGAGACTTAAGTTGCAATTACACTGGAGGGACAGCAGGCGGTGCTGTCACATATGTGTTTGTATGTCTTACAGTCTGTGATGTATGTATATACTTGTTGGTTGTTGGTTTCCTGTGTCTGAAGGTTACATGAAGGAGAAAGACAGATGCAGCATGCAGAGAAAGATATTCATGTACAGTTACCTTGTTCTCATTACAAGTTCATGTTATGACCAGTTCCAGTTTATATAAAACCAATCATACCACAAAGACCTTTCCAGTGTGTGTCTACTGAATGAAGCTTGATACAGATGGTGATCCTGACTGCGTGGGTAAAACTCAATTGCCAACAGGTTATGGGCCCAGACACAGACAAGAGGATCCCAGTTACCAGGAGTAAAGCTTACAAGGATTAAGGCACCAGAAACATCTCTGAGATCTGCAAAGCAACTGTGAGTAAACCCAGTATTACAGTATAACTCAAGGGGAATAGCAGATAAGCAGAAGAGATGGCAAGCAGCACAGATCTTAGACTTGCAGTAACCAAGCTGTCTAATGATAACTACCAACTGTGGAAATTTAAAGTTGAAATGCTGCTGACTAAAGATGATTTGTGGGAAGTCATAACTACAGACAGACCAAGTGATAATTACCAGGAATGGGACAAGAAGAACAGACAAGCACGTGCAACTATAGGTTTATTAGTTGAGGATGATCAATTAGTCCATCTAAATGGAGAAAACACTGCAAAGGGCATGTGGGAGACATTGCAGAAGCTACATGAAAGAAGCAGTTTAAACAGCAAATTATTCCTGCTAAGAAAACTGTACCAGATGAGACTTAGCAAAGGGCAGACTATGCAAGAGCATATAAGTAAATTGCTGGAAATGGTAGCAAAGCTCAGATCTATAGGAGAAGAGCTGAAATGCAGTCACATAGTAGCCATACTCCTGTGCAGTCTACCAGACACATACAGTGCACTGATAAATGCCCTGGAAACAAGACCTGAAACAGAACTCACACTAGACTTTGTGAAAAATAGGCTTATAGATGAATATCAGCGCAGGAAAGAAATCACACAGGATTGTATGGACAGTGACTCTGAAAAATCTCTCAAAGTTACAGACATCAGGGTGCATAACAAAGAAACAAGAGCATGTTTTAGATGTAAGAAAATCTGGCATTTAAAAAGACAGTGTTCCATATGGAAAGAAGAACAGCAGAAACTACTTTTAAAAGGGTCCAAGCAGAAATTGAAAGCTGCACTCACAGATATATGCACAGATAAGTGGAATGGAACTTTAAAAGCGACAGTAACACATACAAACTTTAGTTGGTTCATAGATTCAGGAGCAACAAGTCACATGACAAGCGACAGAGATTTCTTCACCGAGATTGACACAAGTCATAGAGAAGCAATCTATCTTGCAGATGGTACCAATATCACTGCAGAAGGTAAAGGGCATGGTATGCTCATATGCTCCAGTACTAATGAAAGTGACAAAACAATACCAATTAAAGATGTACTATATGTTCCCAGATTGGAAGGCGGATTAATATCTGTAAAGTGCTTAACGGATAAAGGACTTACTGTTAAATTCCAAGACAAGATGTGTCTTATCCAGAATGGAACAGAAACAGTAGCCACAGCCAAAGCAGAGAAACACCTGTATCGCCTAGACACGACAGTACAACAGGTGAGATTAAGCACACACGAACACAACGACTGTATTCACATGTGGCACAGATGACTAGGACATAGGCATCCAGACAGCATTAAGGAACTACAAAAGAGAGGTCTAACGAAGGATCTCACAGTATCAGACTGTTCAACAACCATGAGGTGTGAATGCTGTATAAAAGCCAAAGCCACAAGAATGACAGTTCCAAAACAAAGTGAGAACAGAGCCCAGAGACCTCTAGATCTCATACACAGCGACGTGTGTGGCCCAATGCAAGTACATACACCAAGCGGTAACAGATATATAGTGACTTTCACTGATGACTACTCCAGATACACAGTTACTTATCTCATCAAAAGCAAAGATGAAGTACTGGACAAGTTAAAGGATTATATAACAATGGCTACAAATAAATTTCAAAGAAATCCACTAGTGTTTCGTAGCGACAATGGAGGTGAATTCACAGGTCACAGAATAGAACACTTCCTGAGACAGCTCGGTATAGAGCACCACAAGACCGTACCCTATTCACCGGAACAGAATGGGGTAGCTGAAAGGAAGAATAGGACTCTGACAGAAATGATCAGATGCATGTTAACAGATTCAGGACTACCTGACAAATACTGGGGTGAAGCCGTAATGACAGCCACGTACTTACAAAACAGATTATTCTCAAGAACAGTGGAGAAAACACCATATGAGTTGTGGCATGGCAAGAAACCAAATGTGAAGCACATAAGAGTCTTTGGATGTAAAGCATTTATGTACATTCCAGCAGAAAAACGAAGTAAACTGCAGAATCGCGCAGTAGAAGGAATCTTCGTTGGATACAGTGAATGTTCCAAGGGATACAGAATTCTGAACCCAAAGACAAATAAGATAACCATAAGCAACAGCGTGACCTTTGTGGAGGAACTAAGAAATGAAGTAATGATTCCAGCCGATCTGGATAAAGGAGACAACGCTGACTCTAGTGACACCATCACAACAGATACCATCAAAGAGGTTGAAGTCGGTCTGGAACCAATTACCAAAGGTATGGAAGAGTGCACAACAGGTGAAGTAAGGCGCTCGAGCAGAGAGAACAAAGGCAAAGCACCAGTGCGTCTCTCATATAAAGCTAGTACCACTAGTATATGTGAACCCACATCCTGGGAAGAAATATCTAACTTACCAGAAAGGGAAGCTGAGAAATGGATAGAAGCAGCAAAAGAAGAAATTAAATCCATGCATGACAATCAGACATGGATACTAACAGAACTGCCATCAGGAAGGAAAACCATAGGCAGCAAATGGACATTCAAAGTTAAATACAACACAGATGGAAAAGTGGAGCGATACAAGGCCAGACTAGTAGCCAAAGGATACTCACAAAAATATGGAGAGGACTATGATGAGACATTTGCTCCAGTAGTAAAGCACACAACCATCAGGACATTGCTTACAGTAGCAGCCGCAAAGGATATGCAAGTAAGACACTTCGATGTAAAGACAGCGTTCTTACATGGCGAGCTAAAAGAGGATATTTACATGGAACAGCCACCGGGTTTCAAAGACCCTGAAAGTCCAGACCTAGTGTGCAAGCTCCAGAAAAGTATATATGGTCTGAAGCAGGCGGCAAGAGCCTGGAACACAAAATTAAACGAAATCCTCATACAGGAAGACTTCGTGAGAAGCAAAGCAGATCCCTGCCTATATGTCAAGAAGATAACTGACAGGTGGATCTACCTGTTAATCTATGTGGACGATCTTCTAGTATGTTTCGAGCAAGAAGGGGATAAAGTGGAATTACTGCAGATCCTGAATAAGGAATTTGAAACAAAAGACCTAGGAAATATAACACACTATTTAGGTATTCAAATATCAAGAGAAGAAAATGGCGACTTTACCTTAAACCAGAAACAAAAGATCCAGGAAGCCATTGAAGAGTTTGGGATGCAAGATGCAAAACCGGCAAGTACTCCCATGGAAACCAACTACATAAAGGAAATGTACAATGAAGGTACATCATTACCAGATAATCACCAATACAGAAAGGCAATAGGAAAATTGCTGTACATTGCCACTATTACCAGACCTGACATCGCTACAGCAGTATCAACTCTAAGCAGAAAGGTCTCCAAGCCAAGTCAGATGGACTGGAATGCTGTGAAAAGGGTAATACGTTATTTAAAGGGAACCATTAACTTAGTGCTTAATCTTCCAGCAAGCAGAAATTGTGATCTGATTGGATATGCGGATGCAGATTGGGCTGGAGACTCTAATGACAGAAAGTCTACAAGTGGACACATATTTCTACTTGGTGAAGGACCGATCAGTTGGACAAGTAGGAAGCAATCATGCGTTGCACTTTCTTCAACAGAAGCAGAGTATGTTTCAGCAGCTCAAGCAAGTCAAGAGCTAATATGGCTGAGACAATTGTTAGCTGATTTGGGACAGAAACAAGTAGAATCTACAAAAATCTTTGAAGATAATCAAGGATGTCTCGCATTAGCTCAAACAGAACGGGTAAATCCAAGGACCAAGCACATCGATGTGAAATACCATTTCTTGAAGGATTTACAGGAACAAGGTCTTCTTAACTTGGAATATTGCCCAACAGAAGAGATGACTGCAGACATTCTCACCAAGCCATTGGTTGGAGAAAGACATCACAGACTATCCAGAAAGATGGGTCTCGTGGATCAAGCCTCATCTGTTGAGAAGGGGTGTTGAGAAAACTACATCAGATGAGACTTAAGTTGCAATTACACTGGAGGGACAGCAGGCGGTGCTGTCACATATGTGTTTGTATGTCTTACAGTCTGTGATGTATGTATATACTTGTTGGTTGTTGGTTTCCTGTGTCTGAAGGTTACATGAAGGAGAAAGACAGATGCAGCATGCAGAGAAAGATATTCATGTACAGTTACCTTGTTCTCATTACAAGTTCATGTTATGACCAGTTCCAGTTTATATAAAACCAATCATACCACAAAGACCTTTCCAGTGTGTGTCTACTGAATGAAGCTTGATACAGATGGTGATCCTGACTGCGTGGGTAAAACTCAATTGCCAACAATTTTTAATTGTATAGTCACTCATGGGTGATTTCATACCCCACTATCCAACTACGCATGGAGTTGATTTTATATAGTGTGGCGAGCGCAGCGAGCCCCGCAAGGGGACATGGATTACTTTACATGTATTCTGCATCCCCTCGCGGGGCTTGCTGCGCTTGTCACGCTTCGGGCTCGGTGGCTCGCTGCACTCGCCACACTATATAAAATCAACTCCATGCGTAGTTGGATAGTGGGGGTATGAAATCACCCATGGGTGACTATACAATTAAAAATCGGGTCTTTACAATGAAAAATCGCATTGCATGAATTGTATGCGATGCGATGCAATGTAATGAAAAAATCGGGCGCCCAGATATTACACAAGTACCGTATTTGCAACTACAACTAATACTGAGTACACACTATACCAACGATTCCCAAACTCCTATAGTATGAAAATTTTCATCACGGCAACCCTAGGCCAAAAGTTGTATTGAGAAATAAAATCTGAATTAAATTAATTGTGTTTATAAGTCATCTTAAGGTTTAATTATGTGGCAAGGGCAGATAATGTCCAAATAGAGAGCTGTATATATATAGTGCAGTAATAAAGATAAAATGTTAAAATATAACTTTCGTTTGTATCACATTAAATTAATTCTCCAATACATTAGCAAAATATGCAGAGGCGTAACTATAGCTTTGTGGGCCCCATAGCAAAATATTCAAAGGGGCCCCCCTACTGTTGTCATAATAATGTCTGTTAGGGTGGGGGGCATTGTAGTGGGGAGCTAAAGAGAAAGGTGTGTTAGATGTGTGAGCACTAGTGAGAGAGAATGGCAGAGAGAGACGTGAGCAAGAGTGAGAGGATGTGTGTGTGTGTGTGTGTGTGGGGGGGGGGGGGGGCAGAATGTAATGCTGCCCCAGTTCCCAGGAAGCGAGAAAAGGTGTCAGGAAGATAAAGGGGGGGGGGGAGATAGTGTGCCAGGTGGAGATAAACCAGGTGCGGGGGGGGGGGGGGGGATGGATAGAGAGAGGGGAAAGGTGGGGAGGAGAGAGATAAGGAGAAAAAGACTAGGGGTAGAGAGATGGAGGGGGCTGAGAGAGAGAGGATTGAGAGAAAGAGAGGGGGCAAGAGGAAAAAGAGTGCGGGGGATTGAGAAAAAGAGAGGGGGTGGGTAAAGATACGGGGGGGGGGGGGAGAGATGGTAAAAGCAGGATTGTGACAGTGGCAACGGTATCTCAAGATCCCATACCACCTGTACCTGTTCCAGTAAAGGCGGCACTAATACCTTGCTCTGCTCCATCCCCTCCTCCTTTCTACTTTCCCTTTTTTAGTTCAGCTACAGTAGAGTACCTATACAACACCGGGTCTCCTGTCACAGCCACGGTTCTTATGCAAACTCAGGGCCGGATCTCCTCTTCCTAGCGCCGAGTCTCCCGCAAACTCAGGGCTAGGTCTTCTGCAGACATGGCAGCAGGGTCTCCCGCGAATGTAGCACCAGGTCTCCAGTGTACTGGCTGGTTTCTGTTCAGCGCTGACAGCAGGCTAGTTTCTGTTTTCACGCTGGAGCTGGTCACTAGATTGTGACGTACAGCCCCAGCAGCAGCACCACAAGAGAGGGAGAAGGAAAGGGGAGAGCCAGGATCCACTTGCCCTCCTCCCCCTTCATTGTGCAGCGCAACCCATTGCCGCTGCGCTGACAGACCTGGTCAGTACAAATTGAAGAGGGCGCAGGGGATTGCGTGCTGGGTTCTCGGGCCCCCTCAACCCGCCGGGCCCCATAGCAGCTGCACCCCCTGTACCCTCTATAGTTACGCCACTGAAAATATGTGAAAATAAATAATGTGCATGAATTTAAAATAAAGGCTGTGTGCTAATACCGTTTTTGTGTGTGTTATCTTTAGTTCCCTTTCTGTTGTCACAGATTTCCGAATTCATCTTATGATATTAAAGTATACACATTTGTATTCATAATTTTAGTTGCAGTTTTATGGTAAATTATCAAGTCACTGAGGTTTACCCCAATGTTCTCTTGGTTCATTTCTGGGACATCGTCGAGTGTTGTTGATACAACAGATTGCTACTTTCAATGTGGAGCTATAATAATTACATGTACATTTGTGGTTTGTATCACTTAATACCTAGGTATTCTGCTAGTGTTCAATGTAATTACCACTCATTAGATAGTTTCCTTGTGGCTGTTTATTTATTACCTGACTGTTTTATTCAGCCCTGGGATACCTTAGATATTATAATTGCAACAACATAACACTTCCACTGTCAATTAGTAGCAGTTTGTATACTGTATATGTATATATATATATTTGTAACTTTTATCATTCTACTGGCTCAATGCCCGAACATTCTGGTAGTATTCAGGGTAATTCACATTTAATAAACAGTTCCCTTGTTGTTACTTTTTATTGTTTTTTTGCTACTTGTGTAGTACCAGGGTGCCCAATTTACATACGTACGCTAGCATAGGGAAATTGCATCGAATCGCATCGAATCGCAAGGGCCATTTTAGTGCCGTGCAATGCGATCTCAGTAGTTAATATGGCATGGACGTTTGGCAGTTAGCATAGCCGTGCTTTCAGAATAAGCGTAGGCAGCGCAAATAGCGTAGTCAGTCAGAACTTGCTTAAGTGTTCCTGGTCCCTGTCAGATTCAGTCAGAGCTGAATAACTGACAGTGATTGCTGCATCAGGGAGAGCTGTAAACGCGATTTGCCGTTGCCGTTTGCCGGTGTGCCGTTTACCCTTCCTCACCCTTGTCCGCTTTATCTATTCGTGGGCGGAGGAGATGACAAGTGTGGTGTATTGTGAACTGCACATGTCTAATAAAACCGCAGTGCAATACAACGGTTTGATACGTGAGGCCTGCACTATGGATTTAATTTCCCAGCCCCATAGGCAAATAGGCGGTCCCGGCATGGTCATAGAAGTCGACAAAAGCCTATTTGTCAAGCGTAAAAGTAATGTGGGAAGGATGTTGCCTCAGCAGTGGATCTTTGGAGGGATTTGCAGGGAGACTGGTGCCTGCTTTGTCACTGCAGTGAAGAAAGATGCCACTACGTTGATGGCCGCCATCAATGAATTTGTTGCTCCTGGATCGATGATCTATTCAAATTGTTGGCGGGCCTACAACACGGAGCAGCTTCAGCAAGCCGGATATGAGCACGCGCGTGTGAACCATAGATATAACTTTGTGGACCCAGAGTCAGGGGTTCACACGCAGAACATTGAGTGGCTGTGGGAAGCATGTAAATGGCCAAACAAGCGCCAAAGAGGCACCTCCTGCAAAAATTTGGATTCCTAACTGGAAGAATTCATGTGGAGAAAGACTCTGGGCGCTACTAATCTGTTTCGCTGAATTCTCCATGCTCTGACGCTGCTTCCGAAGGCAAATGGACTGTCTTCATAGTGGCACTATTATTCTTCTTTTTTTCTTAATTAATTCTCATTATTTTTGTTGTTTCACTTGATTTATATTTATAAATGTATTTAATTAATGTGTTATCTTTATTATTAATTAGTAAGTAAATTTAAAGTTAATCGTTAACACATGTCGTCATTACTGTGTCAGATGTATGATATAGCAGGTGTGAATGTGTTCCTAAAACACCCCCACTATCCATGCCACGCCGAAGCATGGCGGAACGCGTCCTCCGAACCTTTTCGGGCTCGGTCCTGGCCGAAATCTGACCAAAATCGGCTAGTGTATGGGGGCCTTAAGATTTGGGTGAGTTATTTTGTTTCTGTGCAGGGAAAATACTGACTGCTTTATTTTTACACTGCAATATAGATCTCACGTTGAAGTAAGACCCCACCCAAATCTTACTCTTTCTGCAGAAGTTACATCTACCCCCCCTCCCCCCTGCAGTCCACATGGTTTTGTCTATTTGAGAAGGAATTTGCCTTTACGAGTGAACCAGAATAAGGGCCATAGGGCCATAGTGTATATTCAAATAGATCAAATAAACCTCACTATGGGCCTTATTTTGGTTCATTCTTTCTGACAAAATCCTTCTTAGATGGACAAAACCATGTGCACTGCAGGGGGGGCAGATGTAACATGTGCAGAGAGAATTAGATTTGGGTGAGTAATTTTGTTTCTGTGCAGGGAAAATACTGGCTGCTTTATTTTTACACTGCAATATAGATCTCACTTTGAAGTAAAACCCCACCCAAATCTAACTCTCTCTGCACAAGTAACATCTGCCACACCTGCAGTGCGCATGGTTTTGCCCATCTAAGAAGGATTTTGTCAGAAAGAATGAACCAAAATAAGGCCCTATATTTGGTACAATCAGTATGATAGTCTGATATTATGAGCACTACTATAACAGAATATGTTTCCCCCTAAAGGTATCTTTGATTAGTCTTAGTAATTAGACAGTTTTAATTGAGATGGTATTTCACCCATAATCGATTATCTCATATAGAGCCTAATTCAGCAAGGCTCGTTAAGCAGTGGTCGTTCACTGCTCCAAATCCATGCAATGGAATGAACACCAACACATCCACTCTCATGCGGCGGAGGGGAGGAGAAATTTCTCTCCCCTTCGGAAACTGACTTTTATTTCTGTCAATGTCCGTATAAGAGACGTCAGCTGTCCTCCACCGGCAGGCATCGGCCTGCCTGTGTTTCCAGGGGAACGACCAGCATGTCATGGGGACACCTATAAAATGCTTGGTGTTCTCCTGCTCCAGTTAATATTGTTAACATGTATATCCTTTAAAAATATCGGTACTTGTGTATTTGCAGGGCGCCCAATTTGCATACGTACGCAGAAATCGCATCGCATGGCACGGTTTTGTGCCGTGCGATGCGATGTCACTAGTTAATATGGTACTTGTATATTAGCACGGCGCCCGTTATGCAGTTAGCGTAGCGGCGCTGTCAGAATCAGCGTAGCAGCATAGATAGCGTAGTCAGTCAGAAGTAGCGTAGTGTTCCCGCTCCCTGTCAGATTCAGCTAGAGGTGAAGGTGAAGTGACTGCGTAATGGCTGCAGAACCTGTCACAATGTTAACCTTGCCGCAGACATAGGAGGAGGCAGTGGTGAAAGACTGTCGGTGCAGAAAATGCTTTTGAGTGTATTCTTTATGCACTTTCTCTTCTTCCAAAGGCTGATGCAGAATCAGAAGAATGACTCTCTTATCTTTTATTATTTTCTTTGTTCTTGATTAATTGTTATTATTGTAATGTGTTAATTTGATATTTTCTTCTTTATTATTAAGTAAAATCCAGTTAACAGTTAACACATGTCATCATTACTGTCTCAGATGTATGATATGGCAGGTGTGAATGTGTTCCTAAAACACCCCGCGAGGGGATGCGGATTACTTTACATGTATTCCATGTCACCTCGTGGGCTCGGATCAACTCCATGCCAACGTGGATAGTGGGGGGTATAAAAAGGTCGGGAGGATGCGTTCCGCGTCCCCTCGCGGGGCTTGATGCGCTCGCCAAGCTTTGGGGTGACATGGATAGTGAGGGGGGGGGGGGGTGTGCTAAATCCAATTGCCTCACATAGACGTACACTGGGGGTGTTGTGCTAAATCCACATTAGCCTGAAGCATGGCGACCACAGCGAGCTCCGCGAGGAGTCGCGTTACGCGTCCTCCCAACCTTTTCATACCCCTACTATTCACGTCGGCGTGGAGTTGATTTTATAAAGTGTGGCGAGCACAGCGAGCCCTGCGAGGGGATGCGGATTATTTTACATGTATTCCATGTCCCCTCGTGGGCTCGGATCAACTCCACGCCAACGTGGATAGTGGGGGGTATGAAAAGGTCGGGAGGATGCGTTCCGTGTCCCCTCGCAGGGCTTGATGCGCTCGCCACGCTTTGGGGTGACATGGATAGTGGGGGGGTGCTAATTCCCATTGCATCACACACTGGGGGTGCTGTGCTAAATCGCAATCCGCGGTCAGGGTGCAGTAAATAAATAAACTAGTGAGATAGCATCACATCACATCGCACAGCACAAAAATGTGCCATGCGATTTCACTACGCAGAATAGCCCACTAAGCTATTTCCCTGCAAATACACAAGTACCAAAATATCTTATAGTGTCAACCCTATCTATCTATCTATCTATCTATCTATCTATCTATCTATCTATCTATCTATCTATCTATCTATATATTTAAACATTTATGGCTTGCTATGTGCTTAGAAATGAGCACCATAGTGGTTTTTATTAATTTATTTCACCAGCTATCATATACTTATGGCACCTGAATTTATTTTGTTTCAGTTTTTTTTTTCTTGACCTTTTACCCCCCAAACACTGGTTTTCTCAAATTAAGGCCTTAGTTCTTTAAGTTCTTTATTCTTAAACAATAGTTAATGGATCTACCTTATGCACTATGTTGTTCAAGTCCTGTAAATGGGAGGATTTGCTGACCTCGTAATTAGCTACACAAAATACAATTGTGTGGCTGTTGTGTACGAAGAATAGGAATGCACTCACAGGGAAAAAATGGTCTCCTAATGACTAAGCCCCTTTGTGGTCAATTAAGTACATTTAGTATTTACATGCCAGATACATTGTTAAGCATATTTCTAAATAGATTCTAATTGGCACATTTAAAATTACATTTCTTTGTACTTTTTAAAGTCAGTGCAATACAGATTTTAATATTTCTTAAATGAAAAATTCAGTATTACTTCAGTAATAAAACATGCATAACACATTTGCTCTTGTTTTGTCTGTGTGGAGATTTTATACATATTAGTTTCTTCGTCAACAAAAAATATGAAGTACACAAACTAGTAACGTATTTCTTTAGACAAATTCTTCTTGAATTCCAATGTCCAACCAGTTGCCAGACAGATATTTATATTTTTATTTTTGACCACAGTGATACATTATCTACTTATTCAACTTTTTGGAACTGTAAATAAATTCATAGTTTTTTTTTTTTTAATCTTCATTTTTATTTAATTTTGCAAAAAGACATATACATAATAAAACATACATTTAAATTACAACACAATACGTAGGTACATTCACTCATTTTTCTCCGGGGAATTCACAGGGGCATTTTGCCCTTTGCCCATGCCCCATTCAGAAGCATGGTATATGGGTATATATTCTCTTCCGTCGCTATACAGTTTGCTAGGGCACCTTCCCCTTAGGATTCTTCCCAATCTCCCTGAACTAGTAGGGGGGTGGGAGGGGATTTCGATTCTTTTACCCCTTCTCGAGTTGCTCTCGGTAATATATATTAATGCATTGTTCTCCCTTCGTTCTAACTCTGTACAAGGAAGTCTCTTCCTATGTTTGTCTCTGTTTCGAGACCTCTTCTCTTTTAAAGTTACCGTGCTCAAAAAATTATCAACATACGTGCATTTTGGTGCCCTGCCTAAGCCTATAGAATTGTCAAATGTCTACTTGCTTTTTTGCTTGCGCGTGATACATCTCTTTCTGTGTTTATATGTGAGGGAAAAAAAAAAAGGAGAATACAAATACATAAAAAAAATTTTTTCGCTCCCTACTTTTCTTCTATTTATTCGTATATATTTTTATTCCTTTTTTTTTTTTTTTTTTTTTTTTTTTTTAATTTCCTTTTTCCCCCTTTTTTTTTTTTTTTTCTCCTTTCTTTATGGGTGTATATTTAATGTAAATTTATTTCTTTATACAAGGGTGATTGTGTCCACGGTTTCCAAATCTGTTGAAATTTATTTATCGTGTTACGTCCGTGTGCTAAGTGCTTTTCCTGCTCAATAACATAGTTCACTCGAGACTTCCAGGCATCGTAATCAGGAGCAGCGTTGGACATCCATGCTCTCCCCACCATTACCTTGGCTATTGAGCATACATTGTTTACATACATTCTCTCATTGGATCCACCTCTACCCGCAACCACTCCTAGGATACAGCATTTTGGGGTTAGAATTACCTCTGGAATTCCAGTGGCTACTATATCTTGCGTGACTTTATCCCAGAACTCCGCTACCCACCTACATTCCCACATTAAATGTATAAATGTCCCGGGGAGTGTTCCACATTTGGGGCAGTTGGGCGATGTTCTCCCAGCGAATTTTGCCAGTTTAGTAGCTGTCATGTATGATCTGTGGAGTATAAGGAATTGGGTCTGTTGAATACGGAGCGAGTTTGTGGCTTTTGCCACTGCCACTTTTGCAGCTGTCCATTCCTCATCACTTAATTTCCCCACGTCCTGCTCCCATTTTCCCCTTAATGCTGTTAAACCATCTATATATTTCATTTTTCCCAGGTTGGCATAAATCCTGGAGACTACTTTTTTTTTATCTATTGCTTTGATGATTTTTTTAATCGGTGACTCTCCGAACAAGGGAGGGGAGTTGGGGAAGTATGTTTCCAGTATACTTCTTAATTGGAGGTAACGGAAGAAATACGTTCCAGGTAGGTTATATTCCTCCTTTAGCTGAGAGAAGGATTTAAGGCCCCCTGGATCGTAAACCTGAATAAGAGTGGTTACTGCAAACGGTTGCCAGGCCTCTCTAACCTGTAGGGCCTTGCCCTCTCTAGCTGTGAGTAGATCTATTATTCGATATTCATTATCTAGATATTTTATTCCCATGTTTTGGTTTACTTCCCGCCAAATCTTCATTGCTTGCATGACTAAGGGTAGATCCCTGGGGTATTTGTCTCCCTGTATAATCCTATATAAAGGGCTGATATCCGGTGTAGATACTGCTACCAAAGCTTTGGTCATATGACTACCATATTCCTCCTCTCTTAGCCATGTTCTTAATTGGGCTGACTGAGCGGCGATATAGTACCTCCTGAAATCAGGGAGCCCCAGACCACCATCAGTCCATGTCCTCATTAAGTTGTTGAGTTGAACCTTTGGTCGGGAACCGTTCCAAATAAACGACGAGATGATACTATTGAGTTTTCTAAATAGTGATTTTGGGAGATATATTGGAGATTGTTGTATTATGTACAAAAATTTAGGTAGGACTGTCATCTTCACCAAGTTGACCCTTCCGGCCACTATCAATGGCAATCTACTCCATGATTTTATTTTTTTCCCTAACCACTCCATCAGAGGTTGTATATTCAATGGAATAAACTCTTTAGGATCCCTGGATATATGAACTCCAAGGTACCTAAATGTTAAGGCCCATTGTAACTGTGATGGAGAGGATAGGGGGTAGTTCCCTGGGTCCCCTACTGGAAATATGATTGATTTCGTCCAGTTAATCCTAAAACCGGAGTAATCCCCAAATTCCTCAATCCACTTAAGTACTAAAGGAAGGGATACTGTATGTTGCTTCAGGAATATTAATAAATCGTCCGCATATAATGAAATCCTCTCCATCTGGCCTGCGCCCCCAAAACCAATATCTCCCGGGTATTGCCTAATCAGGCATGCCAGGGGTTCGATCGCCAGGGCAAACAGGACTGGGGAGAGGGGACACCCCTGCCTGGTTCCCCTGGCGAGTTTAAAAGAGGGGGACGTCCAGCCATTCACGGATACCCTGGCCGATGGGTCTGCGTATAGTAACTGAATCCATTTTATGAAGTTTGGACCCACTCCATACGCTTTAAGGACCTCCCATAAATATGGCCATTCTACAGCGTCAAACGCTTTTATAGCATCTAGTGAGACTATGGCGGCCTCCCTCTCGCCTGTACCCAATATCTGCAGGTGGGAATGAAGTCTACGTATATTTATGCTGGTGGCCTTATCTGGCATAAAGCCAGTTTGATCTGGATGGACCAACGAAAATATGTGTTTGTTTAATCTCTCTGCAAGAATCTTGGCCATCACCTTCGCCTCGAACGAGATGAGGGAGATAGGCCTGTATGCATCCATCTCTAATGGGTTCTTGCCTGGTTTTAATAGCATAATTATTTTGGCCTCTGTCATTGATTTTGGAACGGCCCCCGACTCAAAGCTGCCCCTAAGTGTTTCAAACAGTAGGGGTGCAAGTGCCTCTATATATTTTTTATAAACCTCCGCTGGGATGCCATCTAATCCTGGGGCTTTCCCGCTGGGTAAGATTTTTATTGCATTCCTCACTTCTCCAATTACCAAGGGGGCGTCAATCTCCAAGGAGGCTTCCTCCCTCAACTTTGGAAGCTGAATATTGTCCAGGTAATTCTTTATTTCCTTTACATTGTGCTCTAACCTGCTAGTATATAACTGGGTGAAATATGCCTCAAAGGCACCCCCTATCTGGGATGGTGTATTCACTATTACCCCCGCTTGGTTCATTATCGCTGGTATTATATTTGGTGGACTTTCTGCCTGTGCTAGGTAGGCCAGGTACTTTCCTGGGCGGTCGGAGTTTTGGTACCTTTGTGTGGCTCTATGGGACATTATATTTAGATTAACCTTTTTTATAGCCTCTAGCCAACTCGTCTGCGCCTCCTGCCACTCTACATACGAAATATTGGACTTTTTTATGCGATATTCTGTTTCCTTTTTTAGACAGTCCTTCTCCTTGACCCTTATAGCTTCTCTACTCCTTTCCTTAACCTCAGCTATTTGTTTTCTGAAAGTTCCCCTCATAAATGCCTTAAATGCATCCCATATTATAGGCAACCCAGCCGAACCCTGATTTTTTTCCCAGAACTCCCGCCACTGGCTCACTAGATCTGAGTCCGGATCGATACTATGCAGCCATTTCGGGTTCAATTTCCAAAAGTTGCACCCTCTATCATTGGGCTCAGCAAATTCCATATATACTGGGGAATGGTCTGATATTCCCCTCGGTCTATACTCGATCCTGTGTACCAGTGGCATAAAGTTCCTAGAAACCAGCACCATGTCGATCCTGGAAAATGCTGCATATGTAGCTGAGAAGCAGGAGTACTGCTGGGCGCTAGGATTGAGCTCTCTCATCCTATATCCTTGATGAAATTGGCGAAGCCCATATTCCCTCTTGCTCTTCCCGAGGGGACACTCCTCCATCTATCTAGCTGAGAATTCAAAACATTATTAAAATCTCCCATACACAACACCAGCGCAAGCGGGAAGGGGGCCACAAACTCGGAGGCCTTTATCAGGACCTTATATGCGAATGGTGGCGGGATGTAGATTGCCAATATTATCATATGCAAAGTATTTATCACACAGTCCAAAAAAACATAACATCCTCCGGGATCTATCAAGACCCTATTGCAGGTGAATGCCAGAGTTTTCCTTACTAGGAGTGAAACACCCCTGGATGAGGACGTGAAGGGGGCGTGGAATGTGTGGCCAATCCATGCTTTTTTGAGGGCCATTAACTTCCCTCCTACTAGGTGTGTTTCGGATAGACAAATTATATCCGCCCCGTAATGCCTCAATTGGTTCATCACTAGGGATCGTTTTATTTGGTCATTTAGCCCACGTACATTCCACGCGAGTGCCTTAATTGTCCCTATGGCCATTACACATTACCTTTCCCTCACGTCCTTCATCCTGAGGCCGCTTTTGACAAGTAGTCCCTTCCCCTAGGGCTAAATCTGTACTTGTATCCTGGGGTAGGGCCCCTCCCACCAATAACCCCATGAGTTTCCCTCCGAAAATGAGCTTATACCTACATAGTAACATACGATTCCATACATGACAACCCCGGTACATATAACCCTCCCCCCTCCCTGTATACCCTTTTCCGCTAGGCATACCTAATCCTCCCCACCCCCTCACCCCTAACACAAAAAAAAAAAAAAAAACACAGAAGAAAGAAAAAACAAACAGAAATACAGTGAATATTTACACGCTTACACCCCTCTTTTCCCTATTCTTTTTCTGGGGGGCTATACCAGAGAAACCACCAATTTGCAGGGGGCTCCCTGACACACCATTTTGTTTTCATTTTTTATTTTTCCTCTATTATTCTTTTTTGCAGTGTCCTGTGGACTAACATTCTGCCAACTGCCGACCTCCTGGGGACATTTTGTCTAGCCATTTAGCAGCCTCGTTTGGTGTGGAAAAGAAAAGTGTCTCGTCATTGTTTATTACCCTTAACTTGGAGGGAAATACCATTGAGTATTTTATGTTTTTTTCCCTTAGTTTTCTTTTAATATCGACAAATTTTGCTCTGTCCTTTTGTACCTCCAAGGCAAAGTCTGGAAACACCGAGACTTTTGTCCCGTTGTGCTCTAGGGGCCCTTTCAGGCGTATCAGACGCAATATAGTGTCCCGGTCTTGGAAATTTAGTATCTTTGCGATCAAAGTTCTTGGAGGGGCTCCTGGTGGTAGTGGCCGGAATGGTACCCTGTGTGCCCTCTCCACCGAGAAATGATCTGTGAATGAAGATTTCCCGAATTTAGCACACATCCATTCTACAATAAATTTAGATGCGTCTGCACCCTCCTCGTGCTCCGGCAAACCCACAAAGCGCAGGTTGTTTCTTCTTAATCTACCTTCGACGTCTAACATTTTACTCCTCATTTCGGTGATTTGCAGGGCCATTTTATTTACTTTATGCGACCAATGATTATTGGTGTCTTCAAGTGCAGATATACGGACCTCTGCCTCTTTAATCCTTTCTGTGGTTACCTTGAGCTCAGTTTTTATTGCAGCCATATCTTGTTGTACCTCGTTGATTTGTACAGACAGACGTTGTTCTGAACTATTTATTGCCTCTAAAACTTGTTGGAGTGTAATCTCCGGGACTGAGGTGGGGCTTTTGCTTTTTGTTGGTGTTGCCTGCGGGGTAGACGTGGGGGTTTGTGCCGTATTACGGGCATACCTCTCCAGCCTGGCGGCAGCTGATGAAGTGTTACCTGTTTTGCCCATTTTGTTATGGGTGCTTAACAGTGTGGTCAGTCTGGCCCTTTGTGCTGCTTAGAGCTAGCTGTCTTGCACTGTATACACTTCCCCTTTAAATAGCAGGCCTCGCTCTCCTATTCACAGCCCGCAAAACATAGACAGTCACGGATAATAATAAATGTATTTATACTGCACCAGTTCGTTGCTTCCGATACTTGAAGCTTTCAGGAGGCTCCTTGCTTTATACAGGAAACCGCGGTCCCAGGCCCACAACTGTTGTGTAGATATGCTTGTTTTTAGGGGTTCAGACCGCAGCACAGCTACCACCTAATTTAGATGGGGCTTGACGAAGCTTCTGATGGGCCACAGGGAGTCTCTGCAGAATTGTGGCCGGCAGTCTATGTTGTATAACAATCGCCCCTCACCAAGCTGGCTCTCACTCCAGCGAGGTTTGTAATTTCCTCCTGCTGCCTCCAGCGCCTGTTGGATGCCCTTTTAGGCTGCGCAGGTGCCTGTCCTCAGAAGAGCGAAGGAAGGCTCTCTCACAACCTCCCAGCCTCCTGTGTATGTCCACAACAGCCTGCTTCAAGACCCCCTTCCTCGCTGAACAGCACACCGCTCAGCCTCCTGTATCGCCTGCGGCAGTCTCCTCAGGGACGCTCAGGCTGTTTGCTGCGCCTCGCGCCGCTGTACTCCGGGAGGGGATGGGGATTCTCTAACTCACGCTGTCGTCACTGCTGTGCGCTAGCATGCGCCTCCAGCGTTTCTCCGTCTCCCGCACTCAGCTACCGGCAGCCGCCCCTTATCACAGACAGCTGTATGCGCCGGCGCGTCTCCCCGTTCACGATCGCAGGCAGCGGGTTTCACAGGTTCAAGCTAACCCCAGGACGGACGCTCATGCTGGGCTTCAGTTTCCACAGGTATGCACGGATCCATGCATGTCAGGGAGCGCACTCTCGCACCTCCTCACTCCTGCACCGCCGTGGCCCCGCCCCCGTCAAATAAATTCATAGTTTAGTTTACAGATATTACAACTGAAGATTGGGAATTGCGCAATGCCTTTGTAATTTTAACATTTTGACCCAAATTAGTATTTTTACATTTGTAAAAATGTTGCATTAGAAAACATTATTCTAAATAAAGGAATGTCCCACAAACCATGTATCACAATGGTTTAGCGTAAACTAACATTGTTCCTATTCACTGAATGACAAGACTGAGAGTAACAATTTTTGAACAATACAAGTCCATCCATTTAAGAAAGGGGATTGTAGGGCAATGGGGTTATACACTGCTTGTGTTGATTTAAACAAGCTACAAACCAGTTTAAAAGAATTTGTCTTAAGCTTGGCTTTACTGGCAAGTGACAAAGAAATTACTGGAAGGAACGGTAGTTATCAGGGTTTTTCTGTGACTTCCATTATGTAGTCATTTTGAAAGATGAGGAAAAAAATGAATGTAGCATCAAATTTTCTTTGCAGACATACAAAAGGAAAAACACATTGTAATCTGTAAATTAAACAGAAAAACCACAACAAAATGAATCATTCATTAAATATATCGTTAGAAGAAAGATGTTTATAAATATAATAAACTACATACATTTTAAAAACATACTTGTATGTCACAGAGATACATTTTGCATATATTCTTTTTTTGAATGTCCACATAAGTATGCTTTATGCAAATTAGAAACACCTATTTGCATACTTCCGTTTATGAAAACAGTATTCCCAGTAACATGCTTTTTTTTTTTTTCGACTTAACTAATGCTTATTGTTAATGGAGCCATGAAAGTGGATTTTTTAAATTCTTTTTCCCACGGCTGTTTTGTTCCATGTACTATAGCACAGACGATTGTTTTCTGTCCGCCCACTTTAAATCACTGCAGTAAGAGGACGGGCCAATCATCTGCATTTTGGGGATAATTTTGGGGATTATTCAACACTGTTCGCTATGCATTGGTCTCTTGTTGCTTAATGATGCCCATCTAAATGCCCCCCACCGTCGAATCCACTCGGTAACATGAGAGGGGATGTGTACGAGAACTCATCCCCTCTCATGCTGTCGGTAGCAGGAGAAATCATTTGATGGTCACTGGCCACTGAATGATTTCTCCTGCCTTTGGAAAAAAAAGTCAGTCTGAACTGACTTTTATTTACAAGTGCTAGGATGAAGACGGCGAGGCCCGGCAGGCACCAGGATGCCCACGTTCCCAGAGCAAAGCCCAGGGTACTTGTTTCCTAGCAGGGCGCACACTAAGCTATTTGCTTAGTGGGCTATTCTGCGTAGTGAATTCGCATCGCACATCGCATGGCTTTTTGTGCCTTGCAATGTGTGCGATGCGATCTCAGTAGTTAATTTAGATAATTTATTCACTGCACCCTGAGTGAAATCGCATCGCAGATGAGATGAGATCAGATGAGATCAGATGAGATGAGATCTCAGTAGTTCATTCTCAGTAGTGCACTTGCCACGCTTCGGGCTCGGTGGTTCGCTGTGCTCACCACACTATATAAAATCAACTCCACGCCGACGTGGATAGTGGGGGTATGAAAAGGTCGGAGGATGCGTTCCGCTGCCCCTCGCGGGGCTCGCCACGCTTCGGGGTGACATGGAGAGTGGTGCTGTTTTAGGTGTTTTACCATATGAACTACTGAGATCTCATCTCATCTCACATCTCACGCCACAAAAAAGGGCCATGCTATGCGATTTTACTCAGGGTGCAGTGAATAAAATAACTAAATTAACTACTGAGCGTATGTAGGAAATCTGGGCGCTCTGCTAGGAAACAGGTACCACTCCCAGTGTTTTTATGGGGATGCCCATAAAACACTTTGCATTCCCCTGGTCCGGCCCTGTGTCCACCCCTGGCCCTCCCACCCTGCAGCGAACAGCCCGACATCTGTAACTCGCAAAGTCGTTCGCAGTTGGGGTTGTGCATGTGCAAACCCCGACCATTGGGGCTGTGGCCGAATTCAGATCGCGATGAGCAATCCTGAATTGGCCCCTTTGTGTGATTGTGGGCTCTCAGTGGATGCCTAATCCTCTTTTTGATCCATTACATTGTAGATAGTTACTATATCAATATTTTATCGTCACACCAGAAAGTTGGAAACACCCTCAGAATACCACACCTTCATAATGACAGTACATGCCGCCATATGAAATGACCACATTTTTAGAATACCGATATCTATGTTTAGGCACCCATGGCAGGGTTAGGGATAAGGACTAGTGTTAGGATCCGGGTTGCGGCAGGATTTAGGGAGAGGTACTGCAAGAGGTTGAATATTTCACCCACATGAAAATGAGCTGCAATGAGTGAGCATTGCTAATATGCTTGCGACAGTGCTATCCAATGGGCAAATTATCATAAATAATAATGGAATTTTTGACAGTATTTGAACAAAGTCATGTCAATATATTTAGCAAGCTCAGATACACAGTATATGAAACAATCTTCCTAGTGTTTATTTGGCAATATTATTTAAGATAATTAACTCATTTTAGAATGAGTGTTCCTAATCGCTGGTATAGCAAGTCCTTTATTGTGCAAAACATTTTAATATATTAGATGTATTATACAAATAGAAGGACTAAAGATGGATAAGGATTGGATGGCTAATACATTATCAGAGCCCCTGTCGCTGCATAGTTATAATTATCTGCACCAATGGTCAGTGGTAATAGATTAGAAAATGGAACGGGGAATAGAACTAATAATAGTATTTGAGAAGAAAGAATAAAGAAATGTAAATTAAAACTCATTAACAAAGTTTTACTAGAGGGAAAATATGGCACAGAAAGTAAAGCAACTCATAAATGTATATGAGTACAATAGACTATGAAACAATTAAAGTAAATTGTAAGTATGGGTACAGATGGTAGCTGATATACAGAGAGTTTGCAAAAAAAAACAGCAGGCATGAGCTTTACATACAGTACATATAGTCACAGTTTTGCTGGGCCATTGCTGATTTTGGGCTGGATGTACCAAGCAGCGGCGATACATCCCACCGCCTATCACGCCGATGCTCATCGCATATGCACTAACAAATTTGATGAACAACACAAAGGTCAGCTTTCCCGGTAAGAGCTGTCCTTCCGCCTGGACTTGCTCTATTCTAATGGGGAAGTCCAACTGCGCATGCGCAGAGAAGCTAGCAGCTGCTGGGAGAGATGCGTGCCGGATCCCTCACACAGCGGCACTGCTAAGAGAAGCCTGAAGGCTTCTATGGGGTTACTACATAACGTCCGCAGCAAATTCAAAAATGCGGTAAAAACACAGAAAACTGTGGTTTTACCTCATTTTTTTAGTACATCCCATCCTTAGAATGGGTTGTACTAAGGGCAGGTTTTGGTGGAAGTGCCCAAATATTTGGGTGTGTCTTGCCTCGGCCATACTCTATGCATACTTCTTTATGCAATTTGCAATTAACGATGTTGGCAAGAATGCAATTGTTAATGTATGTACATTACAGTGCAGGTGGGTATTTCACATTAATTCCACATTTAATGGCTGACATAGTAACCTTGGTTAAAAATATGTGAATATTGTAGTAAAAACAGGTTAAAAAAATACAAGGAGATCAAGTAGTCAGAAGAGTCAAGAAGAAAAGCACATAGCCCCGGGGTAACTGGATAATTCCACAACACACAGGCACCTGTACCATTCCAATATAAATACAAAATATCTATGTTATAAGGGTGGGCGTGTGAATCCGTGACACCCCTATCATAGGCTACTTCCTGTATGTCATGTACAAACACAACAGTCATCACAGAATCACACACATGCTGTCAGTACCTGCAGCTTTCAATACTCTGAAGCTAAAAGGAGCAGAATTTATTCTGTGCTGGAAAAGTCCTGAAAAGCCTGTATACAGTATACAATGCAATGTTACTAAATGATACTTTATGCAATGTTATCCTATACATAGTTATCTAAAAAATACTGTATTGTGTAATATGATGGGACACAATCTGATTGTACACTCTTGTGTTTCCCCTCACTCCTCACTACTTGCATGACTTGGTATTACCATTAGTTTTTATGAGTTGGAATCTTGAGGTACAGATCTAGTATTAAATACACCAGAGCTGATTTTAAGCAAAAAAAATGGAGTAGCTGTAGTGTTACCAACCATCCAGGATTCCTGTGGACCAGGCTCAGACTGTCTCACAGGGGTACAGGGGAAAAACTACAGTGTATCCCACTGCCTGAGGGCCTTAACTCCACTCTAGAGATCAGGGGGTAGATGCAGGGCCGGTGTAGGGCTTCTCAGCGCCCTAGGCAAAACTCCAACCTACTGCCCCCCAGTGGCGTAACTACTGTAAGGCAGCCCCAGCAGCCGCTTGGGGGAGCAAGCCACAGTGGGGTCTGTGTGGGCGCCGGCACCCGCTTAATGCACTGCCATGCTGCTGCCTGCCGCTGCACACTGGCTGAGCACCGGAGGCGAGTCAGCCGCAGCGCGGGTGCAGCCATGGCAGAGACGACAAATCCCCCACTGATTCAATTGACTGTGCACAGAGCCGGCTATTGGCTACTGTGTACAGGACGGGTGGGCGGATGGATGTGCTAGGGCGGCCTGGGATGCGTTGGAGCCAAGGGAAGCAGTAGTGTCTGCTGGTCTCTCTTCCTCTATCCTGCTTCAGCTTCTCCGTTATGCGTGTGATGTCATCACATGCTTGGAAAACATGGTGGAGAGGAGCCGGGGGGGTGCGCCACAAACCTTTTGGCAGGGGGGAGCAAAATTTATAGTTACGCCACTGCTGCCCCCCCCTCCCACACCATACTGCCACCTATACCCACTCCAAGGAAAGCATCTCCTGCTTTCCTTGGAGGTCCCCATTTGCCATGCACAAGGAGCAGGAGGCAGAAAAGTAGGGAATTATGTCTCAAGGGAAATTATGGTGGTGAGGTCTTAGAAGTTCCACAGCAGCCACCTGCATTAAGTACAACAAAGATCCTCATGGGCATCCTTGATTATGTGATAGGCAGACTTGGTGGCGCCCCCCTAGATCCTGGCACCCTAGGTAGCTGCCTAAATCTGCCCTGGGTAGATGTATGAGGTGGAAATAGGGAATAAAATAGTAGCTTACTGCGTGCATAGTGCCCGTGTTATTATTGGTGCTACTATCTATAAGGTACCATGATCAATATCCCTGCCAATGTATGAATGATCAGTGGCACTAGCCTCTTTGAAAAATGCAGCTATCAATTTGACACCTGAAGTTGTAGTCACTCCATCTTACAGCAGTATTAGCTCAGGAGATCTCACGCATACCCAATAAGCCGGTCAGGAGCGAAACAGTGCATTAACACTAGGCTGATGCTCTGTGGGCTCTACCATAGCTCTACCATGACAGCTACAGGTAATAAGTATGGAGGTGCTATAGCAGGGCTGCAACTATGGGGGATGGGCTAGGGATTTACATGCCCTGGGTGCTGGATGTTATACCCATACATGCTTGCAGGGCATGGGGAGAGAAGGAGCAGAGCCAAATTACTGGCTGACTATGGGGACACTAAATTACAGAATGAGTGACATTGTGCCATTCCTTCAGTGTTTTAGGTGCTTCCTAGGCCATATCATTCCTGGTGACTGCATAATGATAGTGCTGGACATGGCTTGTGGAGACAGAGGGGGAAATTTACTAAGCAAAATACATTTAAATTTTTATTTTTAAAGTAAAATACTAATTATTTAGGCGTATTCGTATTTTTGGCATTTACTATGCCAAAAATACACATATTCGTATTTGTATTTACAGTATGGCACATTCGTATTTGTATTTACAAATACGAATGTATGCGCCATTGCTAAAGCTAAATATGAATAGGAATCACCATTCAAAAGAATAGTGATTCCTAATTTACTAAGAATTGAATATACGGGCGCTAATTAGCGGTAAACGGTCGCTAATTGCCAGCCAAATACGCCAGGAAAATACACTTCATTTTTAGTCAGATCCGTGCAGGCTTCAGTGTAAAAAAAATAGAAAAATAAATAAATAATTTGAAAAAATGATGTGGGGTCCCCCCACGGCCATAACCAGCCCCAGGCTCACAGAGCTGGTCCTGGTTGTAAAAAATCAGAGAAATATTGAAATAGGGGTTCTCCTTATTTTTTACACCCAGCACCAGGCCTAAGGGCCGGTCCTGGTTCTTAAAATATGGCGGACCCCTAGTCATTTTGTCCCCTGTATTTTAAGAACCAGCACCAGGCCCAACCAGCCAGCAGGGTAATGTTGCAGCCGGTTGGAGACTTTTTATTCAAGTCCCCACGGCAAAGAATTAAACCCCTGATTGGTCAGCCTGGGCAGGAGTCCTGGGGGAGTGGGGACCCCCCAAAGAAGGGTCCCCCCCCTTCAGAATTACCCTACCCAGGTTAAAGCCTGGGGCTGTCCCCGATGCCCCTGGAGTGGTGGGCATTGTGCTGATAAAATGGTGTAAAAAATAGAACAAACCTATTGACTATTGCTGTGGAACTATGAGTCCAAGCAAGCCTCCCCCGCATGCAGGGACTTGAAGAACCACAAGTCCCAGCATGCAGGGCATTAAAGGGCCCGCTGTAACTTGTAGTTCCACAGCAAAAAAAATTGTTAAATAAATACACAGACACCCAATAAAAATAAAACTTTATTACATACTGAGCCCTTGCATACAGATACTTACCTATCTTGAGCCCGTAGGTAGCCCTCCGTCCATCGTGGTCCATACCTGAAGTAATCCATAGGGGTACCTGTGGAAGCAAATTATACTTACATGGGTCCTCGGGCGGAGATCACGTCCTCTTCAGTCCAAGTAGGCATCCAGGGGGACTTGGCAAAAAAACAAACCGACAACGCGAATCAGGACGAACTGAATGGAGGAGATGCAGGGGGTGAGATTTAATAGGATGAGAGATTCAGAAAGTGAGAGATTTGGGAAGAAATCACCAGTTTTTTTAAAGCGGCAATCATTTACACTGCAAAATCAAACTGGTTTTGCAGTGTAAATGATTGCCGCTTTAAAAAAACTGGAGATTTCTTCCCAAATCTCTCACTTTCTGAATCTCTCATCCTATTAAATCTCACCATTATGTTTGTTTATATCCTGAGGCTCCTCCTCCTGAATGCCGCTATTGGCCGCCTAGCGGCTTATGATTGGCCGCTAGGCTAGTCGCCAAAGGTGCCAGCACAGAAGCTCTGCACATGCGCATAAGCGAATATGCCCATGCACAGAGCTTAAACATCAGTCCCCCATGCAAACACGCAGGGGACCGATCAGACCAGAATCAGGGCTGTTATGTATTGAACATATTGTAATGTGATATTTAATATTTTCGTTTCTCAGAGAGAAAGTGGCTGACAGAGGGACATCCTTATTACAATGACATGAATAAGTAATACTTCAGAATGCCTCCAGAGAAGTGTTACTGTGATATATGCTGCATTTGTCACATTCAGTAACTGGATACAAGCTATTATGTAGCAATTTGTCCATGGAGGACTCCATTAGCATCCGCTCAAAATACCTCAAAGGAGGAGTAAAACACATTTGTTTTCTTATCTATTGCCTCATTGATTGTTCAGCACATTTTCAGTGTCTGCTTCATGAAAAATGTATTTATTGACAATGTACTGGGACTTGTGTGAACACAGAAACACCTAACAAAGAAAATAAACAAGTAACAAACACTATACCTCTGGCAGACGGTTCTCTCTTCTGCAGCCTTTTATCTTACTTGAAGCTGAAAGGTTACAGTATAGATAATAGACAGTCACTAGGTCGACCACTAATGGTCAACAGTGACTAGGTTGACACCTAAACAGGGTTGACATACCTTAGGTCAACACTGGCAACATGTTGACACAAGCTTATGGTCGACATAGGCAAGGTCAAGAGTGAAAATTCGGCATGAGTTATTCATGATTTTTCGGTGTCTATGGGCAGCTGGTAATGAGGGCCAGCACTATTTATCAATCAATTTTCAGTTGGAGGGTTGAACAGAGCTAGAAATTTGGGTCACACATGGAGATCATTTATTTCTTTCCCACTTTCTCCATCCCAATGTTGTGATCTTACCTAACAAACCGCTCCTTCTCAGTGTCTGCCTCCTGCTCCACCTCACTGCCTTCCCTGTCGGGGTCCCCCAGGGTTTTATCTTAGCCCCTTCTCTTCTCCCTCTTCACTACTTCCCTGGGTGCGCTCATAGGGCCCAATTCAGTCTGAATCCCCAATGCGCATGCCCAAGCCCTCCATGTGATCACAGCCAACAATGGCCTGTGATAGCAGGATGTAAGCCCTAGAAAACACAGGCGGCTCCCGGCCGGTGAGAGGGAGGGACCCTGACATCATCAGCAGTCTCAATCTCTCCACAGCCATTGCAGCTTGGAGTAAAGGGGCATACACACACGTGCTAAGCAATTTTGCTAAGCAATTTTTCTGGTGTCAAGATCTCCCATGGAGAGCACATACACATGCAGAGATTTGTGCTAAGCAATTTTGCTTAAGCAAAAAAAAAGGCAGGGTAGTGGTTCAGAATGAGAGATTGTGATCAGTATGTCTCATTCTGCACACACAGACAGATTTGCATTCATTTGCTAAGCAATTTGACTAGATTGTGACTACATGCACTGACTTAGTTAGCAAGAGATATTTAATCTCTCGGAGCATACACACAGAGAAATCTGTGCTTACTTTCTAAGCAATCTAGTCAGATTGCTTAGAAAATAGCACAAATTTGCTCCGTGTGTACACCCCTTAAGTCTCAGCTCGGGGAAAGTCTCAGCTCAGGAGAAGGCTACCTGATCGCTGGGCTCTGAAGAGTCGCAGCCCAGCGATCAGGTCTGAATTAGCCCCATAAGCTCCTTTTGACCTGTAATACCACCTATATGCTGACAATCTGCAACTAAGGCTTTCCTCTGCTGACCTGTCCCCCTCTGTCCTCTCTTGGGAATCCATTTGCCTTTCTGCCATCTCCTTTTAGATGTCTGAGCGCTCTCTGAAGCTCAGCATGGACAGAACCAAACTCATGATTTTTTCCTCTTCTATAGTCACCCAAGGGACCTTATTTTGGTCCACACGCAACTCTGTGAAATTCTCAGTGTTGCGTGTGGATTAAATGCCACCCGATGCTTGCACAGCCGCCCGCCTTGGGTGAGGGGGCCAAATCATTTGATGGAATGATTTAGAAGGTGCACGTAAAACTAAGACACTCTCTGGTGTGTTAGCTTTGCGTGCTCCCTGTGCAGGAAGAGGACGGGCAGCTGACATCCGCTCCCCTGTGCGAGCACGTGGGGTAGGCGAGTGAACCAAAATAACACCATCATCTCCCCCATTCCCCAAATACACTGCCCCCCTTCATTGGAATAAGCTCCCTTGCTTTATTAGACTTTCAGGAAGAGGGGGTTTTGGGAGCCGCACTGGGTCCTACCCACCGAGTGTGAATTGGGTCGAAAGCGACCCCTCTCACCGCTCAGGTGGGGTGTGGCCTGGGTTGCCTATAACCAACTGTCTAAGACGTATTGTCCCTTGCGGGATAGAGGGTCTTTGTGTGTCGGTGGTGCTCCCTTGAGTCCGAAATGTAAGTACAAAAGGGGAAGAGGGGAAAGTGGACTCTTTTTTGTGGGGCACTCTTCGTTAAATGATTTAGATTAAAATATAACTTTTAATAGTATTAGTTAATATAGGGTGGACAAACACTGTCCAACAGACAACATAAGACAAATTATGACAGACAACATCAATTTTGCAGTGAGCTTTTAAGTCATATGCTATGCAAATTTTGAGTTCTATAATTGAACCAACAAGTTGTTAGATGTGCCCAGCAGGGCCAATTGCTATATCGGCTGGGTGTCGTGTGCCCAGCAAAGGCTAATTGCAATATCAGCTGGGTATCGTTTGGAGGGTGTTATTGTAGAATTTAACAGGGAGAAAATCCCTGCTTAGACTGATGTCTGCACAATTAAATATAGTAGAAAAAGTGGCGTACTGATGATGTATTATTTGGGTTAATAAGTCTGTGTTAAAGAATCTTTAGTAGAGATCGCTCTCTGTGTCACAGTTATATTCCAAAACACTTCATAATTTACTTATACAAATGGTCATATGCTTTCCACATGCAATATCTTTCACACTGTCAGTTGAAGATTTTTAGTATGGTGGTGAATGCCTTTCCATAGATAATTGGATGCACAATTGAGTCTCACAGCATCCACCAGAAGGTTGAAGACGGTCCACAGACCCAAGACAGTTGTTAGTCAACAATTATGCGCATTGCACATGCGACTCAAGGTTAATCAGAGCCGGCAATCGCACATACAGTTAGCCTTCAATTGGTGGTATTAATAGTGTTATTATAGGTTATTTGCCGTGCTGTGGATAAATGACAGTCAGTAACAAATGTCTACAAGGCTGCCCTGGTCTAGTAATTTCAGACAAAAGGGGTCTTGTAGCACATTGAGTTAGTACACTGGATTGTTACAATTACTTGCTACAACAATTACATTGCAATCTTCAACTGAGTTTTTGTGCACTGCGCTTTGAACACTGAATTGTTACAATTGGTTATTACAATGACTGTGTAGCAATTTACATCTGTGTTTTATACATTTCGCTGTGATATAGAGTTATATCCACAAAAGTTACTGTAGTGAAATGATGTTACAATTTTGACCTTATATGGGTCAAATTGGACGCTGATAATTGCCTCTAACATCCAGATGGTTGGATACACAATTCAATCTCGCAGTTTGAGAGCATATACTGGTCAGCTGGATAAAGGAAATTGGTCCACAGACCCAAAAGCAGAAACAAATCACCAGCCAGTAGTTTGTACACTGTCTCCATATATACTGCACAATAAATTGACAATTGTTTCCCCTCAAAGTATAGTGTTCGCAGTGATATGCGCGAGTGACTGTCAGATGATCCAGAGGAGGACCGTATTCACAGATTTATAATAAATAGTGTTGGCACAGAACTTTGTGCAGTGATTTGATTCTAACAATGTTGGCCTTTTAGCAAGTCAGATTGGACCTACTGCTGTCGCTGAGTCTTGCAAACGTGCATAGGGCTCAGGATGCGAGAGTCCTTCCTGTGCTATTAGGTCGGGAAAGGATAGAGTAATGGCACTTCTGCTGTTGGGTCAGATGCGGGTAAATTGCCTTGTTGTCACTCTTGCATTGCAATGCGAAAATACCACGCAAAACTTCCCAATGAGAGAGTGTCTAGAAAAAAGTGTAAAATACTCCAGACAGTGTTGGTGTGGAAAGGGTATGAGTAGAGAAGTTCAAGGGTACACCACACTGAGGCAATGCCGCCTTCTGCTTTTAAGTAAGTCTTGCTCCTGCAGCGGACTTAGGTAATGAGAGAGGACATGCACTGGAACTTTATGTGTGGGGTGGAATAAGTAAAGAAACACTGCTTCTATTAATGCTGTTAGATATTTCCTGTCATGTTGTTAAGGTAACAGAGCATGACAGGCTGTATAAATCAGCAATTTTAGAAAGCAGTGGGGTACCTGTATCAAGGAGGGTGCCTGGCGTGCGGTGAGAGAGTGGAAATATTCCTTCCCCAAATCGGGTCTCTAATTCCAGTAGTGGGTAGGCTCCGTAACGTAAAACTCCTTGTGTAATCAGTACTCCCAAGTAAGGTGCAGCAGACTAAGGGCTATATTGCCTGACAGTCTAAGTGACACTGTCCCGCCGGCGCCGACGGGCAGTGTGGAGGATGACGCGCGTTTCGCCTTCCAACGGCTTGTGAACAAGCCGTTGGAAGGCGAAACGCGCGTCATCCTCCACACTGCCCGTCGGCGCCGGCGGGACAGTGTCACTTAGACTGTCAGGCAATATAGCCCTTAGTCTGCTGCACCTTACTTGGGAGTACTGATTACACAAGGAGTTTTACGTTACGGAGCCTACCCACTACTGGAATTAGAGACCCGATTTGGGGAAGGAATATTTCCACTCTCTCACCGCACGCCAGGCACCCTCCTTGATACAGGTACCCCACTGCTTTCTAAAATTGCTGATTTATACAGCCTGTCATGCTCTGTTACCTTAACAACATGACAGGAAATATCTAACAGCATTAATAGAAGCAGTGTTTCTTTACTTATTCCACCCCACACATAAAGTTCCAGTGCATGTCCTCTCTCATTACCTAAGTCCGCTGCAGGAGCAAGACTTACTTAAAAGCAGAAGGCGGCATTGCCTCAGTGTGGTGTACCCTTGAACTTCTCTACTCATACCCTTTCCACACCAACACTGTCTGGAGTATTTTACACTTTTTTCTAGACACTCTCTCATTGGGAAGTTTTGCGTGGTATTTTCGCATTGCAATGCAAGAGTGACAACAAGGCAATTTACCCGCATCTGACCCAACAGCAGAAGTGCCATTACTCTATCCTTTCCCGACCTAATAGCACAGGAAGGACTCTCGCATCCTGAGCCCTATGCACGTTTGCAAGACTCAGCGACAGCAGTAGGTCCAATCTGACTTGCTAAAAGGCCAACATTGTTAGAATCAAATCACTGCACAAAGTCCTGTGCCAACACTATTTATTATAAATCTGTGAATACGGTCCTGCTCTGGATCATCTGACAGTCACTCGCGCATATCACTGCGAACACTATACTTTGAGGGGAAACAATTGTCAATTTATTGTGCAGTATATATGGAGACAGTGTACAAACTACTGGCTGGTGATTTGTTTCTGCTTTTGGGTCTGTGGACCAATTTCCTTTATCCAGCTGACCAGTATATGCTCTCAAACTGCGAGATTGAATTGTGTATCCAACCATCTGGATGTTAGAGGCAATTATCAGCGTCCAATTTGACCCATATAAGGTCAAAATTGTAACATCATTTCACTACAGTAACTTTTGTGGATATAACTCTATATCACAGCGAAATGTATAAAACACAGATGTAAATTGCTACACAGTCATTGTAATAACCAATTGTAACAATTCAGTGTTCAAAGCGCAGTGCACAAAAACTCAGTTGAAGATTGCAATGTAATTGTTGTAGCAAGTAATTGTAACAATCCAGTGTACTAACTCAATGTGCTACAAGACCCCTTTTGTCTGAAATTACTAGACCAGGGCAGCCTTGTAGACATTTGTTACTGACTGTCATTTATCCACAGCACGGCAAATAACCTATAATAACACTATTAATACCACCAATTGAAGGCTAACTGTATGTGCGATTGCCGGCTCTGATTAACCTTGAGTCGCATGTGCAATGCGCATAATTGTTGACTAACAACTGTCTTGGGTCTGTGGACCGTCTTCAACCTTCTGGTGGATGCTGTGAGACTCAATTGTGCATCCAATTATCTATGGAAAGGCAGTCACCACCATACTAAAAATCTTCAACTGACAGTGTGAAAGATATTGCATGTGGAAAGCATATGACCATTTGTATAAGTAAATTATGAAGTGTTTTGGAATATAACTGTGACACAGAGAGCGATCTCTACTAAAGATTCTTTAACACAGACTTATTAACCCAAATAATACATCATCAGTACGCCACTTTTTCTACTATATTTAATTGTGCAGACATCAGTCTAAGCAGGGATTTTCTCCCTGTTAAATTCTACAATAACACCCTCCAAACGATACCCAGCTGATATTGCAATTAGCCTTTGCTGGGCACACGACACCCAGCCGATATAGCAATTGGCCCTGCTGGGCACATCTAACAACTTGTTGGTTCAATTATAGAACTCAAAATTTGCATAGCATATGACTTAAAAGCTCACTGCAAAATTGATGTTGTCTGTCATAATTTGTCTTATGTTGTCTGTTGGACAGTGTTTGTCCACCCTATATTAACTAATACTATTAAAAGTTATATTTTAATCTAAATCATTTAACGAAGAGTGCCCCACAAAAAAGAGTCCACTTTCCCCTCTTCCCCTTTTATTAGACTTTCCCCAACTTTGCGAAGCTTCAAACGGGCACTGAAAACCTACCTGTTCATCAAACCGTACCCTATGCATAACCTAGTATCTTGCACTTCGATGACCACCCAACAGTCGTGATTCCGTCAGTGGACCGACATCGGAATCATGACTGTTAAAAGCCCAACTGTCGGTATCCTGATTTGCAGGGGCTATTCTCCCTCATGGGGGTCCATGACCCCCACAGAGGGAGAATAGAACCTGTGGCAAACACAGCAAAGGGCTTCTTTGCACTCACCCCGGTGTTGCAGTTCCAGTAGTCCGGTTTCCGCTGTCGATCTAATGACCGTCGTAAACCCGACTGTCGAACCCTCATACCACACCCCACACTTTAATTACAGGTCTCTCCCACACAGCTCCCATCTTTAACCTTAGTTCTTCCCACTTGTAATCAATCATATCTTCCAAGACAATCCGTCCTTACGTTTAAACTATATTGTGTACTGAGATTGTGCTGCTAATTGTTACCTCTGCTCTGTCGTACTTTCTCAGTTGCTTGAATGTTTAGTCCTGTTTACTCTGCATTGTTGTAATGTGCACTGCGCTGCCAACCACTGTGCTGCCAACCACTGCGCTGCCAACCACTTGTGGCACTTTATAAATAAAATGTAATATTACTAATACAGTACATCTATGAATGATGTCCTAAATGTGGCATTTTCACCCCCTTTCCCTTGTTGGGGAATTGTGGGTCCAACTTAAAATATACATCCTGCAAAAATGATACTGCAAAGCACGCATTACTACAACATGAGAACCACACACTATTTTTAATTAAACTATTATTATTTTTTTTACCATGCTACTCCGTTTACCTGGTGAAAAAACAGATGACTGAGGAGCAGGTGAAAATCATTGATTCCAATGAATCAGACCATTTTAAATATTATTATGTGTTTTAAGCAATGCAAAGTACTAATCTGCATCACATTGCAGGCATTATGCCAATCTTCAGGATTTCACACTTCAATTCCTGTTTTTGCCTTTTAAATGTCTCCAGAAAGATAACTATGTGTAGATTGAAAACGCTTTACAGAATGTAGCGTGGTGTTATCAGCATGCAGCACATTACAGATCATGATAACTAGGCCTTAATTCTGGAAGCACTATTGCCTTTACCACTCTTTCTAAAGTGACAGTGTAATATATAATGGGAAGTGGAGGAGGTGAGGCCAATGACATGTAGGTATGTAGAACCCATACACTATACGCCACAAAATATATAAAAGTACAGAAATGTCATAAATGTGTCTGTCTGGTGATTATCATGCTGTCATGATGATGGGCCTATTTTTATGTGGAGGCCTGGAGCTGCAGCTCCACCCCCCCCCCCCGTTTCCCCCCAAAAGGTGGGCAAGTGCTTCCCAATTCTTGCAGTCCCCAATTGGATGGGAGTCCATGTGGACCAGATGACACAATTCCTGCTGAATCATGGACCTTATTCTGGTTGACACATGAGTCTGTGAATTTCACAGACTTGTGAGTCCACTAAACGCCGCCTGCACAGCTGCCCCCCCTTGCACTGCGAATTCCACCGCACGCATGTGAATGGATGTTTACCATCCATTTGCAGCTTGCATGCGGGGAGGAAATCATTCGATGGTCGACAACCATCAAATAATTTCTACAGAGCATGCAGACCTAAGACACCTCTATAGTGTCTTGGGACTACGGGCACCCTTTGAGGGAAGTGGACAGGCAGCTGACACCTGCTGACATCAGCTGTCTACCCCGCACACCCGCGTCATTGCTGAAATACCATGGGAATGCCCAGTGTTTTCATGGGAACGCCCATGAAAAACTGGGCATTCCCATGGGTGCAGACCGCCACCCCATGACCCCTCGCCACACATGCTCACACCAGGCATTGGCACCTGCTCATAAATGCACATGTGCAGATGCCAAACATCGCTCCCCCATGCGAGCGCACAGGGGGTGCAAACAGATTTGAATAACCTCTCATGTTATCGTGGCCCAGCCCCACTGTACAATGCCTGTAATATTGGCATTGTGCTGGAGGAAACTATTGACTATGACCAAGAGGAATTCTGGGCTAAATGGCCACTGAGTAGGTGAAGGGTGTCCATGAAGTGCTAGCAAATAAGTCTGCAAACAGGAGGGAGGAGAATCCTGCTCCTTAGAGCTTAGAATCTAGGGGACAGGGGAAAATGGCAGATGACATGAGGCGTGAGCATGTTGTGGGGACATAAGGCATAACCTCCCAACATTTGCCTTTCTAAAATCAAGCCCAAGAAGGCTACATACCAGATGGGAATGGCTCCGGACAAAGAGGCCGTGGGCTGGTGCCGTGACCTCCATTTTTGGCATTTTTGACAGCATGTTAAGCGCTTCCCTAGCAGCTGGTCAGCCCCCTAGTACCCCCTAACGCTCCCTCCCTCCACTGAAGAGATGCTGTACGCCTGCACACGACATCTCTTCAGTGATTCAGTAATCACTGCTGCTGCTCTACAAAGCAGAGCAGCGGTGACTCTGCCCCCCCCCCCCCCATTGCCCCCTGCCGCTGGATATTGCCACCTGGACAGCATGACAGTCTCCAAATAATGTGACTGTCCTGCTGTAATCGGGACAGTTGGGAGGTATGCCAAAGGGCAGGATGTAGGTGAGGTAAGATAGCTGAGGTACTGTAGGAGGGTGGGTGCAATATGTACCATGGAGACAATATACCATATTTGACTTAAATGTAAAATATACACATTTTCTAGTAATAAGAATAAATAGGATCATTGCCATCCATATACTGTTTGTTTTGCAATGTATGAGAGACCTGCATGCATGGGCAATTATGGAAAATGTTACTTCACTAAAGATCCATACACACTGGGCGACTATGCCCAGCTTGTAAGGACAGCGATGATCGATATCATCACTGGGGGGAAAACCGCTCAGTGCATACACTGAGCAGCATTCCCCCTGCCCGGCTCCATGGTGGGAATTGAATCCATGACCTCGGTGCTGTGAGGCAGTAATGCTAATCATTACACCATCCGTGCTGCCCAAATACCTATACATATATCCCTATTTATTACACAAACCACTTCCCATTGATAACATTGGTGATATGGCTCAGTCCTGTATTTCATCTTTATCCCCTGTGAGTCCTACATTATTTTTATGTTTTCCTCATGTTCCCATCTGAAATGATGAACAAACAGCACAATAAAAGACTTTGTTTTCAAAGTTTTTGTTTCTTCATTTTGAATTTTTCCTTTTGTTCACTTTTAAGCTTTTAGACTGGGGGAAGGGTTTGATGCATGAATGACAACTGCGTTTCACCCATGATTTTTTGTGTACTTAGTGTCCTATTTATGTTTGACCAGCTGCATTTTCCACAATTCAAACAATTGGAAATGTTTGAAAATGTAATTAATTAATATAAAAATAAAAAAATAACACAACAATCAACAAAAATAATAACCTTATCTATAATATTATAAAAAGACTTGCTGACTTCAAAAGCAAACCAGAAAAATGACAGAAGCAAATGAAAGTAAGCGGTGGATGGGAGGAAGTCGGGAGAAGGTATTGAATGATTCCTTGCAGGATTTTGCTTTCTCCAGAGAGTCCCTTTCCTGTCCGGTCTGTTTGTGCAGTGTCAAGTGATATGATCGGCCCGTTGTGTTTCAAACCATTACAAACATATGGAAATACAAGAAGGAGAGGCCAGAAGTCAAAATGCTGGAAAACTCTCTCTTTTTTTTTTCCTTTTGTGGTTTATTAACCCCTTCCAAAATAATGGAGTTTTTGTGTGAGTGATCATTGGGTCTAAATTGCTTTTACTATAAATAAAAGCTCAGGAGGATGGCAGTGAGCCAATGAGCTATGAAATAAAATTTCAGTTTGGGATACTAAATGGCTCTAAATATAAAATGAAATAGTTTAGGGTGATGGTAATGAGCTATGAAATCAAAACTGAATTAAAGCTTGGTTTCGTATATTTGTTAGTTTTGTGATGTAATTGATTGAATGCATTCTTGATTTGATTTATTACTATTTACTTAAATTTCTTTGAAGACTTAAAGATGTCAAACTTAATTAACATTTCTATGTTTACATTTAGTATTGCTGGGTAATAACTTTTTAAGGAACTAGGTACAAGGAAGGTGTCAACTCACATGCCAGAGGTTTCTTAAGTTAGGTTAAGCAGTTAGAATTTTGATTTTCTAGACACAAACTTGTGCTTTAAATAAAAATGAGAATGTTTAACTGGGTATTTGTATGCGTATGCTATAGGTCACAGAGGTGACATTTTTCTGGAACAGGTTATAATGCTGTAAGTATATAGCTGGTGCGGTTTCTTACTGTGCTGACTGTCCAAGTGATCTCAACTCACGCTGATCGAAATACTTTAATATCAGAATACTGTATGAAGCTTGATATAATCTGTTATGTTATAAGGCATACTCTCTAATTCAGACTGGACTCTTTTCATTTGACTTTTTTTTACATTTTTAACCATGCTACACTGCAGATGGAGCAAATGTAAGATGTGCAGAGAGAGTTAGATTTGGGTGGGGGGTGTTCAAACTGAAATCTAAGTTGCATTTTCAAAATAAAGCAGCCAGCATTTATCCTGCACAGAAACAAACTAACCCAAATCTAAAGCTGGCCATATATCAGAATGTGAGCTTGTGATTGTGTCACGATTTCCCTTGAACTCTTCGGCAGTCATGGATTTTTGACACACGATGTGCCAACAATGAACTTACAATGCATCGTGTGATATATGTATCACAAAAACCTTACGATCATTTTAAAGATTAGAGCTGCATTTAAATGGTAAGCTTGCCTTACTAGGGGGTATATAAATCAGGTGCTATTTTAGCTCTGTGCACTTCTGTTTGCTTTGTGATTAGTGAAGCTTGGTTTTTACCCTGCTGAACGTTCCACATCATTAGCTACTGTGAATTGATTTGTTTTGCCTGCCATTACAAAGTGCTTTATACTGCTTACTATCGTGAGTTGTATATCCTGTATTCTGTGGTGATGGATCCCTGTAACTATAGACTACTGATGTCCTATGCTGTGGTCAAGCTGAGTGGGCAGAGGGAGAGGGCCCAGTATAGGGGGAGGAGGAAGTCCTGCTGGACCAAGGACTGGCTGCTGGAGAGGGAGAGTCGATCCTACATGCCCCTGCTAATGGAGATTGGTGAGAACAATCCTCAAGACTACCGCAACTTCCAGCAAATTGATGGCAACACCTTCCAGGAGTTGCTCCTTCTGGTGACCCCTTATATCCAGAGGCAGGATACCAAGTTCCGGAGGGCCATCATGGCTGAGGAGAGGTTGATGGCTACAATGCTGTACCTGGCTACAGGAAGGTCCATGGAAGACCTGAAGTCAGGGACCCGTATCTCAGCTTAGGCTTTGGAGCGTATCATCCCTGAGACCTGTAAGGCTATCGTGAAGGTGTTGCAGTACCAGTGTTGCAAGATAAGAAAAAAACCACCACACTTGTATTTGAATCAAATAGGAAAACTGATTTATTAAACTGTTTTTTTTTTTTTTTTAAATGGAGACTTCGTTTGAGCCTTTTTGAGGTTAGAAACCATAATTTTAAACCTTTGTAAAAGTTTGTATTTGTGGCCAACATGGCTGCTTTAATAACATTATAAAATAGTTATAAAATCTTTTTATTTTATTTTTTATATAAAATAGTATTTATATAAAAGAGTACACAGTAGTATAAAGAAATACAAAAAGTATCAGCAAGATTTTGTTTATCCCCAATAAATATGGTATTATATATGGTGTTTCTGGCATAGATTTCTGGAGCAGAGCAAATTCGTGCAGCAAACTCAATGGTCGCATTAAATTTACCAAGCCAGAAACCGTGACAAAAACACCATGCTCCTTACAGCAACATACAGATGGAGCGGGTCTCTTTTTTGCAGGGGATGGCGATGGCGACGCTAGCCGCCATCCCCCACCACCCGCCATCTGTATCTGCGAAAGGGGACGTGCGCGCTCGAGATGCGCGCGCGTCCAGTGGCGTAGCTTGGTTTGGGGCGCCCCCCGCAGTTAATGGGGGGCCGCCTCCCCCCCTCCTCCCCGCCGGTCTCCCCAACCCAGCCGCCGGTGGCCCCCCCATCACCGCAGGCTTACCTGTCTGCGCGTCCCGGCTCCCCTCCTGGCTTCAATTAATAATTCTATGCAGACGGACCACGATAAAATGGCCGCCCCCATACCGCAGACAGTTTCAGAGAACCGTCTGCCTTATGGGGCGGCCATTTTATCGTGGTCCATCTCCATATAATTGATTGAAGCCAGGAGGGGAGCCAGGACGCGCAGACAGGTAAGCCTGCGGAGGATAGGGGCGGGGGCATTACTGCAGCCCCCCTGCACCCCCACATGCACAGCACCCCCCGCGACCGTGGGGGCTGCGATGCTATAGTTATGCCACTGCGCGCGTCCCCTTTCGCACGGTTCCCTGCCGGCTTGTCGGCGGTCACCCGGGGTCCCCACTGCCTCCCCGCACCCCCCCTAACCCTGTCCGTCTCCCTGAAGTGGAGACGGACAGGGTTCCCATCGCCCCGCTGCCCGGAAACTGAGACGCGCGTGCGCGTCAGACGCACGCGCGTCTCAGTCAGATGGACGCCGGGCTGCTGGCGGATCCCAGTGGTGATGTTCTGGCTATTCGCCAGCAAGAGGGAGACCGGCTCCATCTGTAGTTATTAGAAATAATACAACTTCTTAATTACTGAGGGACACCACTCACAATGAGATGAAATCCCTACTGTCCGCCTCTGCTAAAGTAAAGTAGAAAAATACTTAGGTGGGCTGATGTGAGTGGAGAGCAACTGGTATGAGGAGGTTGGTGTGGGAGCAGGCTGGTAGGAGGAGGTGGGTGGGGGATCAGGGTGGTATGAGTGGGTGGGTAGTGGACCCTTTGAGGATGGTATAATCTGGGGGGGGGATATCTGGGAGGAATGGTAGGTGGGTGGTCGAGAGTAGCCTGGGGAGGACAATTGGTCAAGGGTGTGAGGTTTGCCTCCATGATCAGATGACTGTTTCGTGCTCCATATAGCATATCTGATGATAATCGTTTGAAATGCGATTTGATTGTCTAGCACTTTACAAATTGTACCGCTGACATATGAGGAAAACCGAGCAAATTTGGTGGTTTTGATAAGCCACCCTGGCTTCGATCAGAAATTGTGTTTTTCTTGTTTTTTTTTTAAGGAGAAGCTAGTGGAGTTTGCATTGATGGAGTTTCTGTGATGGATGGAATATCCATGTCAGGGTTCTGTTGAAAAGAAAAAACATTAATTTCATTCAGTTTTTTTTCCGGTACTTGTGTAGTTTCACGGCGCCACTAGATGGCATGTGATATCGCATGCGATTTGACATGCGATATTGCATGCGATATCGCATGCGATTTACTATCCAGTTCATTAGCCCACTATCCACTAGGGCATGGAGTTGATTATATATAGTGTGGCGAGCGCAGCGAGCCACCAAGCCCGAAGGGTGGCGAGTGCAGCGAGCCCCGCGAGGGGACACGGATGACGCTACTTGTGTTGTTTCGCATCGATTTACGATATTGCATGCCATTTGCATGCAATTCCGTGGAATACATTCCGTGTCCCCTCGCGGGGCTCGCTGTGCTCGCCACGCTTCGGGCTCGGTATATAAAATCAACTCCACGCCCTAATGGATAGTGGGGTAATGAACTGGATAGTAAATTGCATGCAATGGGATGCGGTTAATTTCCCGGCGGTCGGGATCCCGGCGGTCGGAATCCCGACACTGGAATCCCGACCGCCGAAATCCCGAAACTTTCTCCCTCCGTGGGTGTCCACGACACCCATAGAGGGAGAATATAATAGCGTGCCGAGCGTAGCGAGGCACCGGGCCCGCTGCGTGGCGAGCGCAGCGAGCCCGCAAGGGGGGGCGATCCATGTCCCCCCCTTGTCGGGATTTCGGCGGTCGGGATTCCAGTGTCGGGATTCCGACCGCCGGGATCCCGACCGCCGGGATATCATATCGGATCCCATGCAATATTGCATGCGATCTAGTGGCGCCATGAAACTACACAAGTACCTTTTTTTCTTACAGTTCCCTACCAGTTTATCTTTTGTAGATGTGGGCATAAATATCCATGTTTCAGATGGTGGCTCGTTTAAAAATACTGTGTTCTACGACCAGCTCACCACCAAGACCCTTCATTTGCCATCTGTGGATGACACCAGGCACGGCCTAAATTTCATTTTGTGTTTGTTGCAGGTGAGGCCTTCTCACTTCATGAGAACATTATGAAGCCTTATGCGCAAAGGGGGCTAACTAAAGAGAAGTGGATATTATTCAATTACTGGCTGTCCCTTGGGATATTGAGCAACCATTTTCATATCTTTCACACACTAATCAGCTTAAGAGTGGACAACATTGACATAGTCATCACTGCCTGCTGTGTTCTACATCCAGCAAAAGACAGTTTGCACAGCTGAAGTGAAAGATCCAGTGAATCCAGAAGAAGTTGTTAATTTTCTTCCATTGCGGTACCAGCAGTAGCAACAACTAAGAGTGCTCTGGCAAAAAATGTCAGAAAGGAATACATGGCCTACTTCAATAGAGACAGTTCTGAGTCATGGCAGGAGGACAGCATAAGATAAAGTGGACCCTCTGTACCCACTACATCCTATACACTCCATCTACTACCTCTGGCTGTCCACTGCACTCTTTATTCTCTGCCATAAGCACAAGTGAAGGCCTGATAGGTTCTTGGTGGACTGTGAAGAACAACTCATTTTAGTACCAAATATTTGGTTGATAAATTTGGCATCAACACCAGCACGGAGCCTATCTGTGGGGGGAGGGGTTTCTGCACACGCTGCAGGAGCCGTTCTGTGGGGAGGTAGGGGAGCGACCTCCTTCCGCTGCAGAGAGCCGCTCCGTGGTGGTGGTGAGGGGGGGGGGGGGGTGTGACTGGCTGCCAGTCCTCTGCCAGTGCAAACACCCTGGCCTCTGTGATACTCGCCAAAGGCGCTCGCATAGGGGGTATGCGCATGCGTATATTCGCACATGCATCAGTAACAGTCCGATCGGGTCTGTCAGGCACTTAGTTGCTTGTCCATTATCTGGGAAACTCTGGCTACAATAATAAATATCCTAAATAAAGAAAATACAGAAATATACTTTTACTATTTGAAAACTGACAAATACCATTGAAACTTGCCATTATAGGGCATATTCTAAGAAAAGCAAGTTAAGGTTTTCTATTCCTGTTATATTGACACTTCTCGGCATTAACAAGAGAAGCTGCAGGATCTGTTTTCATGCTAAGGGGAAAGCATTTGCTCACAGGACTCTGGGCATCTGCTTTTCGTGCTATACAAGTATCCAGTGGCGAAAGATGCTGAGAGTAACACAATGCCAAGCTGTAAATCTTATACATAAGGTGCGCAGTTACACTTCCCCTGATTCCACAACTCTGCTTTTATGCTTTCACATGTAATACAGTCTTATATTTACATACATATTGCTGGATTTTTATAGAAAGGAAAATACATTTTGTGAATATTTAATGTAACATTAGATATACCACAGCTATTTCAAGGTAGGAGATCAGTTACCTCCATTTAAGCTGGGAAGTATTGTACAACTTTTATATCTTTAATGGGAGGGAAAATGGGATCATTATGGAAAGGTATATAAGAAATTTAACCATGTATGACCATAGAAAACATCACAAGTTCTGTGTGTGTAAATATGTCACTGTATATCAGGCACACATAAACTTTGCACACGCATGTATACATATTACACCGCACCACACACACATAAGCTACTGTACACACAAAAAATACATTTATAACCTCCGCCTCCTCCTCCCTGCATCGGGAGTGTGCTGCCCGGACTCAGGTGAGGGGCAAGCAGCATGTATCGTTGTGGGGCAGCTGGGGTCGGTGCAGGGCGGCGTGGATCGTGGTAAGAAGCCCATAAGCAAAAACTGGCGATACACCCCATCACGGCAACACGGTGGTGGGGCTTTAGTGCATCTCATTATACAGTAAAAACCCAGATAACGGTCCACCAAAATACCGGCTCAACCCAGTGCATCCCCTCTTTTGGGTTTCATTCTTATGCATGTACAATTGCATAGACATTGGAGGGACAGTAGATGGCGATATACTGTGATATGTATTGTTTGTTTGCTGTTATATTCCTGTATCTCTCTGATGCTTCCTGTTCATGTTGTCTGAAGTAAGGATGGCCATAGGGGTTACAGTCGATGACAAAAGTGCAACTAACCATCGATAGTGTATTACTATTCAATGGATGACTATCAATGCTCATCCATTTTCTTTGATTGATTGGCCTGTGGGCCAATCAGAATACGGCGGGGCTATGCTCCGTGTCCAAAACTATTTGTTTAAGCTTGACATCGATGGTGGGAAACCATCTGGTTCTCCCCCATTTATGGCAAAACTATTCGACATCGGCCATAAACCATCAATGGTCTTAGGCCAGAGACAGAGGGACAAGGGGAATGCCTGCAGCTCATAGTGATGACAGCGGGAGTTGTGACTTCTGGGAGCATAATCCCTGCTAAGCCACTGAGGGAAGAATCCATGCAGGTGCATCTTCAGGCTCTGGAGCCCATAAGAACTGTACTGAAGAGCGAGTGCAAATAGCACAAGGGATTATAAACTTCTAGGTTGAGGGTTTGTGGGAGCCTTGCATAATTCAGTTAGGTAAGAAAACAGTTAACAGGTTAAAATGTAGGTGATTTAAATAAGGGGAGTGTCAGGGAGGGGTTAAACGGACATTTTGTGAGAAGCAATAGATCGTTGCTTGCGCCTTAATGTACACTTCTTGGCTAGACATGTCCCGTGGGTTGATAATAACATCGCTGATGCGCTGTCCAGGCGACAGTGGGACAGGTTTCGCGAGTTGTCACCTTCAGCAGCGCTTCAAGGTGACGTTTGCCCTTCTCATTGTTGGCAGGTTATATGGCAGGGTTAACCGCTCTGGCTAGCCAATCTGTGGCTCCAGCCACATTGGCGAAATATCAAGCTGCATTCGAACAATGGGAAACCTTTATAGCGCGCAAGCGGAATGAAGGTAAGCCTTCCTTTTGTTTACTTTTGGATTGGATATGGCGTTTATATGTATCTGGGAGGTCGCGCGCTGTTGTTGGCCCGATGCTTGCTGGCGTATCCTTTTTTCTTCGTTTGCATGGCAGACACGATTTCACTAAGAGCTTTTTGGTGAGTCGTTTTCTGCGAGGATGGGTGCGTGCTGTCCCTGCAACAGGGGACCGCAGGCGCCCTATTTCGGTGACAATGCTTACGGATTTAATGGACATACTGCCATACGTTTGTGCTTGTCACCATGAGGTATCGCTATTCCGGCTCGCCTTTGCAATGGCTTTTCACGGAGCCTTTCGGATCGGTGAGCTGGTGGCATCCTCTAGGTCAGCAGTTTCTCCTTTACTTAAATATCAGGTGCTGCTGTCGGACACCATTGTGTGTAAAATAAGCCGATCTAAGATGGATCAGCTGGGGCGAGGACGTTGGGTAACCTTACCCGCGTGCTCTAACTCCAGTATATGTCCGGTACGGTTGGCTCGGGTTTACAGTCGGTCAAGGCCTCAGGGTGATGGAGCATGGCTCATGCACCTTGATGGGTCCCCGTTGACTGTTTATCAGTTCAGATGGGTGTTTCGGCAGTGCCTGACAGCGTTGGGATTGTCGCCAGCTTTGTTTGGCACACACTCCTTTCGTATAGGAGCCGCTACAACAGCAGCGTCATTGGGTTTCTCTGCGGCTGAGATTAAATAGCTTGGTCGCTGGAAATCCAATGTCTACAGAAGGTACGTGCGTTAGCTTGTTTCCTGTACAGGCCGGCCACTCTTTTTGGTTTGGCTAAATTTTTTGATGTAGAGCATTCATATTTTTGTATTTTTCTTTTCATTTTTCAGTTCACTCGTATGGTGGCAGGGATGCGGGCCGACGGTACGGTGTTCTGGTGCCTTGCTCTTGCCACTTGGAATTTTGAAAGTGGTTGGAGCGGGTATCTTGCCCTGGGTCGTTTCCCCGTTTCCTTGCTTTAATCGGCTGAACTCGACCTGAAGCCTTTTTTGGCCACTCGCCACTGTTTCATCAGTGGGGGTCCCGTCGGATTTTGCCCTGCTTTTCTCCTGAGATACCCAGGGGGGGCTATTGGCTCGCACCCTCTGTGGCAGGTTTTGCAGGTTTTCACTTCGGGGCAGGTCGTCCCGCCCCTCCCCCCCCCCCCGGCCCGCCCAATCCTACCCCTGCCCAGTGCTGTAAGTTAAGTCTGCTGGCCGATGGCTAGGGATCCAGCTTCCTTTTCAGCGTGGGATAGGGTTAGATGGTTAGGTCGTAGGGGGATGCGTTGGGAAGAATTGTTAACAGCGTTGACTTTGCACGTTAACTCCCATGGAGCCCCGGTTGTTTTGATCATACATTTAGGGGGTAATGACATAGGAACCATGTCTTCTTTGGCATTACGAGTGAAGATTGCAAATGATCTTGAACAGGTCGTGACATGGTGGCCTTGGTGTCAGATTGTATGGTCATCCATTGTGCCGCGTCAGGTTTGGAGAAGTCCGTTGTCTGGGGTCATCATAGATAAGGCAAGGCGCAAAGTTAACGCTTTTGTTGGCAAGAGAGTTTTGGCTCTAGGCGGCGTGGTTGTCTCTCATCCACTTATCCACTTTCAAGACGCCCATTTATTCAGACAGGATGGTGTCCATTTGACAGATGAAGGGGTTTCGCTGTTTTTAGAAAGCATTCTTAGGACGCTACATAGCTTGGTTTTAGGCTCTGAGTAGTTTAGTTGATTGGTTGAGCGGAGTTTAGGATATGGTGGCGGCACCGGCTCCTGCTGGGCCGTTGTTTGGCGGGAAAGAACGGCAGTAACAGTGGCTATTGCGCTGCTGTTTTTAGGGTGCACTCTTTGCCCAATACATTGTATAAAGTGGCTTTCCTACTGGGGGCCATTGGGGTTTGGCTGTCTGGCCGGCTCTATTATGGTGTATTGGGGAGAGAGTTGGAGACCCGACATTTGTTGGCGTTGCCAATAATTTAAAGAATATCATGTCGTTGACATGAGTGTCGGCGTTAAGTCGTAAAGTCACTGGGGTCTGGCTGTTCTTTCTTATGGCCACCATATTTAGTTTAAAGATTTAAATAAATTCTGGTTGACCAATTTTAAAAGGCATTTCAGTTGTCCGCGTGTTTATTTCTAGTTATGATAGTTAATTAGTGTTAAGATTATTATGCAATGATGTCACACAACACACATCTACCAATAGAAAGTTTATGAAGAGCGAGTGCAAATAGCACAAGGGATTATAAACTTCTAGGTTGAGGGTTTGTGGGAGCCTTGCATAATTCAGTTAGGTAAGGAAACAGTTAACAGGTTAAAATGTAGGTGATTTAAATAAGGGGAGTGTCAGGGAGGGGTTAAACGGACATTTTGTGAGAAGCAATAGAATATTCCATCTCTTTCTCTGGAATTTTTCCCACCCTCCCTCCCCAAGTCACCTTTTTGTCCCCACCCGTTTTTCTTTTTCTTTGCCGGTTGGGGTTTGTCAACCTATATTTGTGGCGGGAAAGAACGGCAGTAACAGTGGCTATTGCGTTGCTGTTTTTAGGGTGCGCTCTTTGCCCAATACATTGTATAAAGTGGCTTTCCTACTGGGGGCCATTGGGGTTTGACTGTCTGGCCGGCTCTATTATGGTGTATTGGGGAGAGAGTTGGAGACCCGACATTTGTTGGCGTTGCCAATAATTTAAAGAATATCATGTCGTTGACATGAGTGTCGGCGTTAAGTCGTAAAGTCACTGGGGTCTGGACGTTCTTTCTTATGGCCACCATATTTAGTTTAAAGATTTAAATAAATTCTGGTTGACCAATTTTAAAAGGCATTTCAGTTGTCCGCGTGTTTATTTCTAGTTATGATAGTTAATTAGTGTTAAGATTATTATGCAATGATGTCATACAACACACATCTACCAATAGAAAGTTTAAGTGTTTTTTGTCATATTGTTCTGTCTTGTCTTGCACAATTAGTATGAGTATGCATTGTTACATTGTCACGTAACACTATTATCATAAAAATGGTATATGTGGTTTCTAATACCCAAGCATCAATAAAGAGTTGTGTTACCATCACCTGGGGAAGCTTTCCAGTTATAAATAATGTCATAAAACAAAAGGTTTTCATTTCCCAGGTAAGATATCCACAGGCAGTTTCATACCTATCAATGCACAGATAAGATTGCTGCAACACTAAGATTAATAATTGACTTATTTCAGGTCATACCATTACCATCAGCAAAGTAGGAGAACTGGGAAGAATGTGGAGGAATGGTTCCTGGTTCCTGTTCCTGGTACAAAAGTACCTAAAATATTTTATATTGAACATATTTCAGTTTCTCGGTTCTGGATACAGTAGGTGTCATGGTCACTCACCAAGTTGCTCCTTCTACCACTCCATTGGTACAGTATGTGACATCTGATTAGCTGTTATTAGACCAATCTTTGTATTTCAACAAGTAGGTGATAAAAGAACTGAAATGTCCAGCACAATAGATGGGCAGCTAGTAGAGGCTTTATGTCCAAATCATCGATGTGCCCACACCGATATTCTGTCACTGCATGCAGAGGGTAGAGTCACGAGAGCAGCAAGCACAGCAGTGGGCAGTGGCACTAGTACTACAGCATAGACGGTATACTGTGTTTCTACATGGCTTGCAATGTGATGCGATGCATGCTCCCACGCATCACAAAGTACTGTATGTCCATGCATCTAGTTCAAATTGCACATTGTTTTAGCGTACCACATGTGTTTTGAACTAGATGCAGTACGATCTAGTACAAAACGCACACCGCACATATCACACTGTGTGTGGGCACCTTTAGGGTTCTTGGCAGCCTAGGCAAAACAACTGCCCCCTCCCCAAACCCACAGTTCCACCAATACCCAATTTCAACAGCATTAAGTGAAAGCACGGAGGGGCTTTCTAAGAAGTTCCACAGCCTCCACCTGCATTAAGTACAACAAATATGTCTTCCTTACAAACATGTTTAATTTTGTGATAGGCAGACTAGGTGGCGTCCCCAATCACCCCGCCTGCAGATCCCCTAATGTTAGAGCTGGCGCTGGTGCAATCTAGTGAAGCAGTTAGAGTATAAGCGTTATAAATATGTTATACCTTTGATGGAATTACATCATAGTTAAGCAGGAGGAAAATCAAAGGAGCCATTTCTGCTTGCTAAACACTTTCGCATGATACACCTGTTATGCCACTCATCCTAGACTTGTAGCATTTGTGATTATGTTTTCTTCTGTCTTTCAACTTAAAGTCTTGAGTGGTGGGTTTTGCTGGGGCAGGACGAACCTACCAGGGCAGGTTTCTCCTGCCCCAGCAAGACCCACCACAGATCGTAGGGGCTCCCTCTCACCTCCGCTCCGGCATTTGTATGCTGGATCTCCCCTGCCGCTGCCCCAGCCGTCAGTCACAGAAGTAACCACAGGCAGCAGGCTTGGGGATGTTCGCGGCGGCTCGGGAGGACTTGGGTGCGTGAACTCCTGAGAGCTCCCGAGGCGCACCGAACATCCGCAACCCTGCCACCTTCGTCACTGCTGTGATAGCAGCTGGGGAAGGGGCAGGGGAGTAGCTCCGGCGTATGATTGCCGGAGCAGAGGTGATGGGGGGGTAAGACAGGAGGAGGGAGCAATGTGTGTGTGTGTGTGCTCTAGAGGTGGTGCACCAGTGGTGCACACCTGGACACCACTGGCGCGCACCTACTGCATTAAGTGGTATGCCCAGAAATTTCCGTTAAATATTAAATATTCTTTTTGCATAATTTAACCCCATCTTCTACTCTCTCTTTTCCTTTTACTCCTTTTTTCTGGGCACAATGTTTTATTATACCCTACCTACACTCACCTAAATTATATCTTTTCCATTAGCAAAATTAACCCGGGTTGATGCGCCGTTTTGTTGCTATTAGAAATGTAAATTCCTGGGTTGACTGGCCTGGGAATCCAACCTGAATAATTACCTAGGTTGGACCCATGATACTCCCAGGGGCAGTTTGCTGGGGGATGCTCTCATCTCCCAGCGCTGCTCTGGCCCGCCTCCTGACGATGTCACCTGCCTGGCTTTATAGCGGGTCGTGGCACAAGTGGGAAAGAGTTTGCAAGCTGGGTCGCACCTGGGTACAAAATCTAGGGGGCGACCCGGCTTGCAAGTGGAAAAGGGGTATTAGTAGTTTATTATCTCCACTAGCTTTCTTACCATCTTCCTCCCTAGAATAGTTGCACTCTCCCAATTAAGTTGCAGCAGCTCACTAAGGTCAATAAAGAAACCTTTAACTTACACCATTGTTTCCTATGCTAATTATCAAGCTACTTGTTAATGAGAATGAGAATGTCAGAAGGGTATATGTAGCAATCCTTGGAAGAGATAAATATGGAGAGATACAACGTATTTGTCAAATGCAACCTATAAAAGGGAAGATTGGATCTGGTTAATACTTTACCTCTTTCCAAACTCTGACACACCTGGGCACCTGAGGACTAAGGGGCCCAGACCAGCAATGTCTTCTTATGTTGGGGTAGCAGAAGGATCCCAAATTATAATTTTTTGCATGGGCCCGACACTCACAAGTTCCACCACTGCATTTGCCCCATGGATATGGAAAGAGAATAATGACAGAAGCAATACTGTGGAGTCAAAGAACAAAGTGGCTGATGTATGGTTAGTAAAAGAACCAATGGATGTGTCCCGCAGCTGCGGGGGTATTGGTAACAAATTGCAGGACTGAAAATGGGAGGTAACCCAATAGCAAGTCTTGATTTTTCCTAAATTACTTCATTTTTTGAAAAATGACCCGAAATTGCTCTTGGACCCATGTAGCACGGCCCCTGAGGACTAATTAATTAATCCAAAGTGATTTCTTCTCTATCCAGTGACAGTAGCCAGGTGTCAAGCAGCAGGACGAGCATTTGAGGTGACTGTGAGTGTCTGAGTGTATTTCGTGTGCAAGTAATTTAACCCCCCAGGGGCATAACCAGAACCTTCTGGGCCCCATAGAAAAATCTGTAAAGCCCCCCCCCCCCCCACCATTACCCCTTAGTGTGAGGGGAGTGAGAGACAAAGAGGGGGTCAGGGGGAAACAAAGAGAGGAGGGATATAGAGAGGGGGGCCCCATAGAAGTTGCATCCCCTGCACCCTCCATAGTTACGCCACTGCCCATCCCTCTCCAGAGGTGGCTACTGAGAGCTTTTGCGGCAATTCTCTGGAGTCTTATTATTCACCTTAATACATTTATGATCTTTTACACATATATATGTGCAGCTCAGTACATTAATTTATCAATGGCCACAACAGTTCATTAATGTGCCAGCAGTATTATAATAGATTACCACTGGGTATATCATTAGCAGCAAAAAAACAATATTATACTTCTACAGAGTAAACATCACGGGGTGCTCATTAGTGGCACGCACTACTTTAGCACCCAAGAAGACGAGCGCAGAACCATTACCATTTTCACACTACATTTAAGAGCTTGGACCACTCTGGTCCTGCAGCCCCTTCGTTCACAGGTTATTTGAGCGCTAACCCACCTATCGCAACAGTTGAATAAATGATGCCTTAATATTTTTTCTCAACTGTCACCTGCAAGTCCCCCCCCCCCCCCCAATCCTGGTACCATAGGTGTTTCACCACTGGTGACAGCAGTCATAATCTAATGGGGCAAGATATAGGGGTAGGTTGTGGTGCGGCGCTCCGTTATTTTCAATAACGGAGCGCCGCACCACAACCTACCCCTATATCTTGCAAATTTAATAAAACGGAATTAGTCACCCGTTTAGGTGCAGCTGCTACGGTAGTTAAAAAAAAGATAGATTCAGTGCGCAGGTACAAAATACCCTTTTCTATAATCTAATGGGGCCTACACATGGGGCAACTGTGTTGAGTGGTCTGAGCGATGCAAGATTGCTCGGATCACTCAGCAAGATCGCTCAGCACACATCGCTGCACAGCGATGTGTGCTGAGCGATGTGTATGCAATGTGTACTTAGCGATTTGTCAGGGCCAGTGTTCTCTGGTGTGAACACTGGCCCTGACTGGTGATCTGACTAGATTTACTCTGCAGGCAGGCTCTTAATCGCCTGGCGATATCGATGCAAGGGGCCACGCAACTCTACCGCTATGGCCCCTACACAAGGAGCGAAGTACAGTAATTGTCTATGCGATCTAGTCAGATCGCTTAGAAAATGGTCTGAAATCACCCCGTGTGTACGCCCCATAACAGCGAAGTCCAAGAGCAAAGCATTTTGTACTTAATAAAACAGATCATGTTGGAGGGCAGGTTTCATATGAGAGATGGGAAGTTAATAAATAGCTCCAAAGGTCCATCAAATGCATACTGTAGAAATGTATATTATTCAGCAGCACATTTGTACAGAGACAGGATTTAATACATTTTGTTTACACAGGCTTGCCTTCCCTCCCGCATTCAACTGGAGGTTCATGATATATACAGGAGCCTCCCGCTGCCCCGCAAACCCCCTCTATCCTCCCAATTACTGGGACCCCTCCATAGAAATCTGGACTGTGAGTCCAGAAATGGTGGGGACGGGGCCCCTTCAGGGACGACATCACAGCCGGCCACTGCGTGGATGTGGGTAGTGGTGGCCAAGCTGCTTTACACAAACAAGAAGTCACTGTGTGTGACTGTTCATCGGGAAGAGCAAAGAGCTGGCAGCCAGTGCTCTGCTGCTACTTCCCTGAAGCTGGCCCCGCCCAACACTGACAGTGATCACTGTGAGGCTTGCTCTCTTCCTGCTCCTGTCACTGTGCCTGCGGTAAGTTGCCTGTCCCACCACTTTGCTGGGTCCCTGCAGCTCATGGAGCACCACAGCCAGGTGTGAATGCTGTATACACTGGGGGAGTGGAGACTGTATATAATGTGTGTGTGTATGTGTGTGTGTGTGTGTAATATGGGGGTGTGTGAATAATCAGTGGCGTAAGTTCATTCCAGTTGCCCGAAGGCAAGATATATATTGGTGCCCCCCCCCCCCCCCACACAAACACACACATACAACCCTATATAACCTTATACAAAATATATATTTCTGTTTAGATAGATAGATAGATAGATAAGATAGATAGATAGATAAGACATATATATTTCAGAACTCAGCCACAGAAGCAATATCGCTGGCTTTTAAATAACTGATTTAAACTTCCAGGGGGAGGAGAGGTGCCCCCTTGGGAGCAGGAGCCCGGCGGCAGATGACTCCATTGCCTCCCAGAGTTCTGCCTCTGTGTATAATGTTATATGGGGGTGCGTGTATAATGTAATATGGGGTGGTGGATGTGTGTAATGTATCATAGTGGTGTTTATATTGAGTGTAATATGGGGATGTGTGTATAATGCAATATGGGGTGGTGGATGTGTGTAATGTATCAGTAGTTGTGTTTATACTGGGTGTAATGGGGGTGTATAATGTAATATGGAGGGGATTGTGTGTAAGGTTATAGCTGTTTGTGTGCTGGGTGTAATATGGGGCTGTGTGTAATGTAATACAATGGTGTGTACTGGCTATAATATGGGGGGTGGATGTGTGTAATTCATACTTACCTATCCTCCCGCAGGAGCCTCCCGGGTGAATACAGAGTCTCCCACAGCCCAGGAAGCCTCATAATTCTACCTTATTCCACCCCCCCCCCCCCCGCCCTGGCAAAATATAGGTAATCTGGGTGTTCCAGAGTCCCCATTGCTCTGGCCAGAATTACTGAGGCCGGCCACCGCAGCATAGGGGTAGCGGTGGCCATGCCCGGAAGCTGTATCCTTACTGTGTCATTATGCCTGTAGCAGTTCTGTGCCCATGAGCTCCCCTCCAAAAGCCAGCTCTGCCAACTCTGCCACCTTTCTACTTTTATTTAGGTGTAAAAAAATGAACAGCTGAAGGCTCCAACTTGGTATACCACAGGTCTCCTGGAACCTCCCATGCTATTGATGTGTGCAGGGTGAGACTGGACCCTCCAAGGTGAGTAGTCATCTCAGGGCCGAAACTAGGGTTTCCGGCGCCCGGGCCAAGGCAGTCATTCGGTGGACCAAATGATCGCCTTGGCCCTGGCGCCGGAGACCCCCCCCTCCCCGCTGACAACATACATACCTCCTGAGTGCAGCCAGCGGGGGTCCGGTGACAGGCAGTGGGGTTCCGGGTAGCCGCTGTAGCGGCAGCTTGACTCCGTCCGTCTCTACCCTCTCCTACTAGCGCGGCGGCGGGAAGCGCTGGTGATGACTTTGAAAAGACTTGCCGGATGCTGATTGGCTGAATTCAGCCCGACGGGGGAGATGGCTGCGGGGCCCTATTCAATGCTGTCTTCCCCGACAGCATTGAACAGGGTTTCACCGCAGAACGAGCCCGACATCACAAGCTGTCGGGCTCGTTCTGCAGAGAAAAGCCGGAAATAGGCGAGCTCCTGGCCGGAACTCGTCTATTTCCGCCCTCAACTCGCGGCCACGCCCCTTTCTCACCGCTCGGCGGCCGGGACATTGAATCCCGACCGCCGAGCTCCAGTCGAGCAAAGCGAGAACGGGACAGGGGCACGGCTGGAGAGTTTGCTCGACAGCCGTACCCCTGACATTGAATACCCCCCTTTATCTGCCTCTGTTTCTCTCACACTCTCCTCTCTGACACCCTCTACCACACCCACTCTCCCCCTCTCTCTCACACCCACTCTCCCCCTCTTTCTCACATCCTCTCTCACCCACCCACTCTCTCCCTCTCTCATACAGGGCCAGATTCTGTAAGCTTCAAAAGTGATAAGATCCAGAGTGATAAACAGCCAGCCAATCAGCTCCTACCTGCCATGCCACAGGCTGTGTTTGAAATATGTCAGGCAGGAGCTGATTGGCTGGCTGTTTATCACTCTCCATTTTATCACTTTTGAAGCTTAGAGAATCTGGCCCACACTCTGCCTCACATTCACCCACACTGCTTCTCACACTCCTCTATCCTTCTCACACTCTCCCTCTCTCTCTGACACACACACACACACACACACACACACACACACACACACACACACACACACACACACACACACACACACACACTGTCCTTCCCTCTCTCTCTAACACACACACTCTCTCTCTCTCTCTCACACAGACACACACACTCCCTTCCTCTCTCACACCTACAGTCTCTCCATATCACTCTTTCAAACACTTGCTCTCTCTCTCTCTCTCACACAGACACACACACCATACTTGCCTACTTTTGAAAAGCAAAATGAGGAAGATTTTAGATGATCGCAAAATGCACTGAGAGCAGCGTCGCGCATCATTATATACATACATATATAGAGATCAGTGGACCGGCACTCTGTTTCTGCTGTCGGGGTCAATATGCTTGCCTGGGTGCCTGCTTCAGTGTACATGTGTTCAGGTGCGCCAATGTAGATTGCTGTAGAAAGCGTCACTCCAGGGCTTGTGATCAAGTTAACATTTATTGGGTCAACGCCGTTTCGGGCCTCCTGATGACGGGCTGAGGCCCGAAACTGCATTGACACAATAAATTTCCCCTTGATCACAAGCTCTGAAGTGATGCTTTCTACAGCAATCTACATATATATATATACATGCATACATACAGTATATATATATATATATATAGATATAGATATATAGAGAGAGAGAGAGGAAATTATAAAGTCGGAGTATGGAACAAACCAGAGGACTTAGTTCTGCGCGCGCCGAAGGCGCGCGCGCTCTGCAAAAGGGGGTGTGGCCATGGGAAAAGGGGTGTGTCTTTATGTGAAGTGTACCACACCACATACCTCTTATACACCACACTAGTCGGACTCCTTATACTATCTAGTACTAGTGCCCTTACACATTGTACCACACAGTATGAGACAAAATTCAAGGACAAAGGGACAGGGAGAGTGACATCAGAGAGACAGTGGGAACACAGAGAGAGTGACAGCAGGGACACAGACAGCCACATATGTACTGTATATTGGGCATCATGGTATGTGGCATATGCTCATTATACATATGCCACACACCGTGATGCTCCATTATACATATATGCCACACACCAATGCCCATTATAAATATGCCGCACACCATGATGCTCATTATACATATGCCGCACACCGTGATGCCCATTATAAATATGCCACACACCGTGATGCTCATTATACATATGCCACAGACCGTGAATCCCATTATACATATGTCACACACCCTGATGCCCATTATACATATGCCACACACCCTGATGCCCATTATACATATGCCACACACCGTGATGGCCATTATACATATGCCACACACCGTGATGCCCATTATACATTTGCCACACACCGTGATGCCCATTATACATACGCCACACACCGTGATGCCCATTATAAATATGCCGCACACCGTGATGCTCATTATACATATGCCGCATACTGTGATGCCCAATATACATATACCACACACCGTGATGGCCATTATACATATGCCACACACAGTGATGGCCATTATACATATGCCCCACACCGTGATGCCCATTATACATATGCCACACACAGAGATTCCCATTATACATATGCCACACACAGAGATTCCCATTATACATATGCCACAGACCGTGAATCCCATTATACATATGTCACACACCCTGATGCCCATTATACATATGCCACACACCGTGATGGCCATTATACATATGCCACACACCGTGATGCCCATTATACATATGTCACACACCCTGATGCCCATTATACATATGTCACACACCCTGATGCCCATTATACATATGTCACACACCGTGATGCCCATTATACATATGTCACACACCCTGATGCCCATTATATATATGTCACACACCAATGCCCATTATACATATGCCACACACCGTGATGGCCATTATACATATGCCAAACACTGTGATGCCCATTATAAATATGCCACACACCGTGATGCTCCATTATACATATGCCACACACCGTGATGCCCATTACACTTATGTCCCACACCGTGATGGCCATTATTCATATGCCAAACACTGTGATGCCCATTACACGTATGCCGCACACCATGATGCCCATTATACATATGCAGAACACCGTGATGCCCATTATATATATATATGCCACAGACCGTGATGCCCATTATACATATGCCACACACCTTGATGCCCATTATACATATGCCACACACCGTGATGCTCTATTTTACATATGCCACACACCGTGATACCCATTATACATATGCCACACACCGTGATACCCATTATACATATGCCACACCATGATGCCCATTATATATATATGCCACACACCGTGATGGCCGTTATGCATATATGCCGCACACCGTGATGCCCATTCTAAATATGCTGCACACCGTGATGCCCATTATAAATATGCCGCACACCGTGATGCTCATTATACATATGCCACACACCGTGATGCCCATTATACATATGCCACAGACCGTGAAGCCCATTATACATATGTCACACACCCTGCTGCCCATTATACATATGCCACACACCGTGATGCCCATTATACATATGTCACACACCCTGATGCCCATTTTACATATGCCGCACACCGTGATGCCCATTATACATATGCCACACACCGTGATGCCCATTATACATATGCCACACACCGTGATGCCCATTATACACATGCCACACACCGTGATGCTTATTAAACATACCAAAATAGACGGCTCCGGTAGTCAACCACATGTTCTTGCCAACAGCTGCCCTACTGATTTGAGAAGTTTAGCGATATAGTGGCTTAGACCGTGCCCGCCCAAAAAGCAGAAATGACAGAATGACTATAGTAAGCTATCCCATGTTCATTATTATTTCACATAACAGTAGTCATGGGAACATGACAAACAGGTGACAAGCTGTATGAAAGCTTGTCAGTGGCACACACTGCAACCTACATACACTTACACCGCATATATATATATATATATATATATATATATATACACATATACATACACACACGTATACATGTATACACATATATATATATATATATATATATATATATATATACATATATATATATATATATACACACTTATACATAATATATATATATATATATATATATATATCTTTTAAGTGCCCCTTGTAGGAAGGCAGGCAGCTAGAAAATTAATGGGGCATGACGACAGGAGTAGTGGAGCATGTCTTGGGACGGGAGCCAGTCGGGGACCAGTGGTGGGGGGAGAGGTGATCGATAAGAAGCAGGCTTAGTGAGTGGGGGAGAGGAATGCAGCTTACAGTCAGAAACAGTCAGTTAACTTTAAGCTTTTACTTACTGGCTGCTGCGGCTGCTGCTCCTTACACAGCTGAGACGAGTCTGACACATACTTGCCTACCCTCCCGCATTTAGCGGGAGTCTCCCGTTTTTCCAATCATTCTCCCGCCCCCCGCAAATCCCTGGGGTTCTCCCGCTTTTTTGTCCCCTTTCCAATAAAAACGTAATGCGCATGCGCGAACGCGTCATTGTGGGGGCGGGGCCTAAATGCGCGACGCCGTGACGTAATTAGGAAGGCCACCGCGGGGCTGTGTGGGTAGCGCTGGCCTGAGCGTGCAGGAGCGGCACTGGCAGCGGCAGTGGACTGAGGCATTGGCAGACAGTGAGTCGGGCAGCGGGAGCCGGGAGCACACAAGAGTGTCAGACTCGTCTCAGCTGTGTAAGGAGCAGCAGCCGCAGCAGCCAGTAAGTAAAAGCTTAAAGTTAACTGACTGTTTCTGACTGTAAGCTGCATTCCTCTCCCCCACTCACTAAGCCTGCTTCTTATCGATCACCTCTCCCCCCACCACTGGTCCCCGACTGGCTCCCGTCCCAAGACATGCTCCACTACTCCTGTCGTCATGCCCCATTAATTTTCTAGCTGCCTGCCTTCCTACAAGGGGCACTTAAAAGATATATATATATATATATATATATATATTATGTATAAGTGTGTATATATATATATATATATGTATATATATATATATATATATATATATATATATGTGTATACATGTATACGTGTGTGTATGTATATGTGTATATATATATATATATATATATATATATATGCGGTGTAAGTGTATGTAGGTTGCAGTGTGTGCCACTGACAAGCTTTCATACAGCTTGTCACCTGTTTGTCATGTTCCCATGACTACTGTTATGTGAAATAATAATGAACATGGGATAGCTTACTATAGTCATTCTGTCATTTCTGCTTTTTGGGCGGGCACGGTCTAAGCCACTATATCGCTAAACTTCTCAAATCAGTAGGGCAGCTGTTGGCAAGAACATGTGGTTGACTACCGGAGCCGTCTATTTTGGTATGTTTAATAAGCATCACGGTGTGTGGCATGTGTATAATGGGCATCACGGTGTGTGGCATATGTATAATGGGCATCACGGTGTGTGGCATATGTATAATGGGCATCACGGTGTGCGGCATATGTAAAATGGGCATCAGGGTGTGTGACATATGTATAATGGGCATCACGGTGTGTGGCATATGTATAATGGGCAGCAGGGTGTGTGACATATGTATAATGGGCTTCACGGTCTGTGGCATATGTATAATGGGCATCACGGTGTGTGGCATATGTATAATGAGCATCACGGTGTGCGGCATATTTATAATGGGCATCACGGTGTGCAGCATATTTAGAATGGGCATCACGGTGTGCGGCATATATGCATAACGGCCATCACGGTGTGTGGCATATATATATAATGGGCATCATGGTGTGGCATATGTATAATGGGTATCACGGTGTGTGGCATATGTATAATGGGTATCACGGTGTGTGGCATATGTAAAATAGAGCATCACGGTGTGTGGCATATGTATAATGGGCATCAAGGTGTGTGGCATATGTATAATGGGCATCACGGTCTGTGGCATATATATATATAATGGGCATCACGGTGTTCTGCATATGTATAATGGGCATCATGGTGTGCGGCATACGTGTAATGGGCATCACAGTGTTTGGCATATGAATAATGGCCATCACGGTGTGGGACATAAGTGTAATGGGCATCACGGTGTGTGGCATATGTATAATGGAGCATCACGGTGTGTGGCATATTTATAATGGGCATCACAGTGTTTGGCATATGTATAATGGCCATCACGGTGTGTGGCATATGTATAATGGGCATTGGTGTGTGACATATATATAATGGGCATCAGGGTGTGTGACATATGTATAATGGGCATCACGGTGTGTGACATATGTATAATGGGCATCAGGGTGTGTGACATATGTATAATGGGCATCAGGGTGTGTGACATATGTATAATGGGCATCACGGTGTGTGGCATATGTATAATGGCCATCACGGTGTGTGGCATATGTATAATGGGCATCAGGGTGTGGAACATATGTATAATGGGATTCACGGTCTGTGGCATATGTATAATGGGAATCTCTGTGTGTGGCATATGTATAATGGGAATCTCTGTGTGTGGCATATGTATAATGGGCATCACGGTGTGGGGCATATGTATAATGGCCATCACTGTGTGTGGCATATGTATAATGGCCATCACGGTGTGTGGTATATGTATATTGGGCATCACAGTATGCGGCATATGTATAATGAGCATCACGGTGTGCGGCATATTTATAATGGGCATCACGGTGTGTGGCGTATGTATAATGGGCATCACGGTGTGTGGCAAATGTATAATGGGCATCACGGTGTGTGGCATATGTATAATGGCCATCACGGTGTGTGGCATATGTATAATGGGCATCAGGGTGTGTGGCATATGTATAATGGGCATCAGGGTGTGTGACATATGTATAATGGGATTCACGGTCTGTGGCATATGTATAATGAGCATCACGGTGTGTGGCATATTTATAATGGGCATCACGGTGTGCGGCATATGTATAATGAGCATCATGGTGTGCGGCATATTTATAATGGGCATTGGTGTGTGGCATATATGTATAATGGAGCATCACGGTGTGTGGCATATGTATAATGAGCATATGCCACATACCATGATGCCCAATATACAGTACATATGTGGCTGTCTGTGTCCCTGCTGTCACTCTCTCTGTGTTCCCACTGTCTCTCTGATGTCACTCTCCCTGTCCCTTTGTCCTTGAATTTTGTCTCATACTGTGTGGTACAATGTGTAAGGGCACTAGTACTAGATAGTATAAGGAGTCCGACTAGTGTGGTGTATAAGAGGTATGTGGTGTGGTACACTTCACATAAAGACACACCCCTTTTCCCATGGCCACACCCCCTTTTGCAGAGCGCGCGCGCCTTCGGCGCGCGCAGAACTAAGTCCTCTGGTTTGTTCCATACTCCGACTTTATAATTTCCTCTCTCTCTCTCTATATATCTATATCTATATATATATATATATATACTGTATGTATGCATGTATATATATATATGTAGATTGCTGTAGAAAGCATCACTTCAGAGCTTGTGATCAAGGGGAAATTTATTGTGTCAATGCAGTTTCGGGCCTCAGCCCGTCATCAGGAGGCCCGAAACGGCGTTGACCCAATAAATGTTAACTTGATCACAAGCCCTGGAGTGACGCTTTCTACAGCAATCTACATTGGCGCACCTGAACACATGTACACTGAAGCAGGCACCCAGGCAAGCATATTGACCCCGACAGCAGAAACAGAGTGCCGGTCCACTGATCTCTATATATGTATGTATATAATGATGCGCGACGCTGCTCTCAGTGCATTTTGCGATCATCTAAAATCTTCCTCATTTTGCTTTTCAAAAGTAGGCAAGTATGGTCTGACACTCTTGTGTGCTCCCGGCTCCCGCTGCCCGACTCACTGTCTGCCAATGCCTCAGTCCACTGCCGCTGCCAGTGCCGCTCCTGCACGCTCAGGCCAGCGCTACCCACACAGCCCCGCGGTGGCCTTCCTAATTACGTCACGGCGTCGCGCATTTAGGCCCCGCCCCCACAATGACGCGTTCGCGCATGCGCATTACGTTTTTATTGGAAAGGGGACAAAAAAGCGGGAGAACCCCAGGGATTTGCGGGGGGCGGGAGAATGATTGGAAAAACGGGAGACTCCCGCTAAATGCGGGAGGGTAGGCAAGTATGACACACACTCTGTTTCTATCTCACACACACTCCCTCTCTGCCCTTTTTGCCTGCATACTCCCTCCGTGTGTCTCTCTCACAAACTCTCATCTCTTTCAGTCTCTCACCCTACCCCTCTCTCACACACACACACTCTTTCTGTCCCACCTGTGTCTCTCAAACATGCATTCTCTGTCTTTTCTTCTATCACAGGCACTCTCACACACACACATGCACCGATAGGTAGCAAGGAAGGCAGAAATGTATGATGTAGTGCTACAGGCAGCAACCTCCACATCTGAATCAGGCCCAGTGTGTTCCAGAGTTTTCTTCTGCCACTGCAGGACACACCTCTTAGTGGCCATAGGTACACCCATAGATGACGTTAGACACGCCCACCGGGCGGAGCATGACACACCCTCGGCGGCATCTATAGCAGATAAAATTTCCCTGAAACTAGTTTTCAAAAGTAGGCAAGTATGATTATACACCATGAAATAATCAGATCACAAAAAATCATGGTATTTATTAGTTTTGCATTTCATTGCTGATTGTGGTTAAAGCATTAATTGTGTGATCATCTACAACAGGGAAAAGGAAGGGCAAGAGTGAATGCAAATACACACCACATGTTGTCCATCTCATGCCAATAAATCTAATACCTATAGTTCTAGAATAAAAATGCCATTAGCTGCCAGCACTGAATAAAATACAAAGGTGTCATCAGAGGCGTAACCAGATATTTGTAGGCCCCATAGCAAAAGTTTGTAATGGCCCCCTATTTAGCAACTGATGGTGATAAATGTATGCAAAACATATTAGTTTGACAGCAAAGATGGGCCCCCTTCAGCTCTGGGCCCCATAGCAGCTGCAACCCCTGCACCTATGGTAGTTACGCCCCTGGGTGTCATCCGTGATTTCAAGGGACACTAGATACAGACTATTGCTTGTTTATAAACTAGTTATACAACCTTTGTGACTGATGGAGTGTGAGAAATGAGCACTAGTGCAGACGATGGGCTAATCTTGTCTAGCGGCCTGAGGGAAGCCTAATTGCTTGAACCAAAATTATGTGCACAACGTTATCAAACTGACTGTGGAACTAATTATGTTCCGAGTCCCAAGAGAAATTCTGTGTGTCGATTGAGGTGTGTCTAATACACTTTGGGGTCAGGCCCAGGTGTCCGTGTGTGCAAATGTGTTGTGAGCAGTGTCAGGGGCGCCGATTTACATTTTTTCTGGTGGGTGCTCTCCCCCCTAACCCCAGACTACCGCCCCCCCCCCCCCCAGGACTCACCTGCTGCTCGCGTCGGGGATTCTGGCAGCGGTAGCGCCGCAGCGGAGTCCCAGCAGCGGATATGCCGTCAGCAACAGGGTCCCTGCGGAAGATGGGAACTAGCAGCGGTACCGCTACTTGTTCCCATCTGCCGCAGGGACCCCCGCTACTGATGGCATATCCACTGCTGGGACTCCGCCACCGTGGCCCGTGCCGTGTGTGCTCCTCACTTTCCGTGGGTGCTCGGGCCCCGGAGAACCCATGGTTTCGGCGCCTATGAGCAGTGTACACTCACAGACACACACACACACACACACACACACAACACTAGTCAGTGCCTGTAATATCAAAACTGTATTAGCAGAAATGCATTCATTAAATTATGGGAGATGTGATATTATTGGTACCAGTTAATATAAACTAAAGGCAACTTGTATATTAATATCATACATTTAAATTAGGTCCCATTAAACCCTTAAGCCAACATCTTAAACCAGCTACAGTTATAAAATACTGCTTGCGAAATGTATTTCTACAGTATCTATTTATTGTCTAATTGATTTCCTTGCTCCATTGACAGCTGCTCCATTGACTCCATTGACACTGTCAGCTTTCTCCCGTTTGAATTCAATAATACATTCCCCATAGACAGAATCAGAAAAAACCTGGTTTGCGTAATAAATATATTCAGCATTATACAGTATGTTAATAAGCCATTAAATACACTTCATAAATATACATTTTCCTCAATAAATGACTGTGTTTTCCATTTACAATAGAAGTCAAGGGTAGTGGGATACAAGAAAGGGGTGTGGATCAGTTGGCCCCCAGCCAGTTGTTAGACAGTCATTCGGTCGACACCATTATGTCGACAAGCATTTAGGTCGACATGTGTCTAGGTCGACATGCAGAAATGTTTGACATGAGTCTAGGTCGACATGGGTTAGGTCGACAGGGTCATAATGTCGACAGGATCATTAGGTCGACATGGGTTAGGTCTACAGTCAAAAGGTCGACATGGGGTTTTTCACTGTTTTTTGACCCGAATGTCAACACAGTCAACATGGACAAAGTGCGCTGCGCTCGCCATGCTTTAGGCTCGGCACACTATTTTATTCTCCCACCATGTCCTCAGGGATGGTAGGGCATGAAATACCATCTGTCGGCACATATCAGCTCAAAAAACAGTGAAAAACCCCATGTGGACCTTTTGACTGTCGACCTAACCCATGTCGACCTAATGACCCTGTCGATCTTCTTGCATGTGACCTAAATTAATATGAACCTAAAGTTGTCAACCTAATGACTGTCTAACAACTTGCTGGTGACCCGATGACCGTATCCCCAAGAAAATGCTCTGTTCCTGGACTTCCCCGGTAATGTATGATTGCCATAACCTGTGGTCATAGGTGCCGATTCTGTGGGTGCTTGAGGGCCCGAGCACCCACGGAAATTGATGAGCACCCACCCGCTCAGCAGCGGCCCACCCGCCCATGTCCCATTGCACTCCCCCTCCCTCGTCGCTGGCACGGGTACTGTGTGGGCATTTATGTATTTGGCACTGTGGGGGGGATTTTTGTACCTGCACTGTGTGGACATTTATGTATTTGGCACTGTTGCCATAATTTGAATATTGGAGACAACTGTTCTGTGTAATATAAATCAGTACTATTTTGTGGTCACACCCCTTTCCCATGAAGCCACTCCCCTATATTTTTGGCTTGAGCACCCACCAGCAAAAACATAAATCGGCACTTATACCTGTGGGGAGCTAGATAATTGATAAGAAAGGGGTTTCACCACAGGTGATGTAATCCCACATTACCAGGGAACTCCAGGAACAGAGCATTTTCTCCCTCATGGAGAGGGCCAGGTAGGCAAGTATGGGCTGATGTAACATGTGCAGAGAGAGTTAGATTTGGGTGAGATTTGTACTTCAAATTGATAACTTGGTACTTGTTTTCTAGCACGGCGCCCCCGATTTCCATCGCAGTGCATCGCATCGCATGCCATATAGTGGCATGCGATGCATGCAATGCGATGTTTAATTGTACAAGTACCCTGATGGGTGCTTACAATGTTAAATGCACCCCCATTGTCAACGCCAACCCAAAGCGTGGTGAGCACCGCGAGCCCGCGAGGGGCGGCGGTACACGTCCTCCGACCTTTTCATACCCCCACTATCCACGTCGGCGTGGAGTTGATTTTAGATAGTGTGGCGAGCGCAGCGAGCCACCGATCCCGAAGCATGGCGAGCGCACGCGGATTACTTAACATGTATTCCGCGTCCCCTCGCCACGCTAAAATCAACTCCACGCCGACGTGGATAGTGGGGGTATGAAAAGGTCGGAGGACGCGTACTGCCACTCCTCGCGGGCTCGCTGCACTCGCCACGCTTCGGGTTTGCGTTGATAGTGGGGTGGCGTTGACAATGGGGGTGCATTTAACATTGTAATCACCCATCAGAGTGGTTGTACAATTAAAAATCGCATCGCATGCCATTTGCTGGCATGCGATGCTATGCAATATTTAATTGTACATTCCGGGTCATTTACCCGAATATCGCATCGCATACCATCGCATACGTTATGCCATGGTATGCGATGGGCGCCGTGCTAGGAAACAAGTACCGATAACTATATTGCAGTGTAAAAATAAAGCAGCCAGTATTTACCCGGCACAGAAACAAAAAACACCCGAAATCTAACTCTTTTTGCACATGTTACATCAGCCCCACCTGCAATGCACATGTTTTTGTCCACTAGAGAGTGAATTTGTGAACCAGAAGAAACCCCATAGGGTGCAGTCTATATTGTGTATTTATATGTACAGCTTTGGCCAAAAACTTTGAGAATTAAACAAATATTAATTTTCACAAAGTCTGCGTCAGCTTTTATGATGGCAATTTGCATATTTTCCAGAATGTTATGAAGAGTGATCAAATGAATTGCAATTAATTACAAAGTCCCTCTTTGCCATGACAATGAACTGCATTTCAGCCCTGTCACAAAAGGACCAGCTGACAGGTCAGTGATTCTCTCTTTAACACAGGTGAGAGTGTTGATGAGGACAAGACTGAGATCAATCTATCACTGTCATGCTGATTGAGTTATGGTGCCCATACACGTTACAATTATTGTATACAATATTGTATACAATATCGCATCTCATCGCATCTCGGTTTTGCGATGAGATGAGATCTAGTCCAAAAAGTATGTGCTGCACATACTTGTTGGACTAGATCTCATCTCATCGAAAAAAACGAGATGCGTTGAGATGCGATATTGTATACAATATTGTATACAATAATTGTAACGTGTATGGGCACCTTTAGAATAACATACTGGAATCTTTAAAAGGAGGGTGGTTCTTGAAACCAGTGTTCTTTCTCTGTTAACCATGGTTACCTGCATGGAAACAGGTGTAGTCATCTCATCAATGCTTTGTAAAAAAAAAGGCTCCACAGGCAAGGATATGGCTACTAGTAAGATTGCACCTCAATCAACCATTTATTGGATAATCAAGAACTTCATGGAGAGAGGTTCAATAGTTGTGCCCCATAAATAACCAGCTGTAGGACTGGGGCACTACCAGTGCAGAGCATGCTCAGGCATGGCAGCAGAGAGATGTGAGTGCATACAGATGGAGTAGGTCTCATCCTTGCTGGCGGTTAGCCAGGACGTCCCCTCTGGCGACCCGCCAGCAGCCTCGCCAGCTAATATACTGAGACGCGCGTGCGTCTCCGTCGCCAGCGCGACGGAAACCATGTCCTGTTAGGGGGGTTAGGGGGGGGGGGGTGCGGGCAGGCGGCGGGGACCCCGGGTTACCGCCGGCAAGCCGGTGGGGACCCGGGGGAACGGATGGAAGCGCCGTCGGAAGGGGACACGCGCGCCTCGTGTGCGCGCGTCCCCTTCTCGCCATCGCCATGGCGCTGGCGGGGGATGGCGGCTGGCGACGCCAGCGCCATCCCCTGCCAGGATGAGAGCTGCTCCATCTGTATGCACACACAGGGCCTTATTCTGGTTGGTGCGGCCGGGCCGTACGCGTACGTTCTGGGGTTTTTCATGATCTGCGCATGCGTACATTCGCTAATGCGCAGGCGCGAACACTCCACAACGCTTACGGACGGGTCTCTCCATGCGAAAAAACCTGTACGCGAGAGTACGGGCATTGGGGGCGGCATAGGGGCGTGTTGAGGGGAGCGGCCGAAATAATGAGGGAAAATGGGCGTAAACATGGGCGTACACGGGGGTGTGCACCAAAAATGAACGGTGCTACTACCGCACGATCGACTAAAGCACCGTTCATTTCGGACACAAAACAGGCGGCCGCCAACCGCCACCTCAGACCACCCCTACAGATACCGCATGCCAGCGTGCGCCTGGGTTTGCTAATTTACGCTGATTACTACTCAAACACATACACCTGAATGTAATAACCAATGCTGCAGTCTATTAAGTCCAAACCATGATTTCACTACCTGCAAGCCACACACAGCACTCAAACACATTGGAAGCTTATCTTTCTATACTTCTCTACATTTAAAGGTTTGTTTAATTTAAGGTAAGAATCTTTTTAAGACCTGCTTATATATGCTAAGGTAGGTATTTGTTAAACAGTTATACACATTCACTACGTGCTTTCATAGACTTTACACAGTAGCACACTCAATCTACACAAGTCGACATGTGTCAACGTGTTCACTCTAATACAAACATAGGTTTTGTATTTATGATACAATAACATAAACCACATCTAACACCTACAAAGGATGTTTCAGCAATGTTTTAAGCCCATGCCCACTATTTTGCACATTAATTAATTCAATCAATTAATTAATTTTCATAATTATAGTTGAAAGGCAAGATTTGCAGGTCCATATATGTGAAGGGTATGCCAGCGTACACGGACGTACGCTCACTCTCACGAGCGGTGACATAAGCTGAGTTTTCTATTGAAAACAATAGGGACCCGTCCGTGCAAGCTGGCGTACGCTCAGATAGCCGCAAGAAGTCGGTGGGAAGACGGACGAGAGACGTCCGTAAACGGTGGCGTACGCTCAATTGTACGCCAGTTGTCGGAGTGTAAGGGCTGGTCCGTCCGTGTACGTTGGCGTACGCTCAATTGTACGCCACTCCCCTTCGACGTTGTTTCTGCCCGTACGTATGCGGCTGAGTTGTGGGTGGACTTAACCCCAACGGCCGCGTACGGAGAGCGTACGCTAATAGTGACCGTACGCACGTTTGGCCGCTCCGATCAGAATAACCTCCACAGTGAGGCAAAGACTTTTGTAGGATGGTCTGGTGACAAGAAGGGCAGCAAAGAAGCTACTTATCTCCAGGAAAAACATCGGGTACAGGGATTGTACTGCTGAGGACTGTGGTAAAGTAAATTTCTCTGAAATATTCCCTTTCAGATTGTTTGGTGCAGCTGGAAAAATACTTGTTCAGAGAAAAAAAGAGAAGTGCTATTCTAAAACCATCATTAAAATATATGGTTTGTGCTTCTATAATGTTTAATTTAAAAATGTTATTTTCAATGAGATCAACAATCCTTAAGTTAGCAGAAATAACAACTTGAGTATCACACCACTACATAGCAGTTGTGCAATGCAAAAAGGCTATATACTTCAAACAGCCAAACAGAAATTGGAACTTAGACAAAAAGGTGCAATGAGTACTTCTAACTTTGAAATAATGTCCCTTATTCAGATCTGATCACAGTACACATTTGTTCTCAAAATGAGCAAAGCTATGTGCACTGCAGGTGGGGCAGATGTAACATGTGCAGACAGAGTTAAATCTAATGGTGCCCACACAATAGAATGATTTTTTTACCAATTGGCAGATTTCCGATAAATTGGCCGATATATCATCTGATGTTTACTGATGATCGGTCGAAAATCGGCCGATATCGGTCCGATGCGTCCACTAAGCTATTTGCTTAGTGGGCTATTCTGCGTAGTGAAATTGCATCGCATCGCACGGCACGTGCCGTGCGATGCGATGTGATCTCATTAGTTAATTTATTCACTGCACCCTGACCGCCGATCGCATTGCACGCAAAAATGCATGCGATTTTGCGTGCAATGCGATTTAGCAAAACACCCCCAGTGTACATGTCTATGTGATGCAATGTGATTTAGCACACCACCACTATCCACGTCAACCCGAAGCGTGGCGAGCGGACGCCGAACGCATCCTCCTGACCTTTTCATACCCCCACTATCCACATCGGAGTTGATTTTATACAGTGTGGCGAGCCCGAAGCCCGAATCTGGAATTCCTGTAGGTAGGATTCCAGATTCTGGCGCGCGGTGCCTCTTTGACGTTTGTTGTGCCATTTACAGGATCCCACAGCCGTTCAATGTTCTGTATGTGAACCCCTGTATTTGGATCTACCAAATTGAACCGGTGGTTCACCCGAGCATGGTGGTACCCTGCCTGCATAGGCGAATCTAGGGGGTGGTCCGGGGGTGCACAGGACCACCCATTAGCCCATTTTGTAGCTGAGGGATGGGGCTTTCCAACGAGCCCAGCCCCGTGTCTCTAGCCCCCTGGGAACCGGAGATACGGCCAAGCAAAGGTGGAATGTTTTCCCCATAGGATAACATGGGACCCACTAATTCTGACCCCCACCCAGTTCAACGGCTGCCAGTTCACCCTTCGGCATCACTGAAGCTTGAGGTTGATCTCAGTCGAACCCAAATCGCTGGGCCTTCAATCTGATACCAGGATGGATCCATATGGGTTAATTGGTGTCACCCCTGCAGCTTCCGCTCCAATTCTTCTCCCTGCTTTCACCTCAGCCCGTCCCCCCTTTAATCATGTGGTGCCAGCGCCCGGCGTGCTTCTCCGACGTCACGCACAACAACAGCGCGCACAATATTTCAAATGTCCACTCGGCTAGAGGGGTTCCCAGGAGGGGAGTGGGAGCGTGCTCTGTGTTGCGCTCTGCTCCTTTCCCCATAGAAGCAGCTGCACCGCTCTCTATCTCTCCCTGCAGCAGCAGCCAAGGCTCATATAAAAATTTACAGTAAGTGGCACTTTTGGGGGCATTGCTTAAGGGACGCTACAAGTGGCGGTATGTGGGGGCATTACGCAAAATGTGTGGCTTAATGTGTAAGGGGCATTACGGTGTGCAGCATCATGTGTAAGCGGCATTATGTGTGCAGCATCATGTGTAAGGGACATTATGTGTGCAGCATCATGTGTAATGGGTACTATGGTGCGCGGCATCATGTGTAATGGGTACTATGGTGTGCGGCATCATGTGTAATGGGTACTATGGTGTGCAGCATCATGTGTAATGGGTACTATGGTGTGCAGCATCATGTGTAATGGGTACTATGGTGCCATCAAGCAAGAACCCCCTATCAATGAGCACGTAGGTAAGCAGCACTTATGTGGCAAATATGTAATGGGCATTACGGTTTGTTATATAGTATGTAATGGGCATCATGATGTGTGGCACAATGTGTAATGGGCATTATGGTGTGTGGCCTTATGTGTAATTGGCATTACGGCGTGTGGCTTTATGTGTAATGGGTATTACGGAGTTTGCTAAAATGTGTAATGGTCATTACTGTGTATGGTCTAAAGTGTAATACCATACTCCTTTTTGTGATGCCACGCCCCCTTCCCATGAGGCCACGCCCCCTTTTTGCCGCGCGGCTGCGCCGCGCAAAGGTCCCCCTACTATTGTGTCTAGATCTGGGACCACCCATTACCATAATTCTAGATTCGCCTATGCCTGCCTGTTCCAGCTTCTCCGTGTTATAGGCACGCCAGCAATCGGAGTAGATGGTCGTCCCCGGTTCAATGCTTTGGTTTATGGCGGCCATCAGGGTACTGGCTTCCCGTCTTTCTACACGTGTCACAAAGCACTCACCAGTCTCTCTGCAAATGCCTCCGAATAGCCACTGCTGAGGCAGCTTCCGTCCCACATAGCTCTTCCTCTGTACAAAGAGGCTCTCATAGTTACAGAGGGGGTTATTCTAGTTCTCGCTTTCTGACAAAATCCTTCTTAGATGGACAAAACCATGTGCACTGCAGGTGGGGCAGATGTAACATGTGCAGAGAGAATTAGATTTGGGTGCGGGTTTACTTCTAAGTGAGATCTATATTGCAGTGTAAAAATAAAGCAGCCAGTATTTACCTTGCACAGAAACAAAATAACTCACCAAATCTAATTCTCTCTGCACATTTTACATCTGCCCCACCTGCAGTGCACATGGTTTTGTCCATCTAAGAAGGATTTTGTCACAAAGAGTGAACTAGAATAAGGCCCATAGTTACATAGTAGATAAGGAGGATGAATAAAGACTTGCATCCATCGAGTTCAACCTGGGTTTTAATAGCTTATCCCTTGTAAAAGACAGAGTGTGAGTCATTTTTAAAGACAGAATATGATTCTTATTAGTACCCTTGGATGTTTTTATCCTATAGATGCTTGTCCAACCTTATTTTAAATGTATTTATTGTGTTCGCCGACACCACCTCTCCAGGAAGAGAGTTCCACAGTTTGACTGCTCTGACCGTAAAGAAATTTTTTCTATTGAGGGAACAAAATCTTCTTTCTTCTAATCTAAACTCGTGCCCTCTCATCGAAAAATATCACTGACTCCTCCTCTGTCTGCGGCAAGCTGAACATTGTGACAGGTTCTGTAGCCATTAAACTGTCACTTCACCTTCAGCTCTGACAGGGACACTGACTGTCTGGCAGCAGGAACACTACGCTACTTCTGACTGACTACACTATGCGGGAACACTACGCTGATTCTGACAGCGCCGCTACGCTAACTGCGTAACGGCCGCCGTGCTAATACATGAAATACACAAGTACCATTAACTAGTGAGATCGCATTGCATCGCACGCCACGAAACCACTTGCCTGAAATCTTTTGTCCAGAACGGACAAAACATTTCAAGGCTAATTTATGCCCACATCTTAAGATCGCAGATCTTTCTAGTGTGTGGGCACCTTTACTCTCTCTATACATGTTACATCAGCACCACCTGCAGTGCACATGGTTTTGCCCATTTTGAGAACAAATTTGTACTGCGATCAGATCTGATCTCCCTTATCACTGCTGCATACATCTATCCCTGAATTAGTGGTAGTACCTCAGTTATTTTTATTTAACTGTCTGTGCTCAAGCAAAGATATCCTTAAAACATTTGCTAATAGTGTGCCTTGATGACCCAGTTGGGAAACCCTGCCCCAAGAGAATTATTGGTTAAGCAGAGGTAATTTAATATTAAACGCGCTGCAAGTTTCAGTGGAGCATATTAAAACACCAAAGCAACTCAACATTGCTCAGGTGCAGGGATAGCTAATCTGACATTCAGCTGTCCCTGCGATCTATATTACAGCTATAGACTGGGGCATAGCCAGAACATTGAATGGGCCCCTGTCCCAATGCTTCCAGAGAGACACCTCTCCACAGCTGCTGTTAGTTTTATGACCCATAATAATGTCCTGGTTAATTTCTTGAGTTTATTGGTAAGATTGCCACCATGTGTGGAGTTTGTATAGTCTCTCAGTACTTGCGTGGTGTTCCTTGATTTCCTCCTACACTCTACAGGTATCATACTTACCTCTCCTTGCAAAAAGAACTCAGAAGGGTTCCAGCAGAGATCTCTTATGTGGAGGGGACCTGTAGACTGGCTTTGACATTTTCCGGTGATCCATTTCCCGTGACTGTTCCTTCATTTGGACACTGAAGCGCGTTTTAGAAACTTTTTCATCTGGTTCTCCACCTTCTCCGGGAATCTGTGGGAAGGTCCAGTTCTTTTTAATAAGGAGGCTACAGACGTCACTGTGTTCCTTGGCATTGTTGAACCCCTGTTTTGAAGCAGAGAAGAGGACACGTTCCTCTCCCAATAGGGACGTACGCTATTATTCACCTTTGAGGCACCGGTGGAGGGAGCAACCTATCCTTACTTATTGTAATGAAGAAATACCGTGTTGCCCCTTTAAATAGACGAAGCAAACATTTTCCCACACTTACTGTGTACCTTGCAGTTCTTCCACTTCAATAGGGCATTCTGGGAACAAATATGCAAATTAAGAGAACTCCTTTTATTTGCTTCATTCTAATAATGTGGTGATACATTTTATCCATAACACATTGATGTTTCTGAAGGCACAAAACGTGTCTTCCAAACTAAAGGAACATGCCTTTTTAGCACTGAACAAGGATCCTTACTACTTGTTCCCAAGTCCTTTATCTATTCTCTTCAGTTCCCTTAAGGGCCTAATTATTAAAAAGCATTAAAATAAATACTATTTTTAACAGCCAAAATACCCCCCACACACAAAAAAAACAACATTCCACAGCCACTGGACAAAAGACAGATTTTTTTGTCTTTATTCTTCTGGGTCTCTTATTCATCTGGAGTGTTCTGGAGTAAGCTTGCTCCAAGATCTCTGGGAACTGTAATTGTGTCTCATTAATTCTTACAGTAATGTAGAGTAACTATACGGAGCATGCAATTAGTGGCTCGCTCAGTCAATAGAGCAGCTAATCAGCTGACAAAGGATTGTGCGCCAGACCCCTTCGCCTGAAAGGAAGAGTTACTATTGTCATAAGTTTGAGAAATGCAGGCAGACATGTTGAATTACTGCAAAACAACAATGAATGTTGCTTTTTAGCTTATTTTGAGAGGCTATTTAATAATTTGTGTGCTTAATAAAAATGTATATTTAAGGAGAGAAATAAAACTTTTCTGAGAGAAAGCAACTTTTAAACTATGACCTTTCTATCTGCTTCTACTTATCATTTCTAGCACAGTCTATATGTTTAGTTCCTTATTCTGGTTCACACGCAAAGGCAAATTCCTTCTCAAATGTACAAAACCATGTGCAATGTGGGGGGGGGGGGGGCACAGATGTAACATGGGCAGAGATTTGGGTGAGTTATTTTGTTTCTGTGCATGGAAAATACTGACTGCTTTTTTTTTATACATTGCAATTTAGATCTCACATTGAAGTAACCCCCCCCAAATCTAATTCTTTCAGCACGAGTTACTTCTGCCCCCCCTGCAGTGCACATGGTTTTGTCCATTTCAGAAGGAAGTTGCCTTTGCGAGTGAACCACAATAACCCCCTTATGCTGCGTTCTCATTGCCGCCCCTGCAAAATCCCGTGTTTTTGTTCCCGTGTTTTTGGCGGGGCACAGAGCATCTCAGCTCTACAGACCCCATTCATACTGCACCTTAGACCCGGGAAATTCCTGTGTCTGCCCCGTTCACACTGCTTCCCCTGGTATGCCTGCCATTAAGTGTGTGGCATCTAAGAGCAGCTTTGATTGGATGTTTAAAAAGTATCTTTGATTGGCTGTTTAAAAAGCAGCTTTGAGCAATGCAATGAACTTTATTTTTTGCATTTTGTGAGAAAAACACGGGTCTAACCTGTTCACACTGCCATACACCCGTGTATTACCCAGGAAAAACCCTGAATAACACCCGGGAATTTCACAAAGACCCTTTCACACAGAGACGCGACACGGGAAATTACTGCTTGCCATGGCAAATACCCGGGTTTTTGGGGCAGTGAGAACGGGGTATTAGTTAGAACTAACTGGTTGCTATGCACAGCTCCACTTTCTCTCTGTGGAAGGGTTAATACATAACTCCCCCAGTATAAAGCAAGTTGATCTTGTATTTAAACATTTAAAATGATCTATATGTCCTGAGATGATCCTTTTCTCAATATTTGGTATTTCCCAACTATTTATTGTAGATGTAAAATTTGACAAATGCATTTCATTTAGCCATAGTACCACAGGATTTTTGACAACACATAGGGGTTTATTCTAGTTCATTCTTTCTGACAAAATCCTTCTTAGATGGACAAAACCATGTGCACTGCAGGGGGGCAGATGTAACATGTGCAGAGAGAATTAGATTTGGGTGAGTTATTTTGTTTCTGTGCAGGGAAAATACTGACTGCATGATTTTACACTTCAATATAGATCTCACTTTGAAGAAAAACCCCACCCAAATCTAATTCTCTCTGCACAAGTTACATCTGCCCCACCCGCAGTGCACATGGTTTTGTCCATCTAAGAAGGATTTTGTCAGAAAGAATGGACTAGAATAACCCCCATAGTCCAATTAAGACCTTATGTGAGAGTGGTCTGTTCATTTAATGGTCAATGTTCTTTGGCTTCAACAAAATGTCCACTTTGTTTTACTTAATGGCTATAGTGCAGTGGTTCCCAAACTGTGTGCCTAGGCACCCTGGGGAGTCTCAGGACACTTGCAGAGGTGCCTTGGGTTGGTTGACCAGGATCAATTCATATTATTTATGGGCAATGTAACAGGCAAAACTAGTGCTGGCAGCTGCCAATCATAATATATGTGAACGAACAGAAGCAAATCCTGTCCCTCAGCACATAATTGTGATATATAAACATGATGTACTAAAATTCAATATTTTTTTTCTTAATTTCTCAATCAGAAACATTTGATTAATTTAGTGATTAATTTATGCTTCATTCGATTTTACTCTTACATACATTATTAAAATTTCTAATTCTGTGGTTACTCTGACAAGTTTTCTTTCACCAGTATCAACTGTTTGGTATCCCTTCATCTCATAATCCTATAATTTACTAGGAGAACTTTGTAGATGAATATTGACATCAGCAGGGGCAAATGCAGGATTTCTGGAGGGGGATTCCAAATGCTTGATTTTCGAGTGATTGTTGCCAGCCAATGAAAGATGCATAAATAGCACATAACAAGCTAATGGGCTAGAAGCACTAACTTCAAAAGTGAAAACATGGAGAGTGATAAAGAGCCAACCAATCAGCTCCTGCCTGACATTTTTTTTTAAACAGTTTGTGACATGGCAGGTAGGAGCTGATTGGTTGGCTGTTTATCCAGTGGCGTAACTATATATCTTGCGCCCCCCCCCCCCCGCCAAACTTTTTCGGCGCCCCCCCATACCCATACCTGACAGCCGCATCTGCGGTCACTGTCCCATCCAGACTCCCTCAGTCACCGCTGCGCTGCTCCAGTCTTCGCTGCGCTGCTGCCCGGCCGCATCTGCGGTCACTGTCCCGTCACTCGCTCCCGGCGCCGGCTCCTGCTGATAATGAAAAGTGACTCTTAGAAAATGGCTGCCAAAACTGTTTGCAATACGGGGGCAGCCATTTTCTAAGTGTCACTTTTCATTATCAGCAGGAGCCGGCGCCGGGAGCGAGTGACGGGACAGTGACCGCAGATGCGGCCGGGCAGCAGCGCAGCGGGTAACTATAGCACCGCAGCCCCCCCGGCGCCCATAGTTACTCTGCGCCTCCACGCCACGGCGGGGGCTGTGGAGGCTTAGTTACGCCACTGTGTTTATCACTCTCCAATGTATCACTTTTGAAGCTTAGTGCATCTGGCCCAAAGTTTGCCACAAGCACAGGCCTGATTGAGATCTGTTTGCTAGGCTGTGTATACTCCCCGCCACCCCACCGAACGCCCACCCGCATGCCTCCAGTACCATGCAAGGGGATGTGTACGAAAACATATATCTTTGCATGTGACCGAAGGGGACAAATCATTCGATGGTCACTGAAAGATTTCTCTCCCCATTGGAAATAAAAGTCAGTCAAAACTGACTTTTATTAACGCCGCAGGTCAGCGAATACGGGGCGAGCGCTAATGTCAGGTGCTGTCAGCTGCCCACCCTGAACAGGCAACGCTAGGGGATGCCCTTAAAACGCTGGATGTTTCCCTACTGTGCGAATGCCTCAGCGAGTGTGATACATGGGGGAGGCGTTCACACAGGGGGACTGCACATGCGCAGACTCCACTATCGGAAACGGGGCTGAATTCGGTCTCATCCAGTCCAATCTATGTAATACAGTATTTGAGACATGTGCAGGCCCAATAATCAGTGCAACCCATCATATTCTCTCTCTGGTGCGATGATTGAGCAACAGAGACTAGGTCGTAAAATCTGCTGCTACTTGGCATGTATATTTATTTTGCACATAGGCCCTGATTCTGATCGCTTCGGTCCCCGGTGGGTTTGCACCGGGGACCGATGTTGAAGCACTGCACATGCGCATATTCGCTTATACGCATGTGCAGGGCTATTGTGCAAGCACCTTCGCCAACTTGCATAGTCGGCGCTGTGCTCACACAGGGGAGGCTTGATGGAGGCGGGCAGGGGGGGTTTCCATGTGACTGCTCCCTGGGCATACCTGCAAAAACACTGGGTGCGTCCAGAAAAAATGCTGAGCATCCCAATGCGAATGTGGGTGGGCACCTGCCTTTCGGGGGCTGTGGCTGATGTAATAGGCCGTCAGTCGGCCGTCCAGCTCTTGGACCAGGACACCGCAAGTCTAAGTCAGCCCAGGCTGACTAATCATTCGGCGACCATCAAAAAATTTCAGGCCCACACGCTACCCTGTGAATGCAAAACATATATTTGCAGTGCAGCAGGGATATTCTAACACCTAGCGGGCGGCGTTAGAAGGCTCTCTAAGCATCGAACTACTGCTGCTTAGTTAGCCAACCAGAATGACCCCCACAGCGACCGCTGCCCAGGTGGTGGGGAGAAGGGATTTCTGTGAACTTGAACACCCCCCCTCCCCCTCCATGCATTTGCCTACGACATCATGTTCTAGACATCCCAGAGGTTCCCCAATCCTATAAATGACTATAAATACCCTGAATTTGTAGTACTGGAAAGAATGTCAACAGGATATTCCATAAGGACAATGAGTATAAATAGGCATCAGAATGGTGAGTGTAGAATGAGAGAAGTAACCACCACATCTGAAATATCTGCATGACTACACATGTTCCGGAAGTCACTAAGGATCCATCATAAATCAAGTAACTGACTGGGATAATGAAGCTTTCAATTCTGGAGAAAAACATGTCCCACAATATTGAGTAGTAGCTTGTAAAATGAAACACAATCTTAAAAATAAAGTGGACATCAAGTCTCAGAGACTTGGGGGGGAGGTTTATCAAAGCTTAGAGAGATATAATGTAACACCCAATAAGCTCCTGTAATTTACAGGCAATGTTCTAAAAAATGTCAGGACCTGATTGGTTGGCACTTTGTCTCTATACACTTTATTTTTCTTTAACCCCTTCCTGACAGAGCCAGTTTTTCCGTTCCTGACAGAGCCTTTTTTTTCAAATCTGACATGTCTCACTTAAGTGGGGATAACTTTTTTTTGCTTTTACTTATCCCAGTGATTTTGAGATTGTTTTTTCGTGACACATTGTACTTCAAATTAGTGGTAAATTTGGGTCGATACAGTCTGTGTTTTTTTGTGAAAAATACCAAAATGTCGTGAAAAAATGGAAAATTTTGCAATTTGCAAAATGTTAAATTTTCTGCTTGTGAGACAAATAATCATACCACTCAAAATAGTTAATAACTAACATAGACCATATGTCTACTTTATGTTTCCATCATTATTTCAACTTCCTTTTCATTTTTTTGGACACTAGGAGGCTTACAATATGAATAGCAAATTCTCAAATTTTCAAGAAAATTTCAAACACTGATTTTTTTAGGGACCAGTTCAGTTCTGATGTGACTTTGAGGGACTTGTATGTGAGACACCCCCATAAATGATACCATTTCAAAAACTGCACCCCTCACAGTATTCAAAACAGCATTTTGGAAGTTTGTTAACCCTTTAGGTGTTTCACAGGAATTAAAACAAAGTGTAGGTGAAATTTCAAAATTTCATTTTTTTTGCAGATTTGCAATTTTAATACATTTTTCTAAGGAACACAGTACATTTTACTAGAGAAATGTGACTAAAAATTGATTCCCCCAATTCTTTTGTTTTCATAAATATCCTATATGTGGCCCTAGTGTGCACGTTGACCAAACCACAGGCTTCATAATAGAAGGAGCACCTACTTGATTTTGGAGCCTCCTTTTTATGAGATTATTTTTTAGGCACCATGTAGGTTTCTAGGCACCATAAGATTCTAAAATTTAGGAACCCCCCCACAAGTGACCCCATTTTGCAAACTACACCCCTCAGGGAATTCATCTAGGGGTATAGTGTACATTTCAAACCCCCAGGGGTTTCACCAATTTTGATACAACTGGGCAGTGAAAATGAAAAATTACATTTTTTACACAAAAATGCAGTTTTGGCTCAAAATTTTTCATTTTCAGAAGGTATGAAGGAGAAAAAGCACCCCAAAATCTGTGCCCCAATTTCTCCCGAGTACGGCAATGCCTCACATGTGACCAAAAAATACCATTTGGGTGCATGGCAGGACTCAGAAGGGAAGGAGTGATTTTTGGATTTTGCAGCTCAGATTCTGGTGGAATTTTGGTGGGTGCTATGTCGCATTAGCAAGACCCCCCAAGCACCAATACAGTGGAACCCCCCCACAAGTCACCCCATTTTGCAAAGTACACCCCTCAGGGAATTCATCTAGGGGTATAGTGTACATTTCAAACCCCCAGGGGTTTCACCAATTTTGATACAAGTGGGCAGTGAAAATGAAAAATTACATTTTTTTACACAAAAATGCAGTTCTGGCTCAAAATTTTTCATTTTCAAAAGGTATGAAGGAGAAAAAGCACCCCAAAATCTGTGCCCCAATTTCTCACGAGTACGGCAATGCCTCACATGTGACCAAAAAATACCAGTTGGGTGCATGGCAGGACTCAGAAGGGAAGGAGTGATTTTTGGATTTTGCAGCACAGATTTTGGTGGAATGAATGGTGGGTGCTATGTTGCACCAATACAGTGGAACCCCCCCACAAGTCACCCCATTTTGCAAAGTACACCCCTCAGGGAATTCATCTAGGGGTATAGTGTACATTTCAAACCCCCAGGGGTTTCACCAATTTTGATACAAGTGGGCAGTGAAAATGAAAAATTACATTTTTTTACACAAAAATGCAGTTCTGGCTCAAAATTTTTCATTTTCAGAAGGTATGAAGGAGAAAAAGCACCCCAAAATCTGTGCCCCAATTTCTCCCGAGTACGGCAATGCCTCACATGTGACCAAAAAATACCAGTTGGGTGCATGGCAGGACTCAGAAGGGAAGGAGTGATTTTTGGATTTTGCAGCTCAGATTCTGGTGGAATTTTGGTGGGTGCTATGTCGCATTAGCAAGACCCCCCAAGCACCAATACAGTGGAACCCCCCCACAAGTGACCCCATTTTGCAAACTACACCCCTCAGGGAATTCATCTAGGGGTATAGTGTACATTTCAAACCCCCAGGGGTTTCACCAATTTTGATACAAGTGGGCAGTGAAAATGAAAAATTACATTTTTTTACACAAAAATGCAGTTCTGGCTCAAAATTTTTCATTTTCAGAAGGTATGAAGGAGAAAAAGCACCCCAAAATCTGTGCCCCAATTTCTCCCGAGTACGGCAATGCCTCACATGTGACCAAAAAATACCAGTTGGGTGCATGGCAGGACTCAGAAGGGAAGGAGTGATTTTTGGATTTTGCAGCTCAGATTCTGGTGGAATTTTGGTGGGTGCTATGTCGCATTAGCAAGACCCCCCAAGCACCAATACAGTGGAACCCCCCCACAAGTGACCCCATTTTGCAAACTACACCCCTCAGGGAATTCATCTAGGGGTATAGTGTACATTTCAAACCCCCAGGGGTTTCACCAATTTTGATACAAGTGGGCAGTGAAAATGAAAAATTACATTTTTTTACACAAAAATGCAGTTCTGGCTCAAAATTTTTCATTTTCAAAAGGTATGAAGGAGAAAAAGCACCCGAAAATCTGTGCCCCAATTTCTCCCGAGTACGGCAATGCCTCACATGTGACCAAAAAATACCAGTTGGGTGCATGGCAGGACTCAGAAGGGAAGGAGTGATTTTTGGATTTTGCAGCACAGATTTTGGTGGAATGAATGGTGGGTGCTATGTTGCACCAATACAGTGGAACCCCCCCACAAGTCACCCCATTTTGCAAAGTACACCCTTCAGGGAATTCATCTAGGGGTATAGTGTACATTTCAAACCCCCAGGGGTTTCACCAATTTTGATACAAGTGGGCAGTGAAAATGAAAAATTACATTTTTTTACACAAAAATGCAGTTCTGGCTCAAAATTTTTCATTTTCAGAAGGTATGAAGGAGAAAAAGCACCCCAAAATCTGTGCCCCAATTTCTCCCGAGTACGGCAATGCCTCACATGTGACCAAAAAATACCAGTTGGGTGCATGGCAGGACTCAGAAGGGAAGGAGTGATTTTTGGATTTTGCAGCTCAGATTCTGGTGGAATTTTGGTGGGTGCTATGTCGCATTAGCAAGACCCCCCAAGCACCAATACAGTGGAACCCCCCCACAAGTGACCCCATTTTGCAAACTACACCCCTCAGGGAATTCATCTAGGGGTATAGTGTACATTTCAAACCCCCAGGGGTTTCACCAATTTTGATACAAGTGGGCAGTGAAAATGAAAAATTACATTTTTTTACACAAAAATGCAGTTCTGGCTCAAAATTTTTCATTTTCAAAAGGTATGAAGGAGAAAAAGCACCCCAAAATCTGTGCCCCAATTTCTCCCGAGTACGGCAATGCCTCACATGTGACCAAAAAATACCAGTTGGGTGCATGGCAGGACTCAGAAGGGAAGGAGTGATTTTTGGATTTTGCAGCTCAGATTCTGGTGGAATTTTGGTGGGTGCTATGTCGCATTAGCAAGACCCCCCAAGCACCAATACAGTGGAACCCCCCCACAAGTGACCCCATTTTGCAAACTACACCCCTCAGGGAATTCATCTAGGGGTATAGTGTACATTTCAAACCCCCAGGGGTTTCACCAATTTTGATACAAGTGGGCAGTGAAAATGAAAAATTACATTTTTTACACAAAAATGCAGTTCTGGCTCAAAATTTTTCATTTTCAGAAGGTATGAAGGAGAAAAAGCACCCCAAAATCTGTGCCCCAATTTCTCCCGAGTACGGCAATGCCTCACATGTGACCAAAAAATACCAGTTGGGTTCATGGCAGGACTCAGAAGGGAAGGAGTGATTTTTGGATTTTGCAGCACAGATTTTGGTGGAATGAATGGTGGGTGCTATGTTGCACCAATACAGTGGAACCCCCCCACAAGTCACCCCATTTTGCAAAGTACACCCCTCAGGGAATTCATCTAGGGGTATAGTGTACATTTCAAACCCCCAGGGGTTTCACCAATTTTGATACAAGTGGGCAGTGAAAATGAAAAATTACATTTTTTTACACAAAAATGCAGTTCTGGCTCAAAATTTTTCATTTTCAGAAGGTATGAAGGAGAAAAAGCACCCCAAAATCTGTGCCCCAATTTCTCCCGAGTACGGCAATGCCTCATGTGTGACCAAAAAGTGGCAGGACTCAGAAGGGAAGGAGTGATATTTGGATTTTGCAGCACAAATTCTGGTGGAATGATGGTGGGTGCTATGTCGCATTAGCAAGACCCCCAAAGCACCAATACAGTAGAACCCCCCCACAAGTGACCCCATTTTGCAAACTACACCCCTCAGGGAATTCATCTAGGGGTATAGTGTACATTTCAAACCCCCAGGGGTTTCACCAATTTTGATACAAGTGGGCAGTGAAAATGAAAAATTACATTTTTTTACACAAAAATGCAGTTCTGGCTCAAAATTTTTCATTTTCAAAAGGTATGAGGGAGAAAAAGCACCCCAAAATCTGTGCCCCAATTTCTCCCGAGTACGGCAATGCCTCACATGTGACCAAAAAATACCAGTTGGGTGCATGGCAGGACTCAGAAGGGAAGGAGTGATTTTTGGATTTTGCGGCTCAGATTCTGGTGGAATGAATGGTGGGTGCTATGTGGCATTAGCAAGACCCCCGAAGCACGGTGAAATTATGAACCTAATAATCCATAGATGTGTGGTATATTTTAAAACACTCCTTTATACATAGGCCGGGTTTGTCGGGGCAAGTGTCACACTGGAAAATAGTTTGCTTTCTTATTCCCTTTTTATAGCAAACTTTGCACCTTTTTTGTGTCCTGCCCTTTTTTCCAGTGGAGGGGATTTCATCAGAAAAATGCTGCCCTGGTACAATACGGGGGCCAGTACTAGAAGTACTGGGGCCCTCTGCCTGCTGGTTCCCAAATATTAGGCCCTTTATGACTTCCTCTTGAAAGTGCATAAATGTCCCCCTCTGGCCGGTAGAACGGAATAGCACGTAAGCGTTATACAGTGCCATCTGGATGATATACACGGCCAGCTTCTTGTACCAGATTTTTGTTTTCCGCAGGGCACTGTACGGCTTCAGTACCTGATCTGAAAGATCCACTCCGCCCATGTACCTATTGTAATCCAGGATACAATTAGGTTTGGAGGTGTGGGTACTGGTACCTCGTACAGGGACGGAGGTGGTACTGTCTCCGTGAATTGTTGTCAGTATAAGGACATCCCTCTTGTCCTTATATTTGACCAACAACATATTTTCGGTGCATATTCCCCTGCTTTCACCCCTTCTCATTACTTGGGCAATGTGCGTTTTTGGGAGGCCTCTTTGGTTCTTGCGCACAGTACCGCAAGCTGCTGTACCTCTTGAACCAAGGGCCTTAAACAGGGGGATGCTGGTGTAAAAGTTATCCACATAGAGGTGATAACCTTTATCCAGGAAGGGGTGCACTAAATCCCAGACAATTTTTCCACTAACACCTACGAGGGAGGGGGGGCATTCTGGCGGTTCAATTCTTGAATCCTTCCCTTCATATACCCTAAACCTGTGAGTGTACCCTGAGGTGCTTTCACACAGCTTATACATTTTTATGCCATACCTTGCCCTCTTACTGGGAAGGTACTGGCGGAATTTAACCCTTCCTTTAAAATGTATAAGGGACTCGTCTATGCAAATGAATTTATCTGGGATGTACATGTCTTCAAATTTGGCACTGAAATGATCAATGACCGGCCTGACTTTGAATAGCCGGTCAAAGGTGGGATCATCTCTGGGTGGGCACTGTGCATTATCGTTGTAATGCAAAAATTTAAGGATCGTCTCAAATCGAGCCCGGGGCATGGCCATACGGTAAAATGGGGTGCTGTACAGAATATCTGTACTCCAATATTGCCTAATTTCTGGCTTTTTTACTATGCCCATATGAAACACCAGACCCCAAAACGTCATCATCTCTACTGCATCTACAGGGGTCCACCTAGCAAATGATGACGTGGGGTTTTGAGCAATAAACTGCTGGGCATATAAATTAGTTTGGTCCACCATTAAATTTATAAAATCATCAGAGAAAAATAATTTGAAAAAGTCAATTTCTCTGAGACCTGTGGAATCAAATTGGATTCCTGGCATGGCCAAAAACTCAGGAACCTGGGGCTCAAAATTGTCTGGTGGTGGGGTCCATACGAGATCAATTATTGGGGGGGGGGGGTCTCAGCTGCTCTACGGGGACGTCTTTGAGGGGGTCCCTCATCACCAGAGGAGGAAGAGGAGCTTAAGGCGAATCCTTCAAATTCCCCGCTTGCATCACTGGCTGAGTCAGAGTCAGAAGCAAGCATGGCATATGCCTCCTCTGCTGAATACATTCTTCTGGATGACTGGGATGACATTTAGGATGACATTTGGGATGCCATTTTTATTTTTGTGTTACTGGTAGTGAAATGTTTCAACACGTGTATAGTGTAGGGGGGGGTACAAACTTTATTTCAACCTGGGGGGAATGTAGTGTGTAATGTGTATGTAGTGCAGAAAAAAAAAATACTTTATACCCAAAAAAAAATTGAAGGGGTTAAAAAAAAAAAAAAATTGAAGGGGTTAAAAAAAAAAAATTGAAGGGGTTAAAAAAAAAAAAGGTCCTGCGCCAAAAATTGAGCACAGATGTTGGTCAGTAACGTCTGTCACTGAACAGCGCTCAAAGGCAACAGGAATTTGATCAAAAAAAAAAAAAAAATAGATCAACCCTCTGCCGAAAAAGCTGATCAGTGATGTACGTCACTGATCAGCGCACAGTGGCCACAGGACACCCACAAAATCACAGTGTGTGTAAAAAAAAAATTTAAAAAAGACCCCACAAAAAAAAAAAAAGGTGATCAGTGATGCGACACTGATTACCAGTGAGGGGCAGCAGGTGCACAACCTTTGGTGCAACTGACAGTGCAACTGGCAGCAACTGACAGGTATATATAAAAAAAAAAAAACCTCTGCACCCCCAAAAAGTTGCTGATCACCTCAGATATAGTGATCAGCACAAAAGGCGGGGGCAGCAGACACACAATTTAGCACTCTCTATCACTCTCTGTCACTCTCTGTCACTATCTCTCACTATCTCTCACTATCTCTCACTATCTCTCACTATCTCTCACTATCTATCACTATCTATCACTCTAGGACACTAAAAAACCTGCACCCCCAAAAAGGGGGGGTAGCAGACACAAAATATACACTCTCTATCACTCTCTGTCACTATCTCTCTCTATCTCTCACTATCTATCACTATCTATCACTATCTATCACTCTATGACACTGCTGCAGCAGCACTGACAGTTATATATATATATATATAAAAAAAAACCCTGCAGCCCCAAAAAGGGGGGGTAGCAGACACAAATCTCTCTATCTCTCTATCTCTCTATCTCTCACTATCTATCACTATCTATCACTATGACACTGCAGCAGCAGCACTATATATATATAAAAAACCCCTGCACCCCCAAAAAGGGGGGGTAGCAGACACAAAATATAGCTCTCTCTGTCACTATCTCTCTATCTCTCTCTCTCTCTCTCTCTATCTCTCTATCACACTGCAGCAGCAGCAGGAAGTCCCAAGAAGTCAGATCCAGGAAGCGTCCAGCACGCTACAAGCAGTGATCAGGTAATCAGGTAAGGTATTTGCAAGGATCAGGTAAGTATTAGCAAGGATCAGGTCAGTATCACGGCAGATAGGCACGGTGACCGCTCTGCACGCTACTCCAGACCGGAATGGCGTCTGCAGCGCAGTCACCGTTAGTTTAAATGTCGCGCCTTGGCTGTGATTGGTCCGTGGGTCCCACGGACCAATCACAGCCTTGGGGGCAGGTGGGGTGAGGGTGGGGTGAGGTGTCATCGTCACCGATGACCCCCTCATGCCCCCTGACGCCCGGCGGTGATTGACACCTGTGTTACCGAGCGTCTGATTCGCTGGTAACACAGGAAAACGCTGTGAATGGCTGTTCACACTGAACAGCCAATCACAGCGATCGCCGACGGGGGGGCGACATCGCAGCCCCCCCTGGGCATGCAGGGACATGTCTGCTGTCAGGGACAGCAGACATCGTCCCTCTGTCACTGCGTCTCGAGACGCAGTGACAGTTTAAAGTCATGACGTACATTTATGCCATGTGTCGGGAAGTACATCCCGGCCATGACGTAAATGTACGTCAAATGTCGGGAAGGGGTTAAGCTTCTATAATTATGCAACAGTGACAAGCCATAATTCAAGTAAAAACATAAGGACTGCTGTCCAGTCAGAGAGATCTTTTGAGTCACCTCCGGTAGATTGGACACTGGGCCTAATTTGGAGTCCTGCGCAGCTCCTACACCGCATACAGATTCCCAATTATTGTGAATCTGTGCCTTGCAATCTCGTCCACACTTTCCCACTGTCACTGCCTGATTGACAGTCAGCAGCATTTAGAGGGTGGCTAGGGGGAGGCCTGCATTCACAGAATTTGGGTTGTGTCACCCCCGTCACCACACAGACCTCCTTGCCTCGCAGTTCTCCTTCTGTTGGTCAGCTGAGTAAGCTGGAGCTTACTCCACTGGCCTTTTTCATGGAGCATCACAACCAATAGTTTCTGTAATGGATCCTATCTACTACTAAGACCCAGTGTCAGGAAGTGGAAACAGAGACTGCGAGGGGGTGAGAGGCTGGGTGCAGCGGAAGAACAGCAGAGCGGGTGCGGAGGCCAGACAGCAGAGCGGATGGGATAACTGGATGTCAAAACAGGTCTGTGGCTGCATAGCATAGCATAATTTTTTCAACAGTGAAATACGGTAAGTGAAAGCAGACCATGGAGTAGCTACGCACACGAGCCAGAATTAAAAAATAAATAATCAATAAGCAAGCATTGTCAAATGTCCCACTAATAAAAAAAATTACAGCAAATTGAAAAGGTAATAAAGTTTTTTATATTGGGAAGATTACAGAAATTGTTGATTTTCAATGTGCTTGTCTCACTCCCAGCCTAACTGAAAACTGAGGTTGGACACAAGGTCATGCTCCTAGAAAATGTTATTGCAAAGACGTGAACACAAATATGGGGCATGGCCCATTTTCTGCATGGTATTGGCTCTTTGTCTTACTATAAGATATTTTTTTGGCTCATTGCTTCTGATTGGTTGGCCACCCCTGGTCAAGCATCTCATTGGGTGTGCAATTTTGGCAACAGTTTCTTTATACTTTGCTCTAATATTCTATGTGGCAAAAAACACAGACAACAATATACAGTATATGCCTCTACAATGCCACAAAAAGTCTTTATGCACACGTGAATGAAGTTTTTAAAAATCAAAAAATATTGTGTAGTTAATGTGAGACTGCTCCCTTCTATATGAGCATCATACGGCAAGATCAGGTGGCCAAAATAGAATCCCCGAAATTGACGATGCCAGATATAGGCTATGCTGGTCACAGTAAAGCAACATCGTGGTGCCCCCTTTCTTCAGTATCAACCATCACTAGGCTAGTGAGTACAGTGCTTACTAAACAGGGCCAAATTTACCAATAGGCTAATTAGACTGCAGCCTGGGGCACTGGGTCCTGGTTGGGGGGTGGGAAAGGTTGATTGCACTGGGATGGGAGCTATCCCTGGTGCTGCTGGAGTTGGGGGCCAAGCAAGGTCATGTGAGATCACCCCAAGGAACTGTGGGAGCAGTGGTGTCTGCTGGGATTCCCTGTATCCCAGAGGCAGGGAAGCCAGGAAAAGGAGATCCTGTGAGAGCTGTGACTGGCTCCGCCAGCAAGGCACTGCTAGGGCAGTAAGTGATAATATAAATGGAGCTGAGGCCTGAGCCTGTTACATATTTTTAGCTGAATATGAGCCCAAGAAAAATGAATGGTGGGTGCAGCACCCACTTCTGTATTAGCCTGGGGCAGCTGGAACATTTACTCAAGCCCTGTTAATACCCTTGGTGATCAGGCATGCATGATGATTCCTATGGCTATTTCTGGGAAAGTGGATGGCAGTTAATAGGTTAACAAAACCTTTAAATACTTTCTGTGGTACAATACAGGTCCGCACATTTCCATACAGACTAAGTGGTTCGGCGTGCTGATGCTTGTAGTGCAACCTGTGTAGTTGCCTTTTAACACAGGTTTTTTGGCAGTGAGAACGGGTCAGCCCGTGTCTGCATACCCAGTGTATGAGATCCGGGTATGTAGACCTGTGTTAAAAGGCAAATTACCGGGTCGACATGCTAGACCTGGGAATTTTCCTGCAGTGAGAACGGGGTATTAGAAATTAATGGAAGTAGAAACAAAAAACTATAACAACACCCCCCCCCCCCCCCCCCCACCAACAAAAAAATAAATAAAAAATCCCCAATAGGATATCTTTTACCAAAACAAGATACCAAAACAGAACAACTTTATTTTTCTATTTATTTTTCACCTAAGTTTGGAGGTCCTGGAGGCATCAATGGGCTAAAAATAAAACCCTCATGAGATGATAAGTACTTGTTCTTTAAGGAGTTTGGCAGTAATGAGAACGAATCAGCTTCTCGGTTCTATTTATACAGTTGGGATTTCCCACGTTCTGGGGTCCAACCCCACTGTAATACACTGTACTGATTATTTTATGCTATTGGCATTACTTACAAAAAATAAATATGTATTATATGTTATATGCCCATTTACATGCATCTTAACCCTTTTGATTCGAAGGATGAGCATGGGATTCACTGTGATGGGAGCTAAAAAAATGGAAAGTGTCTTCACATTCTCACCAATCCAAATGACTGGTGGGGACACTGCCACAGGTGGCACTGTAATATAAAAAAGGTGGAAATTTCCTCTATCTCTCCCGCTGTGTAACACATAAAGGTAAAGGCAGGGGTGCCAAGAGGGATTGAGCAAGTGCTATTTATCCAAGTTCGGGTGCAGTTGGTTTGGCCCTCACCATTTTTACCTGTCAGCCGCAGCAGCCTCTTTCTGATTCCCAGCACACACTGCCGGTGACCCAATGATCCATACCAGTCTGTAGATATATCTATTAGTGTGTACCCAGCTTTACTCATGGGAGAGACGCATGTTCATTGGAGAACTTTGCCTCCGATAGATCATCTGCCCCCCCCCCCCCCCCAGCAGTGCACACGGTATTATTCTTTTGAGATTGAATTTGCCTTTGTGAGTGAAACAGAATAAGGGCTCCTGTGTAAGTGGCACTACTGTGGGCATTGTGTAAGGGACTAACTATAGGCATAAGAGGCACTACTAGGGGAATTATATGTAATTGGCATTATTGGTGGCATTGTGTATAATAGGCACTACTGGCACTGTTAATAGCTGCAAACAATTTGACCATCAAGAGATAAAACAGGACAGTCTTAATGAGCTGTTTTAAAAACAAAACAAAGAAGTCTGAGATTACATTGCTTTATGCTAATCTCAACAATTCAACTGAACATTGTCTAATTTGCAATAATATACGGTGTCTGTAACAATGTCAATCCATTACCAACAAGAGGGATTCTTTGTTTTACAACTCTCTTCATTCTTATTCCATTTTTATCATCTTCAGCTGACAGTGTCAGTGAATTCCTACTCTCCGGTTCTCTCTTCTGTCCAAACAGCAACAATAGTCAGGGCGGCTATTTGTGGATAGTATTGTGTTACTTCTGCTCTCAGCTTTCATTCACTCACTCACTCTCACCCATTCATTGCAGGTCACCTGCTGGACAATGCTTCTATCACACAGGTCCTACAGGAGCACTCAATCAGTCCTGTTACCTGATAGCTGCAGTACATTGGCCTAATAATAGGAGTATACTGAGAGCTGTTTTTAACTCGAGGGTACAGCATCCTGACTCGTAAAGTCTTCCCTCTTTGGGCGGAGTGTAATAGAATGTAAGAACCAGGTAGTACAGGACTTTGTGCAAGCTCTCACATATTTTTAAAGTGGCATGCATTTACATGGCAAAACCAACCGTGTTTTGTCATGTAAATAAATGCCCCTTTAAAAAAAAAAAACTTGCACAAAGTAGTGCACTTCCTGGCCCTTGTGTAGTGCCTTTCAAAAAGCTACTCTGCGAAGCGTACGCCGGCTACCGGTGCGCTTGCAGTGTGGCACACTTACACTGTGATAATTATATGTGATTGTCTGTGATTATTTGATAAATGTGGTTCTGATAGCCACTGTCAGGGCAGAGGAAATGGGCACGGCATTGGTATAGCTGACGCTGCACACACAGCTCCATGCCACCGTGAATTTATTGACATAGTACATACACGGGCAACGCTGCACAGACAAAGTACAGCTTGCCGCATGTCCCATAGCCCGGCTCAACATAGCAAAAGCCGGCATTTAACTTGTGCTGATTGTACTGCATATTCAGCGGGCAACTTGTTACCTTGTGTCATCCGAGAATAATATTGTTACAATTCATTATCATTTAACTTAAGCAGCATCACTTTAACCCCTACACGGTCTCCACCTTATATACTATATTACAAGGGTGGCAAGCGGTTAGTCCCATGTCTCCTTGATTGATATAATATCTACACAGGCAACGCTGCACAAGCAAAGTGCAGTTTGCAGAATGTTCCACAATCCGGCTCAGCATAAGCAAAAGCCGGCATTTAATTTGTGTTGATTGTACCGCAGATACAGTGGGCAACTTGCTACCTAGTGTTGTATTAAAATATATTGTCCCAATCCACCCCATAGTGGAAAATAATTTAGAATTCTGATATCCATTTAGTGCCTATGCGTTGCACTTAAAGTTGGCAACACAATAATTGTCACTAAAGATTATCATAATTCAGGATTTGATATAAGTATTATCCATCGATTTATGAGGGTTACAACTGCTAAGTGACAATAAGTTTATTAAATCCATGAGCAAGCTATAAAAGACTGACATTGGTAATGAGACTGGTACTTAAGTGCTATTAAGTGCTATAATGTGCGATTTTTAGGCATGAAAATGTGCGAATTTGAGTAAATGTGCGAATTTGTGTTAAAAAAGGCGTGAGGACCCCCCCACCTCCTGAGCATAACCTGCCCCGGGCTCATTGAGCCAGACCTGGTTCCAAAAATAAGGGGGACAAAAAGCATAGCGGTCCCCCGTATTTCTGAAACCAGCCCTGGACTCTTGGACTGGTCCTGGTTCCAAAAATACGGGGGACAAAAATTCTGGGGTCCCCCTTATTTTGAAATCAGCACCGGGCTCCAACAGCCTGTGGTGTCATGCCACAGCCGGGGGACACTTTTTACATAAGGTCCCCTGGCCGAAACATGAGCACCGTGGCTGGTCAGCCTTGGACGGGGTACCTGGAGGAGTGGGGACCCCTCAATAAAGGGGTCCCCCCCTCCAGGCTTCACCTGTACAGGGCTGAAGCCCGGGGATGTCACCGGCATCCCAGGGCATTGGACGTCGGCCTGATAGGGTTAAAACAGTTATTCCTAACATTGAACCACAAGTCCTGCGGGGCATTAATGGGCCCACTGGGACTTGTAGTCCACATGTAAAAAGAATGTTAAAAGAAAAGAGTCACACAGAAAAGTATAAATTTATTACACACATAAACACACACCTCACTTTTGCACCAACAAACTTACCGCACCAGGGTCCAGTGCTGTCCTCCCTCCTGCAGAGCCAGCTCACCCCACACACTGACAGCGGGGTGAGCTGGCTTTCTCCGGCGCAGATAACAGATGACTTTTCAATATATGTTTTTTGATGTTTACTATGACATACTGTAAGTCAGTGGTTCTCAACCTCGGTCCTCAATACCCCCAACAGTGCATGTTTTGCAGGTCCCCGCAGAGAATCACAGGTGAAATAATTAGCCCCGTCTATGATCTTTTAAAATGTGTCAGTGAAAAATGAGTGCACTGACCTGCCAGGTGATCTGGAAAACATGCACTGTTGGGGGTCCTTCATAACTGAGGTTGAGAACCACTGCCCTAAGTCACTAATACTATGGGGTCAATTAAGTTAGGTGCTAAGGATGTGTTGATTTAATGCCAGTAATGGCACCTGACCTTGCATCCTTTTTTCACAAAATAGCTTGGCACCCTATGGGGCAGGGAACACTTTTTTTTAGTTCATGCAGGTGAAAACTGTGCCCCATAGGGTCATCACATAAAATTGGATTGACCCCTATGAGGTTTATTTACTAAGATGGGAGTTCTATTGGAGATGGGGTGTTGCACATAACCACCAATCATATTTCAAGTAATTTATTGAGCACCTTCTAATAGATAATAGATATAATCTGATTAGTTACCCATTGCAACATAGCCCATATTTAATAGAACTTCCATTTTAGTAAATAAACCTCTATTGTTTATTTAACTGGACAGAGTATAACATGTCAGGGCTATTTAAGAGATATTATACTGAATAGTTTAGTTCTTTATCATTTGTAGATCTGTTTTTGAGGAGTCAATCAATCAATCTCCTGTATCTGACAAATGTCATTCTGATTTTGCTATATTTTATTATAAAGTATTATTAAAAAATATTGACAAATTCTGTGTTTTGTTGTTTCATTAATATTTGCATTTCAGCCTTTAAATAAGAACTTAATTTGACTAATTATTTATTACTAATATTAACTTATTCATTTTATGTCTGCATCTGTTAATGCTATTTGTTTTATAATAATTTCTTCCCCATAAATCTTAAAAACGTCTGTGTCTGACCATTTGACTTATTCTGAAGAGTGGATTTAGCTAATCTCACAGCAATTACTTATTTTACTTGTTATCAGATTGTCATAATCTTGCATAATATTCCTCGTTTTGTCAAATTATACATAAAAGCAATTAAATAGTATGTGACCTTCAGATACATTGCAGAAGTTACAGAGATTCCAAAAATGCAAATATAGGATACACACATTTATAGAAATATGTTGCTATGTAATCTTGTTTATTATAATATTGTGTAGTAAATTCATTTTATGTAGTTGGTTTCGCAACACTGTACTTCAAATGCCAGAGGAAACTCAAGGTAAATTCAAAGAAATAGTTACTGTCCTTACATACTGTACCTACATAAGTAATTGTAATGTATTGGATTGTTGTTTTGGGCAAGTATCCTTTTTTTTTTTCTTACCACAAACATCTTTTTTTTTTTTACCACAAACATCGTCGTATTGGTATACTCTGCGCAAAAGCGTACATTACCGAGCAAACATACAATATCTTTGGAATTTTGAATAACAGTTTCAAAATTCCAAAGATATTTTATGTTTGCTCGGTAATATACGCTTTTGCGCAGAGTATACCACCCCTTCGTCTACACTAAAAACAAGGTATCCTGTAGTATACCTAAAGCATCAGCCATACACGTAGGTTATAGTGCTGACCAGGGCTTAAAGTGGTCATGCAGAGGTGGGGGAACTAATTTCTCGATGCCACCTAATTAACCCCCTAACCCTCCCCCCATTAGGATAGACAAGGCCAGTGATAGGGTTTTTGGCATCCCCCTGTAAACTAGAATGCTATTCTGTGAGAATTACTGTGCAGGACCAATGTGGAGGTAAAAAAACATTCCACCTCACCATTAGAGGTTCTACCCTGTTCCCCCTCACTTTAACCCCTGGCGCTGAACTCCCAATCCCCATTTGCCTCTGGACTTAGGGTTAGGCTTCAGGCGTGGGGGGGGGGGGGGGGGGTTGCTAGAGTTAGGATGCAGGGAGGGGGTTAAGTTTAGGCACTTAGAAGGGTGACTAAGGTTTCACTGTGGGTGGGGGCATTAGGTTTAGGTGGCAGGGTAAGGGGTTAGGCTGAGGCTGCAGGCAGGGGCTGGCTGGAAACTTTTAGCCTGGGGGCAAGTCCAGTACACTGGTCCATAAATAACAGTGCATCGTTAAATGGATGTTTTTCATTTTGAAAATATGTATGTATTAATAAAAAAAAACAGATAATAACTGTATAATAACAGGACTCCCACAGGCTGCTCCCCTTTATAATAAACACACACAGCAGGTTGCTCCCCCTGTATAATAATAAAAACAGAACCTCACAGGCTGCTTCCCCTGTAAATAACAGGACCCCACAGGCTGCTCCCCTGTATAATAATAATAATAATTGGACCCCACAGGCATAATAAAAGGACACAACAGGCTGTTCCCCCTGTATAATAACAGGACTCCCTCAGGCGGCTCCCCCTGTATAATAAAAATAATAACAGGACCCCACAGGATGCTCCCCCCGTATAACAGGACCCCACAGGCTGCTCCCTCTGTATAATAATGGGACCCCACAGACTGCTCAGCCTGTATAATAATTGGACCCCCCAGCCTGCTCCACCTATGTAATAACAGGACACCACATGCTGCTCCCCCAGTATAGTTCCTCTTACCTGATCTTGATGCTGGACACAGAGGCGGGCTGCAGCACAGGGAAGTGGTTGGACCGCACAGTGTGATCGGCACTCTCTGTATGGCCTCCTGCACTAGACATGTCCTGCAGGAGGCCAGTGGCCATGTTTCTGGAGACCAGTCAGAGACTGGTTAGCCGTGGGCCGCGGCACACAAATCGATTGAGCGGCCTGGGGGGCACATGGTACCCTGCCCCCAGCCCAGCCCTCCACTGGCTGCAGGGGGGTTAGACTAAAGGTGCACACACACTAGAAAGATCTGTGATCATAAGATGTGTGCATTAGCCTTGAATTCTTTTGTCTGTCCTGGAGAAAAGATTTCAGGCAAGCGCACATCTTTACCAAAGATTTTTCTTAAGATCCCGTGTGCGTTCCTATGGATCTTTTGTTAAATCTTCTGATCTTTCACGCAGCATGTAAGATCAGAAGATGAGGCAAAAGATCCACGGGAACGCGCATCAGACCGATATCGGATGATTTTTGACCGATTATCGGTAAACTCGGATGATGTATCGGCCGATATATCGGAAAGCGGCCAATCGGCCAAAAAATCGTTCTAGTGTGTGGGTGCCTTAAGGGTGCTACAAGGGAGGGTTAGGGAGAGAGGGTCTCTGACAGGAATCTTCTTATTGGGATGCCTGGGTAGATCTTTTCACCACCAGCATCCTGACTGCCAGGATTTGATATTTATCCTGTGTGCAACATACACCCTGCTGAGGAACAATTGGCTGTATTGTCCCAAAGTTAGCCAGATCACCATGGTACTCATAATGTAGATGTACAGTAGAAGGCAATGGGCCTGATTCAATATAAATCACAGATTTGCCCGTTGATTGTGTCAGCAAAATGGAAGGGGTGCCAACAGGGAGGTGGCGTGGCCATTCACCTGTAAAAAAGGAAAGAGAAAAATTAATGTCGATGGCATCGGACACCTGCTCAGGGTGCGGGAGGACAGGCTGCAGCTGGCTCTCTCCCCAGCTCAGCACACAGCACTGAAAAGCATGTAATAGGCTGGGGAGAGAGATTGTCCCCTCTCTCTCCCACGACCCGGCTCTCTGTAATGGCTTTGATGTCGAGCAAATTCACATTCACTCACTACATATTTACACCATTTATCATCTCTATCCTCTAGCCTGGCCATAGATGATGAGGCATGTCATCTGTTGCAGAACTACAAGACCCAGCATATTCTTCCATACCAGGACTTATAGTCCATCTTAAGCTATATAAGACTTAAACTATATAGACGTATCTAGTAAGCAGCAGATGCCAATTGTGTTTATAAATAACTTTGCCTTAATTATATCAAGAAATATTTTGTTGACAGTCTGCTTTCCTGCCTTTCTTTCTGCCTTTCTATGTGACATCATTGTTTACTTCGCGTTTCCAGTGCCTGACATGTCATTGGCAGCGTTTCCAGACACACAACTTTCCTAGCAGTGGAAACACGAATGAATGACAGCGAGGTATCTTTTATATATTCATCCTGGCCGGGAAATATGTGTTTGTGCTCAACAGCTACTGTGTGCAGGGTGGCCAGCAGCAAACAAATGGGCCTTTCATGGTGCTAGATCCATGAACTAAATACATCAATGTATAAAATATGTTATAATGGTAGGAATGAAAAATGTATTATACACTTTGATGTATTGTAAGGTTGTTTATTATTATTATTATTATTATTATTATTATTATTATTAATATTAATAATACTACTAATAATAATAATGATAATAATAACAACCACAAAATATGTTGATGTACAGGGAATTTATTTTTTCACCCATTTCATTATCTTTATTATTATTGATCTTTATTTATATATTGCCAGCATTCTTTGCAGTGCTTTCTAAAAACAAGACATCTTTGCATTAAACAGACACAGAGGTAACTGGACCCATTCACAAGCTTAAGGCCTCTACACATGAGGTGATTTATTACTATTTTGTAAGCAATCTGTCTAGATATTTTTTAATTAAAATGTTAATCTTGAAAGGTGTCATTTATTTCACAGTATTAGTACTAGTATTAGTACTAGCAGAATTTATCATGTTTTATTTATATTTTAAGCATATGTGTGTGTGTGTGTGTGTGTGTGTATGTATGCATCTGACACCATCTAAACACAAGTTTATGGTCGACATAGGCAAGGTCGACAGTCAAAGTATAAATTGGTAATAGCATTGGCAATGAGAAAGGCAATGTTTCACCAAGTATAACAAGTCCAGTAATGCAGCAAAGCAACGGTTATTAAGTGTGGCCAGCAAACATGTCCCGGTTACAGTAAGTCTGCCGGTCTATGAGCCTGATTCAGACATGTTAGCAAGGCTGAAATTTTGCAGATGGGCAAAACCATGCTACACTGCATGTGAGGCAAAGAGAGGTTTGGGTGACATTTTTTGTTTCTGTGCAGGGTAAATACTGGCTGCTTTATTCTTACACTGCAGTTTAGATTTCAGTTTGAACACACCTGATCCAAATGTAATTCTCGTGGCACATGTTACATCTACCCCACCTGAAGTGCAGCATGGCTTTGTCCATTTGCAACCACTGCAGCCTTGCTAATAGGTCTGAATTGCCCCCTATGTTGCAGACAAAGCAAACTAAAGATCACAGGCAGAGATCACAGAGATCATATCTGTCCCCAGACAACAGCAGAGATTAGAATAGCAACAGGAGTAGGAAAACAATCTCCATTATTTGTTCTATGCTACACTGGGAATCTAATAATAAGTACATTAAAGTCTTCACCAAAAAACTTTAAGCAAGTGGTTCTTATACAACCTGTAATAGAATGCATCGCTGGTCCTCCACCTGCTCTGGATTCTATGTTTTCACAAGGAGCTAGCTGGGAGAGTTTTTGTTGGACAGATCCACTTGCCATATGAGTTTTTTTAAATTTTGAAAGGTTCTATCTGGAAAAGCTTAATCTAATCATTTCGTGCAATTAGTTGTTTTCACAATTAAATTATGCACCAATTACCAATTACATGCATTTCCAAAGATGAGTTAATACTGTATCTAGTTGTTTTGCAGCAGTTAAAGGGGCTCAGGCCATTTGCAAAAGGCTCTAAATACAACTGTGACAGGCACCCGTTTAAATAGCATTCCAAAGAATATAAAATGTAATTTGCGAATTGGGGTTTTATATATCATACTCCTGCCCAGAGGTTAAAGTGTGTGCGTGTGTGGGTGGGGTGGGGGGTGGGTGGAACTAAGTAATGGTAGGGGGAACTTTGAGGCCGACTCTGGATCACACGTTGTGAACCAAATTTGGACCCTGCCCCGATGGTCAGGGCTTGCGAATGCGCATTTCTGTGCATGTTCAAACCCCGACTGCGAACGGCCGCGATGAGTTGCCCACTCGCCAGGCAGTTCGCAGAGGGGAGGGGTGGACAGGGGCAGTGGTGGAGCTTAGCCATGGGAATACCCAGCGTTTCATGGGCGTCCCCATAAAAACGATGGATGTTCCCATGGGTACACGGACGGTTCAATGCCTGACAGGCGGGCGTCTGATATCAAATGACATCCCGGTGGCCGCAAATATAAGTTAGTTTCAACTGACTTATATTTGCCAAATGCATGATAAATCATTCCATGGTCTCCAACCATGGAATGATTTCTCCTGCTGCGGGCATATGTGAGGGGATGGGTCTTTCTAACACACCCCCTTGCTTGGTTGCGAGGGGATACGGCGGCGGTGGGGAGCAGTGTGGCAGCATCACAGGGACGAAGCTCGCAGCTCGCAGCTTATTTATTATTTATTTATATAGCGCACACATATTCCGCAGCACTTTACAGAGAATATTTGAACACTCAAATCAGTACCTGCCCCAGTGGAGCTTACATTATATATTCCCTACCACATCCATTCTAGAGTTAAATTTGTTAGGAGCCAATTAACCTACCAGTATATTTTTGGATTTGTGGGAGGAAACTGGAGTACCTGGAGGAAACACACCCAAGTAAGGGGAGAATATACAAACACAGTTAGGGTAATCGAACCCATGACCTCGGCACTGTGATGCAGTACTGCTAACCATTACACCCAGGGCCGGTGCCACCACTAGGCAACTTTAGGCATTTGGAGGGCAGCATTTGGGAGCAGACCCCCCCCCCCCTCTGGTTATAGCCAGATGAGCAGTGTTAGGAGCCAATTAACCTACCAGTAACCGAGGTCCTACTCAGCGGCGGCCGCATTACCCCCTTTTCCCCCCCGGACTCAGCAGCGGCAGTTGCATCAAGCTCCTACCGCCACCCCCACTCCCTGACTCGGCGGCATCAAGCTCCCACCACCCCCTCCACCGGACTCAGTGGTGGCAGCCGCATCAAGCTCCTACCACCTCCCCCACTCCCTGACTTGGTGGCGGTGCCCACGCCTGCTTCACCCCCCCCATAGCTTTTCCACCCCCCCCCCCCAGATGAGCGGTGGGGCGCACCCCCCAGGGGGGTTGCTGCGGTGCGTGATTACACCATCCGTACTGCTTACCGTGTCAATCAGAATAATTCCCTTAGTTCCACCTTCACCACAGCCCTGCACAGTCATTTCAACAGAAAAGACTGTCCCACAGAGCTCCATCTAATGTGTTTGTGTGTGTGTGTGTGTGTGTGTGTGTGTGTGGGGGGAACGGGTTGGGGGAAGTGAGTTCCACCACCTTTCTTTAAACCCTACTGCTACCACAGATCTTGTTATCAAAAGCAACTATGATAAGCTAAATACAGTGGTCAGGGAACTCGGTCCTCATTACCCCATGCAGTGCATGTTTTGCAGGTCTCCTCACAGACACGCAAGTGAAATAATTAACTCCACCTGCGGACCTTATAAAATGTATCTGTGAGTAATTAGTACACCTGTGCACCTGCTGGGTTACCAACAAAACATGCACTGTGTGGGTAATGAGGACCGAGTTCCCTGACCACTGGCTAAATACAATGAGCACATCCTGGAGTACAACAAAATGCTATGGCATCACAAATCAACATTTTACCTGCAGACTCCCAGTCTTGCGTGTCTTATTTTACCCTAGTAGTGGTCTGTACCACACAGTAAGCAAGCAGATGTCAGTTATCCGTTAGCGAAATGTGGAAAAATAATGTCAGCTGCTGTCTAATTGGTTGCTATAGGTTACAGCGCATAGCATAAGTCAGCACACAAGGGATTAATTCACATCATGGCGCTTTGTATGTTTCCTGTCAATCAGATATATTTGTCAGCTGAATTATCCACTAAGTAGCAGATCGCTTTATAATACATTTACAAATGATTGGCACCTAACTGAAACAATGTATTTTTTCAAGTGCATTATTTTATTAGTTCAGGAACATATTAGAATTTCTCACGCAAATAGAAGCTGACAGATTCCTTAAGGGAACAGTGGAAAGGTCTGAGGAGGGTCACTGTAATTTAATATCACCATGGCTGGAAGGTACAAACTTGTTGGGGCCACCGGTTCTCAGAGACTGTTTTCTGTGTAGTTTTTGTTGAGGCTGGACAATTTTCCCTGTAGCATTACGAACACACTGAGTAAACAAGATTTGTACTGTCGGATATCACCAAGAACAACTCAGCACACAAATTACGTTTGACAGGACATCTATTTGCAAAACCACAAATTTATTGTTAATAAATTGAACTTGCTTTCCTTAAGGATAAAGGGTAATTAGCATTTGACCTTGAGAAGTAAACTAAAATATTACTTGAGTTCGGTATTAAAGTCTCTGGGTTTCACACATGACTCCTGGAAGGAAATATAATATAATTCGGTGGGACATGGGAAGTCAGACATTGATAGCAAATCACGTTTTTCTCCAATGGACAAAACCATGTTGCACTGCAGGTGGGGCAAATGTTAATCCGCATACAAACTTGGCAACCGCAGCCAACATAGTTCATCATTTTGGCAGCGACCAGCCGATATTGCGTGCACACATTGAACGATTTTGGTCAATTATATCATTCAGTGATGTCACCGGGACCCGCTGAACATGTGGGTCATTTGGCTATATAGACAAATTGATCTGCATGTTCAGTAGATGGCAAGGGTCTATTACGATGCGATGGTCACCGACCACTGAATAATTTCTCTCTCCTTCGGAAGTAGGTCAGTCTAAACTGACTTTTATTTCAGTTGGATTCTGCCGAAGAGGGGCGGGTGCGTCGTCATGTGACCTCAGCTGCCTGTCCGTGGCAGGCATCGGCACGCCTACGTTCCCAGGGGAATGTCCAGAGTATTCATGGGGATGCCCATAAAACGCTGGGTGTTCACCTGTTCCGGTACGGTGTCCGCCCCCACCCGTCCCCCTCTCTCCCCTGCCTGTACGAATGCCTCAGCAAGTGTGATATTTGCCAAAGGCATTCACAAAGGGCATGGGCATGCGCAGTCCCCCGACTATCGGAACGAGGACAAATATCGGCCCCATCCGATCGGTATTGAGTCCCCCCCCCCCTATGAAACACCAATATAAATACAACATTTAACTGGAGAGCTATTAGTGATATCTTGATTTGTGAGCATTTTGTCATATCCTCCTTTATTTAACACACACATTTCTCATACTTGGGACCGAAACTCAGAACTTCTGAGTCAGACACATAACTACTGTACTGTATATGATGCTGTTTATTTGTCAGCATAAACCATTGTAGTCTGCAGAGAAACAAATCTATTCAGTATGCAGCCAATCCCCTTCAGCCACACACTTCATAGACCTGCTCAGCTACAATCATCTACAAGCTCGCAGGTGAGATACTCAACAGGATGTGGGCCACCCACAAAGGCCCAGTCCATTAGTGTTGGCTGTATTTACCCCCTGATGGCAATCCTAATTAGACTTAATACAGCAGGTCAATGGGTAAAAACATCCCAGTATCATAGGAACTAAAGCAGTTTCCACTGAAGGGACACAATGAAGTACGGACTAACACACGGGAGACACTGCAGGAGTAATTTGCTAAGATGGGAGTTCTATTTCACATGGGATGTTGCTATGGGCAACCAATCAGAATCTACTTCCTGTTTATTTAGCACCTTCTAGAATAGGGGTAGCCAACGCCAGTCCTTGAGAGCTACGAACAGTTAGCGTTTTATAGGTCTCCTCACAGAATGACAAGGGAAGTATTTAGATGTGCCTATGTGGGCTCTTCACAACAGCAGGATGCTGTTCTCATGAATTAGGCTGTTGCACAAGCAGCACCCACCTAAACTTATCTGTCACAGGTTCATTTAAATGTCACATTAAAACAAACCTTACAGATATTACACACGAGAAAAATTAGCATGTGAATGACGCAGTTCAAAATAAAAAGTCTCAGCTGGCCCGAGAACACTATAGCTAATGAGGAAATGAAGCTTGTATCACCAAAACAATTAAAACATACACTGTAACTGCCAAGGATACTGTGAACATATTTGATTTTCACATAATCGCAGGCCTAGGGTATAGTAGTCAGTGAAAACACATTCATTAATTTGTCATTAAATCTAAGTGGGAGCTACCGTAGATCTCTCTAGGTGATAATGACTGTTTTGCATGTAATTAGCAGGAATAATTAACACATTCCACATAACAAATAGATGGAATTGTACTTGGCAAACACAATGATTGTTGTGTTAATAGAGTCCATTGTGAAGACTTATTACTTTACAATGTTCCCTTTTGCTCCAAATCCTGGTCTCCTCAGACCTTACTTATCCCAAAACTACTGTATGCTTCATTCATCAGTGTAAACACATTTAGTGCAACCAAGAGAATTGTTTGCTAAGAACAAGTTTACAGCCAGTAATCATTACATTATAGCACTGAGTTTTTCCCTTTTAATTTTCTAAAATTGAAAAGACAATTGTCTATTTAATGGTACTGAAAAGTTGCCACTACACTTGTACAGGACACATTTTAAATATAGCAAAAGCCAATGTACATTTTGTTGAACATTTCATCATTTTTAATGTGAGGTAAAACTATTCTATAACCTGTTTCTTTTTTGTTATTGTTAATGTCAAACAAAATTGTGCAATAGTATCTAGTGCAATAGATTGTAAGCTCTTGGGAGGTTAGCACATGTTTCTGTACTGTAATTCTGTGTTTCAATCAATATAAATTTGTTACTTAAGGTGCCCATACACGGAGCGTTTTCAGGTGTGATGCAATGTGCGCTCCTGCGCGCATCACATCACGCAGCACAGAAAGTCTGTGCAGCCCATGCTTATAGTACTAGATCGCATTGTATCTAGTACAAAAAGCGCTCTGCTGTAGCACATTGTATGCATTTTGTACTAGATATAAAGCAATCTAGTACTAAAAGCACAGAGTTCATTGCACCGTGTATGGGCACCTTAAGGGGCCAATTTATGAACATTATTAACACCTTTTTCACATTATTCTAGTATCACACAAATGCATTAAAAGGCTTTTATATCAATCTACGTGAAAAGCCTATTCAGACCCTTTAATTGTTGCGACGGGGAGTGGATGCTGGCGGTGGTGGTAGCAGCTGTAATGGCAGCGGCACATGTGCAGCACTTTTCGGTACTTGTGTAGTTTCACGGCGCCAGCTTCGCTTCGCTTCGCTCGCCCACGCTGCGGGCTCGGTGGTTTGATATGCTCGCCACGCTATCTAAAATCAACTCCATGCCAACGTGGATAGTGGGGGTATGAACTATCCACGTTGGCATGGAGTTAAGTTACTTTATTTTAGATAGTTTGGCGAGCGTACCCAACCCGGAAGTAGCTGGCGCCGTGAAACTACACAAGAACCTACTTTTTTACAAAAAATACCCGATAATGCTGCAGAGACTAATCTTTCGTTTTCTTGAGGACACATTTAAATAGTGTGTAAAGATGGAACACACTGCGCAATGTAAGTACCCCGCGATATTGGCAGCGGCGGCAGAGATTACACTTAATGATGCCGGCAGCCTTAGTGAACAGACAAGGGATGCAGTCATTAACGATGCGCAGGTTATTAATGACTAATGATATGGAGTGTGCACACTAGGAGAATGTGAAAGATATCGCTCAAAGGACCCTTCTCAGCGATATCTGTTACATTCTCGTCTAATGTGTATGGGGCTTTAATGTTTGTTTATTTCATGGCTGGTGGTTACTGAATGAAGCATAAACAGCCGCACTATTTTAGGAACAGCCTCAGTAGCCCTGCAATTTCAATTATAACCAATGTTGGTGAAAATTACATGGGAGAAAAAAAGCAGGGGACATATTTGTCAGTTTTTTTCAATGTAATTATAGTTTTCAGTTTATAAAAAGTTATGTCTGGTACAACAACACCCACTCGCTGGGACATCTTGTCAGCAGATTTGTCGAGGCAAGCAGATATGTTGAAGTATGATGGGCAGCTGTACAGTGATAATGCAAATGGAGACCACCCACCAAAGTCTGGTTTAGTGTGTGTGTGTGTGTGTGTCTGACTTCGCCATATTTTGTTGTCAATATGAAGACAGCAGAGTTTTTCCATATGTTGCTTTCAGTACTGTGATTGGCTGATGTATGTTACTTTCTAGCCATGTGCACTCAGAACACAGGCCATAAATATTTGTATTTCTGTACTGACTTCACAACATTTCTAAAAGTGAAATACAACATCACATAAGGATGTACTGTAAAACACTGGTTTATTCAGGGGTGGGTTAAGAGACAATGAAGCCCGTGTGCAAGGCCGCTGAGGGCTGAGTGGGGGCCAAGCTGCTGGGGACTGTAACCAAATCAAGGAGGCATGCATGGCCACAGCCATTTGTCCCCCTCAGAATAAAAATACTCCACCCCAAGTGGCTGCTGCCTATGAGAGGCCCAGTCCCAAGGGTATTTAAACTCAGAAGGAGGCCTGTGTTCCAAATCTTCTTCGTATGCGCAGATCTCCAGAAACATGACACCCTTTATGACTAATTTTACTACTGCACATGCGTAGCCATTTTGCCAACGATTTCTGCAGCGGATGCCGCTCCCTATGCAGGACCCCAGAAAGGTGAAGGTGTGCAGTGTGGGCTTCCTTGGGCTCAAGAGCCTGTTTGTATCTCACACACACATTGCACCCTTTATAGAAACGCCCATGCCCAGGCCCCAGTGACACACATCCCAGTGGCACAACCTCATCTCTGTGGATACAAGGTAACTGTCCTCCCTGGCAGTGTCTCTGTGCTAATGGTAGCAGCTGGGATGCACCATCAGATGGGGGTTAATGTGTCTGGAAACGGCACACGATTTTTTATTAATTTCTTCAGGGCTGGTAGTAAACACTTTGGAGGGGTAGGTATAATCTATGGGTGCAGGTGTGCTTTACACACCCTGAACCCATTCTAGATATGCCTATGGGTTTAATAAGGTGTTAAGTTGGACTTATGCCAGTGAGCAGAGAGTAAAATACACAAAATCATTCTAATGCCATGTACTCACAGCATGGCCCAGCAGCTGTTGATACCAATTTGATATGGTATCTACCAGGAGAGAGGGACGAGGTGCAGGGGGAGGCTGCATTGAGCATGGAACTTCCTACGATCTAGCAGATCGAAGCAGAAATAGACTTGCTTGGCCCCACGGCATCGGGATTGAATCTGCATCGAATGCAGATTACACCGTGCAATTCAGTGTCATTTTTTTATTCCCTTTGGACTATATATAGCCCTAATCGGAAAGAAAATAACACTGAATCGAACCATAGGAATATGCATTGGCCACATGGGGGAAATTTACTAAGCTGTGTATTCTAAGTTATTTCGCATGTGATGTTGCTATGGGCAACCAATCAGATCCTGTCTAGAGGAGTGTGCTAAATAAATAAGAAGTAGATTCTGATTGGTTGCCCATAGAAATAGTAGAAGTAGAATACACATATTAGTAAATTTCCCCCAAAGTGTTTAGGGAAACGTGTTTTGGATCTGTATCTACGGCAGTGTTTTGGTACATATGGAGAGTGGACCCCTAAACCACACACATGGTTAAGCCTGAAAAATGTATACAGATTAAAATAACCCTTTTATTTTGGGGTTATTTATGATATGCGGCACAGGAGAGTGTACCACACACACACACACACACACACGCATTGCAAAGCCTGAAAAAATTAGACGGATTAAAATAACCCTTTTATTTTTGGGGTTATTTATTATATGCGGCACAGTAGAGAATACCACACACTCGGCTGTCGGCTGTACCACTGGACTTAACGGCAGTACCACTGGACTTAACGGCAGTACCACTGGACTTAACGGAAGCACTGGACTTAATAATAGTACCACAGGACTTAACAGCAATACCACTGGACTTAATGACAGTACCACTGGACTGTCACTGGACTTTTACGGCTGTCCGCTGTACCACTGCACTTAATGGCAGTACCACTGGACTTAATAGCAGTATCACTGGACTTATCAACAGTACTGGCCGTCATAAATCCTTTAAAGGATTTATGACGGCCAGCTTTTATACTCATAATAGATTGATTTTTTGCACATATCAATTGGATTAAAATCCTGCAAAAAATTAATAAATCGCCAGTATAAAACAAATATCTGATTAGTCAGCAATTTTGGCTATTAATTTAATAATCACTCAGCAAATAATTAAAAAAAAGCACAATAAAAAATAGTTTAAAATTTTTATTGAATAACTTTAGTGATCAAGATATTGAGAGTGCACCCCACCCGAGTTTCTTTTCTTTTGTTTCTCCTGTTAAACTTAATGGCAGTACCACTGGACTTAATGGCAGTACCACTGGACTTAATGGCAGTACCACTGGACTTATCGGCAGTACTGGACTTAACGGCATTACTAGACTTTACAGCAGTACCACTGGACTTAACGGAAGCACTGGACTTAATAACAGTACCACAGGACTTAACAGCAGTACCACTAGACTGTCACTGGACTTTTAGGCCTGTCTGCTGTACCACTGGACTTAATAGCAGTACCACTGGACTTAATGGCAGTACCACTGGACTTATCGGCAGTACTGGACTTAATGGCAGTACCACTGGACTGTCACTGGACTTTTACGGCTGTCCACTGTACCACTGGACTTAATGGCAGTACCACTGGACTTAATAGCAGTACCACTGGACTTATCAACAGTACTGGACTTAATGGCAGTACCACTGGACTTATCAACAGTACTGGACTTAATGGCAGCACCACTGGACTTATCGGCAGTACTGGACTTAACGGCATTACTAGACTTTACAGCAGTACCACTGGACTTAACGGAAGCACTGGACTTAATAACAGTACCACAGGACTTAACAGCAGTACCACTAGACTGTCACTGGACTTTTAGGCCTGTCTGCTGTACCACTGGACTTAATAGCAGTACCACTGGACTTAATGGCAGTACCACTGGACTTATCGGCAGTACTGGACTTAATGGCAGTACCACTGGACTGTCACTGGACTTTTACGGCTGTCCGCTGTACCACTGGACTTAATGGCAGTACCACTGGACTTAATAGCAGTACCACTGGACTTATCAACAGTACTGGACTTAATGGCAGTACCACTGGACTTAATGGCAGTACCACTGGACTTATCGGCAGTACTGGACTTAACGGCATTACTAGACTTTACAGCAGTACTACTGGACTTAATGGCACCACTAGACACCAGCACTAGACAGCACAGGACAGCAGCACCGGCAGCAGACAGCACAGTACCACAGGACTGGACTGCACAGGACACCACCACTGCGACCAGGTCACCACGCCACGTCAGCTTCCCAGAAAGACAAAACCTCCCTAAACCCTCTCCAATGCCAGAGTGAATATGGCAGCGGGTAGCAGGGGACTTATATCGAGTTCGGATCTTGCGAGAATACAATGCCAGGATGATGATGTTTTGCCTCGTTTTACGATCCGAGCTAGGTGGGAAATACCGAACGGCATTCGGATTGCAGTTTGGATACCTGTCGTTCGATAGCGTCTGGATTTCAGAAATCCGGACGTGCTCATCACTACTGTGTTCACAGCTTAAGCATTCTCAGAATAGAGGCAACAAAACACTCCTTTTGTCTGAAGAGGCGGGGCAAAAATTGGGAAGGTGTGGATCAACATACTGTAGGCTGATCAGGGGAGGATCTAGACTTTTTGTTTAGGTGTGTGCGTGTTAACAATTAATACTGACTCACGGCCCAGTAGCCACTGCCCAGGGGTCTCAGAGTGCCCAGGCTCATCAGCAGTTTGGCACTCAATAGATGTAGACTGTGGCAGACAGCATAATCACTGTATGATCTTTGAATCAGGTAAAGCTGCCTTACAGCAGTGCATAGTGACCTCTGCCACACAATGCTAGGGAGCATGATTGTCCCAACCACCCACTCCTGGATCTGCCCATGAGGCTGAACACAGTACTGTAAGTGCATGGTCATTTCACAAATGAAGATCAGTACGGAAACTGTCCTTGTCCAAGCTGAATCATATGCAGGTACCCTAGGGCAGGTGCAAATTCTTTATATGCTTACATGATGCAGTTTTCCAGCACTGACTAACCACAATTGATAGCTACCCTCAACATTGATTGAGCATATCTCATGTATCTGACCTGTGATTTACCTTTCCTATGATGGATGTACCATATTACACATGTTTAGTTTAAGGTTTATATGTGACATGTGGCTGATGTATAATCAGACACAAATGTCGGTGGAGCAGACCTGCATGCAGGGGAATAGCCTGAAGGCCTCGTAGCAATGACATTTCTTGCCCCCACTATAGTTACACCCATGTCTGCAAGCCTTGTGCGATGTGTGCTACTAAGCATACAGTTCCGTATACATGCAATTGTTATCATTTTTTAAAATAGGCATGTCAGAAATACAGTCAAACTCAACATTAAGTCCAATATGTTTTTACCATATTGCTATGTTTCAGATAAGTTGTAAATGTTTTATGTACTGTAAGTGAGAAACTGAATTGACAGACAGAATTTCAGTACATTTCCATTCTCCGTCAACAAGACATTCTGCACCCTCTGGGCAAATGTTTCATACCTAAGAATAACAACAGACATGTCTGCATTCAAAGCTGCATTCATAGCGTCTTGTCCATAACCAGCGGAAGTTTGCTTTATATGTTAAACTGCTAATTGTCAGGAACAGCTAAGGATTTCCTCACAAAGTCCAAAATATGCAAGGGGAAATCTAATACCACAATGTTCCTGTCTGCAGAAGTCTTGGCATGCTCCAGAGTAAATACAATGAGCAACTTCTCTCTCTCTCTCTCTCTCTCTCTCTCTCTCTCTCTCTCTCTCTCTCTCTCTCTCTCTCTCTCTCTCTCTCTCTCTCTCTCTCTCTCTCTCTCTCTCTCTCTCTCTCTCTCTCTCTCTCTCTCTCTCCCTCCCCCCCCCCCCCCACACACTCTCTCCCCCCCTTTTACCCCCTCTCTCTCTCTCTCTCTCTCTCTCAAACTGTGGAACATTATTTTATGATTTTCTTATTTGATAATTTTATGTGGGGAAAAAGAGTTAAAAATTTAATATTTTCCATTGTTTTGTAACTATTCAATGTGTTTCATATATATATATATATATATATATCTGCCGTGGTGCGGCACTCTGGGAGTTAATAAAGTCGCCAGTCAAATGGATAACAACAACGTTTCAGTTCATTAGAACTTTTTTCAAGTGTACAAAAATACAAAGACGCATAACATACCTTTATAGCTATATATACACAAAGTGCGTGCGGCTTGCCGCATCGGGACTGCCCACCCGCCCGGCTTTGTCGCTGTAGAATGACGTTGTCATGCCCGTGCGTGGTGTCTGACAGTGCTCCCAAGCCCGTCACCATGGAGACGCATCTGAGTATTGGAGGAGGGCATAACCAATTTAGCAAACAGAATAAGCATACTGTAATTAAATAATAATAGTACTAAAGCAAGACATAAGCGGCATGGTGATAAATGCTTATAAACAAATATGCTACAGCTATCAGGAATATTAATGATAGAATATGCCGAACATAATAAATAGAGCATACAGCTTATGCAGATAAGCGGCTACCGGCATGTACAATTAAATGCAAAATGCTACTTCTTATAAACACTATAGAATGGCAGAATACATAGTTATATGAACAATAATAATAATAATAATAATAATACCTACTCCCTCTGATAGCATAAAGGTGTAATACTACCTGTATGGAGTTAATAAATGAAAAAAAAAAAAAAAAGATGAGAAAAAACACGAAAAAGGTAAGGAACATGAAAAACATGTCTGACAAAAATATTAATAACATTAATAACCTGCACCAACAACAAGTAGAGGTAAGGTATTGTTTGCTTCTTTCATACGCCGGAGGAGACCCATGAGTATAATTTCCTTCCACAGGTCCCCAATTGATTTTGGAGGACACCGGAACCGGACCCCTGGCCCCAGGACACCGGACCCCCAGGACATCAGGACACCGGACCCGGGGGCCTACCTACAGGCTCATGATAGATAATGTGTGGGCTTAGGATGTAATAAAGCTTTATTTTTCTTGGGTGTCAGTGTGTTTTTTTAACTATTTCTATTACTGTGGAACTACAAGTTTCAGTGGGCCCTTTAATGCCCTGCATGCTGGGACTTGTGGTTCTCCAAGTATTAGACAATGGTTTTTCATTCTATTTTTTACACAAAGATCAGCCCGGTATCCAATGCCCATGGGTACCGGGGACAGCACCAGACTTCAGCCTGGGCAGGTAAGTTCTACAGGGGGGGACCCCTTCATTGGGGGGGTCCCCACTCCTGCCCAGGATGACTGTCAGTAGGGATGAATGCTTTGGCCGGGGGGGGGACTTGTATATAAAGTCTCCCCCCGGCTGTGGCATTACCCTGCTGGCTGGTTGTGCCTGAGGCTGGTTCTTAAAATACGGGGGACCCCTATTAATTTTGTACCCCATATTTTGGAAACCAGACACAGCCCTGGAGCCTGGGGCTGGTTTTAAAAAATCAGCGGAGCCATACAAAAATTTTCCCTGATTTTTTAAAATAAAACGACAGGACCCCACGCTGTTTTTTTTTTTTTACACACTGAAGCCTGCACGGATCTGACTGATCCGTGTAGGCTAAAGCCAAATACGCCAGGAAATTGAAGTCTATTTTCCTAGTGTATTTTGCCGGCAATTACAGCAGTTTTACGCTAGTTAGCGGCCGTAATTTTAGCAAGGCCGTTTAGTAAATTAGGAATCACCATTCTTTTGAATGGTAATTCCTATTTGTATTTTCCGATGGCATATACATTCGTATTTGTAAAAACAAATACGAATGTGCCATAAATACCAATATGAATCTGTGTTTTTTTGGCATAGTAAATGCCAAAATACGAATACTCCTAAAAAAATTGTATTTTACTATGCAAATACGAATTTTTTTAGGCGTATTTGCCTTAGTAACTTTCCCCCTATGTCTGGTGACCCACGGCATTCTTGTATTGATCTTGGGCCCCTTCCAAAGAATAAAGAGGTCATCAATAAAGCGACACCGTAACAAAATGTCTGTCATACAAGCTGGATGATTGTTCTATAACCAAGACCATCAGGTCAAGGGAACATTTGTTTAATATAGCCACCCAGAGTTTACAAAACACTGGGTCATACCGGCCTATTGTCGGACAGTTCCGGACTCTGAAGCCCCTGGGTATTTTCTTTGTTTTGTAATAGTCCAAAAGCGAGAGGCAATATAGGTGGCAGTCTACTTCTTTTTTCTTTAGGTGAAGTAGATATCTATAAATAACTTCGCTGGTGGCAGCCTCTGCTTCATCCTCTATTCCTTGAGTGAAGACTATCGCCTCTGCTTCGGATTCTGAGATGCATATGCATGGGGAATTGCATATGACACCATGCTTCAGAGCCTCCTTCAGCCATGGTGCTAGGTAGTGCTTTAGTAATGTAGTTTGCACTCTCCTTGGACTGCTCACATTCTCCTGAGAATTCAACACGTGAGGATCAACGTGCAGTATATGGCAAAAATATGCCCAAACATTAAGGCTTGTACTGTCCAGTATCAAGCCAACAAACACTCTTGTACAGTTCGGAGTAATGATGATGGGTGCCCACGACAGGTTCCAATGCTCCCCAGCATATAATACCAATGATGTAGTGGCGGGCGGCACTCTATGAAATAAAACACGGACACCAGGTCTGCGCTTAACGTTTCAATTCCCCAAACAGAATTTTCATCAGAAGCAACATCACATACAAATAGAAATTCTTAAATACCCTCACCTTCACCCCTATGCAGTGCCGCATCCAGGTGCCGTTCCCGGCTTCCACTTCCGTTCAAGTGTGTCCTGATGCTCCGTCCCGCTCTGCTGACGTGATTGGCGTTCACTGGTTGCCTAAATACGGCCGCCGCCACCTCCAATCCTACCTGGCGGTAGATAATAAATACAAGAAAGATATATAGAAAAATACATAGAACAATATGGAAATTACATAGCATTAATAAGTAATTTCATGCAATTAAGACATAATGCCGGCATATGCAATAATCCAGACAAGCAAAAAACCAGGTCAAAGAAAGCAATTAAGGTTTAGTTGCTCGTTCAATCCATATGGGCTCATGGTGTTCAGCAAGTAAATCCACCATGCTTCTCTCTGCATGAGAGCTTTTGCATGATCCCATCCACGAACATAAGTTGGAATGCTGTCAATTATTTTATACATCACAGTCGACTCCCAATGTTTAATCAATTTAAAATGCCGGGCCATGGTTTGATCTGTGTCCCTGCCCGCTAACGCAAGGTGGATGGCACTCCTGTGTTGTGCCATCCTTTCCTTGAATTTACATGTGGTTTTGCTCACATATGCAAGGCCACATGGGCATTTAATTATATAGACTACATATGTCGAGTTGCAGGTATACACATGGTTGATTTTGAACACCTTGCCAGATCTTGGGTGTGTGACAGTATCTACACTTTTACAAAATTGCGCGTAGTGCAACCTAGGCAACGATAGCAGGTTGTTTACTGAGTGAGAGTGCCAATAATTTCCCACTAAATGTTTGTCCAACCTTATTTTAAATGTATTCATTGTGTCTGCCCACACCACCTCTTCTAGAAGGGAGTTCAATACATTTACTGCCATGACTGTAAAAAGCCTTTCCTTCTAAGGGTACAGGAACTTCTCTCCTCCAGTCTGAGCCCATGCCCACATGTCCTAGTCTTTGACCACAAAACAAAGAGAGTGCCTGATAGGTCATCATTATATTGCCCCCTCTGATATATTTGTACATGTTAAGCATGTCCCCTGGCAAGGAATTGCTAAGGCTTTAGCTTATATTCATGACCTGTGCTTATGCATCTCATGAAAATGTAAGCCCTCATCCCTATAGAAAAGTAAAAAAAAAAAAAGACACAAGAACCAATTGTGCATTCCTGTAAGATATCACAAATCCTCAAGGAGAGTCCAAGTGTGTCCGCAGTCGAGATGTATTTTCCTGGCCCTACCAATACTGTATGGGAAGAGGAGGCTCCTACCACAATTTGCACATCCTGCAAAAGTTGGGGGGAGCAGCACCAGTCAACGTGCTGACATTGAGATTGAGGATGTCACTGTAGATTTACACCAGGATGAAGAGGGTATTGGTGTAGCAGGTGCTAGCGAGGATGTTGACAATAAGGATTCTGATGATAAGGAAGTATTTTTTTTTTAAATAAGGGAGACAGGAGTTGCCCATGGGATGAAAAAGAATTGTCATGCCTGGGCAAAAGACCAAAAAATCCACCTCTTCTGTCTGGAATTATTTATTTTCTACCCATATTCAGACAACAACTGTTAAGCCATAAGTAGCCTTTGTAAAGTCCTTGTACGTCTAGGTAAGGATTTCAGCCACATAGAAACATCCTCCCTTACTCGTCACTTGAAGAACATTCATCAAAACTCAAAAATCATTGTCAAATTTAGAAACTTTGGCTAATAGCGTAATCAGTACAGCAACACCTAGCTCCCTTTCATCTTTGTTTCCAAGCTGCAGTCCAAACCACCAACACCCTCAATGTCAATTGCCTCCTCAATAAGGGTTGGAAGTAGTCCATTAGGCAATGTCATAGGCATGACTGACTCATAGTGTAGCGACATAGCTTGTGAGGTTGAAAAAAGACATCAGTCCATCAAGTTCAACCTATCTTTAAAATGATACATTATCTATCTATCTATCTATCTATCTATCTATCTATCTATCTATCTCTATCTCTCTATCTATCTATCTATCTATCTATATATTATGTATTATGAATATCCTTTCGCCATTTCCTTTGTGCTATGGCTGATATTTACCGTAATGGATCTCCCATTATACATTCTACCTCACAGTTGTATCCCTGGATATCTTATATCTTTTACCATAAAAAATTTGACTAACCCTTTTTTTTTTTTTTTCACGGAACAATTTTTATTTTTTTCACATTAATCATTATACAGAATCAGCAAACAAAGACATTGGCAATACAATAAAATACATCGGCAGAAGTCATAGTTAAAAGTAATACTGTTATATAGACATATAAACAATCTCAGACTGTTCAAGTAGGTTTCAATCCAAAAATGTTATCTGGGTAAGCTGTTATCTGCTGATTTAGTAATAGAAACCAAAATAACGAAATATTAGACAGACATGACAGTTAGGGCAAAGGAGAGACAAGACAAAAAATAAAAACAAAATAAAATAATTACAATTATACACGTTAACTGGAAACATGGATATTCAGATAATACACATCATAATGAAAATGTGGCTTGGAAGGCTCACAACACTGGTTATCTATATAATAAGTTGAAGAGTGTGTGTTTGTGTGCGTATATCTGTTGCATTGCGGGCACACCGTGGCACTCAGAGCCGATAAATTCGGCAACAAGGTACCTCTGGGCCTGGTGGTGTGCACCTCAAAGCCGTTTTTGGGAAATTTCACTAATGCTGCGTTCTCATTACCGCCCCTGCAAAATTCCGGATTTTTGTTCCCGTGTTTTTGGCAGGGCATAGAGCATTCAGGCCTGTTCACCAGGCTGTCTAGCGAACAGGTAAACACTGCCCTCCTCCTGGCCGAACGCCTGCCCCCGGCTCCTGTATCCCCTCGCTAGCATCTGTGGGGATGTGTATGCGAACACATCCACTTGCATGCAGCTAAAAGGAGGAGAAATCTTTTGATGTCACTGACCATCGAATGATTTCTGCAGCCTTCGCTATTTGCCGAATTGGGGGCAGGCGCTGATGTCATGGCGGGGGACTTATATGGAAGGGAAAACCCATAAGAATCTGACAGTGAGATAATGATGCTTTGCCTCACTCTGGGATCCGAGTCTGGTGGGAAAACCCAAGCAGTACTCGGATCCCAGCCCGGATCGGGAAGTTCAGGCCAATCGCTCTTTAAGGGAGGAAATGGGGCGGACAGGAGGTGACAGCAGGAGGTGATAGCAGGGGAATGCTCAGCATGTTATGGGCATCCCTATAAAAATGCTGGGTGTTCCCCTTTTAAACGCAGGTGATGTCCGCTTGGGGCGGTGAAATCAAATCAGGCTAGGCTCTGAATCCCAAATTCGGAGCCCAGCGAACAGGTCTGAATCAGGCCCATAATCTTTTGAGAGATTGACTTTATCATCTACTGTTTATTATTTATCAAACTCTCAAATTCTAAGATATTTTCAGGGCTATCTTGACATATTATCCCTGGGCTCCATAATTTTAGGTGCCTTCTGGTAAGGGTTGGCTTTGCTGGGGGCATTTGCATCCCAGACTGGTGCCTCCAGAGCTTCACAGGACACAGGTAGAGAATGCTGTCTGATTGTGAATTGGGTGACCAGGCAGCATTCCCTGCCTGCCTCCCAGCCTGTATCCAGAGAGTAAATGGCAAATTGATAATGGGTAAAGTGTGCCCGTTACCCACACTGCACATGCTGCACCCATTTTTTTTAAATACTTACCCTCTAGTGATAGCAGCAGCGCTGTGAAAATCACTGGAAAAATGGCCAGGTGCCATGTTTCTGGAGAGCCGCACATGCGCTGTGGAGTCTGATTGCTCTAGTGCTCAGACCCTACTACACTGAGCTAATCCTGGTAGAGAGGAGGTCTAGCTACAGGGGGCAGCCACCATGATGGCACCATGCTGATTGGTGGATAACTGGAATTATTCACCAATTAGAGTGCTTACAGACATTGACTGTATAAAAGATGACAGGAGACTGCAGGAGGGGTATGTTATTATTTTAATGTATTCCATTGAATGGGGTGTATTGCTATGCTCAGGGCATACAATGCTGTTGAGAGGACCCTGGGTATATTGCGTGTGAGTTGTCTCCCTTTTGCCAAAAGGTCTGTTATTTAATATTCTGCTATGTTCCTCTCTCACCCACAGACTTTGAAATAACAGATGCATACACCTTATACAATAACTTCTTAAGGCACAGAGCAGGAAAAGAGTACATTATGTGGGTTTAGCACATGTTCAAAGCCATTTGATACAGTCTAAACATGTGATGTTACAAAAACATAACATTAAAACAACAGATGTCCTTATATTTCTGTAGCATAACATACTTAAAGCAGAGAATAACATGGAAGCTGTAACTATTTTAAAACATTGTATTAAACAGGTTAGTTCACTTCTTAAGCCCTGTACAAACTAGACGAGAATTTAAAGCTATAACTCAGAAGGGTCCTATATGGCTATAGGGTTTAACCAGCGTGATCAGCAATATATACCAGGCAATAGAGGATTCTCTTGATTATTTTTGATAAAACTGGATTTATTTCTGTTATTTCTTCTGCCAAGGCCTAGTCGCACAACATTGAGACTTAAGGTCATCAGAGAGAAATCCTGTGCGATAAACAGAATGTCAATTACAAAGTGCATCTAATGTGTACTACAAAGTCACCAGCTGTGGTATACCGACAGAGGCATAGCTAGGGTGGAGCCGGTGGAGCACAGGCTCTGGGCGCAGGAATGTCACCAGGTGCCAGAGCTGTGCACTTTGCCACCGGTTCCCCAGCCAGTGCTCGCCCACTCCCTCAGCACCCCCACTCAGTGGCGTAAGTATGCTGCCTGCAGGGAGCTGTGCAGGGATTCGGGACACGCTGTGCAGGGATTCGGGACGCGCTGTACATGGACAGCGGGTCCCTGTACAGCGCGTCCCGAATCCCTGCAGGGATTCGGGATGCGCTGTCCCAAGCTGTCAATCAGCGGCGCCGACAGCTTTAACCATCCAGTGGTTCCCAAACTGACACAGGGATGCCGCACCGTGTACAGCACTAGCCGGCGGCAGGAGGAGGTGGAGTGTGAGACAAATGCAGGGATGTGCGCAGCTGAGCCGGAAAGCTGTCACACATGAGGTACGTCCCCCCACCCGGCAGCAGCGTGCCACTGACCAAGAAAGCTCTCATGCCAGAGTCCTGTCTCCCTACCTAGCTGCAGCGACGAGCAGGTAAGCTGCCACCAGAGTCCAGTTCCCCCACCTGGCAGCAGTGCTGAGCTCCTGTTGCCCCGGCAGCGCAGAGCAGGGAAGCCAGCAAACCTCAGCCTGCAATAGCGCTGAGCCAGGAACCTAACACCCCAACCCCCGTTTTTACCCAGCGGGGACACTCAGAAGCACACAGATTTGGTAGGGTAAATGTCCCCACCAGAGATGTAACTAGCAGTTTGCCTGCGCAAGTCGCCTGGGGGTTCTAGGCAAGGAGCATGTAACCCCTGTGGAAACAAAAACTTAACACTGCTCCCTTCCCCCACAATGGCAAGGAGCATGTAACCCCTGGTTTTGAGCAAGAGACTCTGGGAAATAACCTGGAGTAAGCATATCGCATGCAGCATGAGTGTAACCAGTGACCAGAGTCAGGGGGGGGGGGGTGTGTATGCTGTGCATGTGATCGGGACGGTGCAGTGGTAGTGGGTGTTTCCTGTGACTGAAGTAAGTCGGCAGGAAGCGCAGGTGCCAATGAGTGCGCCGGGAAAGGGTCCTGGTGGCTCATTGAATGTCCCCTTTTTGCCGCGCAAGAGCCCCATCCACTACAAATCGGGGGGGGGCTGGTGTTCGGCTGGGCGCGAAACATGCCCTTGCTCCGGGCACCGTGAAACCTAACTACACCACTGTATACCGACTCCACAGTATGCTAGGAACACCTACACTCTGACCTTATTCTGATTTCAGTCTTCTGCGCGTTCGCATGGAGGATGGATGGTGTGCGTCTGCGTACGCACTCTACACAGTGGGTGGGTTGCCGGGAAGCACCATCAATATATGGGAGCGCCCAGCATTTCATGGAGGTGCCCATGAGAATGCTGGGCGCTCTCATGCTAATGAGGCCGTGATGCGGGTGCAAGGGGGCGGGCAGCTGACATCACCGGCTGTCAGCTGCCCACCCTGTCCTCGCACAGGGCACCCGCAGTTTAGAGTCACCTGTCTCTGAACTGCTAATGCTTGAGAGATCATTCGATGGTCGCTGACCATTGAATGATTTCTCCCCGTCTACGAATGGATGATTATGTAAATCATCCATTCACAGGAGTATGGGGGGTCGCGCATGCGAGGGGTGGGGTGGGGCCCGCACTGCGAGCGGCGTCTGATGGACTAGCATGGCTGCAAATTTTGCAGCCTTGCTTGTCAACCAGAATAAGGTCCTCTATGTACAAATTTGCTCCTCCTCAAAGGTTACCATGTTGGTCCATAAACACATATGAGCGCAAATCTACACTGTGAATAAATAACCTCTGCAGAAAGAAATGAAATGCACAAAGACAGAACCTTACTTGGACACAGTGGACATAAGTGAGCTGTGGTGGCGGTATGTGTGGTCATATAGAATCATTGGAGTCCAGGGATCAGGTAGTCGCCGGGCCGCTAGAGTAAAATCCCTAATTGCAAATTAATATGCTAATATGTAAATTGTTGTGTATACTTACAGTACCTTAGAATTTGCAGCCGAGCGAAACTGTCCAGAATCATTTGTTAGACATTCACCATCGAATCTAATGATTTTTCTACTGGGCACCAGTCATCGCAAGCACCCTCCCCTAAAACACTTTGGGAAGCCTGCGTTTTCCTAGCATTTTTACTGGCACATCTGTGTTTTTCTTAGCACTCCCACTAAATGACTGGGTTCCACCCCCAGACGCCTACGCCATCAGACACCTTGCAAATGGCTAGCAAAGGAAAAAAGTAGTAGGAATTCTTCACTACCAGGCGCCGGGCATGCGTACTACGGGACAGAAGCCTGTGCAGTCTATAGATTATTAGACGATGTGTGAATTTTCACGGCAAGAGATTAGAACTGAATCAGGCCCATTATGCCTACATAGGACACAGTTAGGATGTGTTTGATGAATATATGTTTGTCAATGGGAGTATCCCTGTGCAGTATCATTCTGCAAATGAGGTCATTCCTATGCAATGATTGCCTGGAAATTAAGGAAACTTTGTGGCTACCAATAAAAGCTTCCCTAGGTGAAAAATGGTTGATGTTCTGTAAGTGATATAGGTGATAAATGGTTCATTATGCCCCTATTGATTAAGTATTAAACTCCCCACAAGTTGCGGCAGTAGAACAAATGTAACAGAACAATCCAGTTGCGGCACCGCTGCACTAACAAGTATATGTCCTGTGAGTTCTAGTGCTGCCACTTTTGTCACTAATAAATAGTGGTGAAAGCTTACACTACAAGGCATTGTGGGCATAAACAACCAGCCAATCAGGTCCTGCCTGTGTTTTTCTAACACAGTCTATGAAATGGCATATAGGAGCTGATTGGCTGGCTGTTTATCACTCTCCATTTTATCAATTTTGAAGCTTAGTGCATCTGTCCCTGTAACTGGACATATGTTCAGAGGTCTGGTAGAGGAAATATCTGAATGCAGGGCTGCCATCAAAAATTGTGGGGCCCGGGACTGACAAAATAGGCAGGGCCCCCCTTCCCTTTCTTGAACACCTGGCATGCCTGGTGAGACCTTCGGTGCCCTCAGCACTGACTTCTCTATTCAACATCTACATTGCTGCAAGGGAAATGTGAACTTTGTTTATGACAATTTTACTTTTCAGACTCCATCCCTGGGCCCCCCTTTCTGCCTGTGTATTAAACATCCACCGCCCGTTTTCGCCCCCCTCTGCCGGCTACCACCTTCTTACTAATCACATATGCACTAACATCCACCGCCCATTTTCGACCCCCTGCCGGCTACCACCTTCTTACTAATCACATATGCACTAACATCCACCGCCCATTTTCGCCCCCCCTCTGCCGGCTACCACCTTCTTACTAATCACATATGCACTAACATCCACCGCCAGTTTTCGACCCCCTGCCGGCTACCACCTTCTTACTAATCACATATGCACTAACATATGCACAGCTTTTGCTGGCGATACCCTTCCCAGCGCTGACCCGGTGGAGGGGGTTTATACATAAGGAAATGTGTTAAAAACCAGGGTTTTTACCGCATTTTCTTATTAGTACATCCGCCCATAAGCTGTTTATTACACATGTCAATTTGCCAAGTCCTGAATTCTGCATACTTCCTTGCCATTGGGGGGTGGGTATGTAGTAGGGAGACCCAAAACTGGGACCTAGAACACACTTCCCGGCGCTAGGCAATATATGAAAAAATTCCAATATATAATATAACTAGGTGATCAGTTTGGTACAGCTGCAGCATACACTCCTGTGAGTCTGTCCCGACTCACACAAATAGAAGAATTGGGAAGGGGGGTATTGGAGTGAATTGCGCTGCTGTTTAAAACAGTTGAATGAAAATAATCAACACACTGATAGGCGGTATAAGATGAATGAGTGATGGACACACTGTTTGTATTTAGATTATTTTATATGAAAATAGAAAAATAACATTACATTTACAAACAAAAAATTATTAAAACATTTTCATAAATGGGTGCAGTTATATTTATAAACAATACACCTAATGATGAAATCCGATAAAATATAGATGATCAGGGATCGTTAGCAGCAGACACTTAATGATTCACTACAATCAATTTGTAGGATAATCACTTTTTAAAGTGAGAAAAAAATGTCCAGGACTGATAGTCTTATTTATAATGGACAGTAGCAACAATGATAATGTAGACACAGGTAATTTTACGTAAGCTCACCCTTAGTTGGAGAAAATTGAAGTTGGAATTTCTCCAGCGCTCAATTGCCAGGTATTGCGTTATAGCAATGATGTCTTCACTAATGGAAACCTTTAGGTGCTCCTCTCGGCATATGCCGGTGTAGCCAGCCAGTGGTTAGGTATAGAATTTACCCACGCTTGCCACGGCGGAAAGGAGATATTTTATAGTGTGGATGTCCAAAATAGCTGGTACAAATTGAGCGCACTTAGTTGAACAGCTGATGGCCGGCAGCGTGGGGGGATTTGCTGCACTTCAGCTGATGGATGGATATAGGGAGCGGTGGTGTGTCGGCAAGTGTTACCTGTGCTGGTGTCGCATAAGGTACAGGTTTGACGGAGCAACTTGTCAGCGCCGCGTACCTGCGGCTGGGGATGAAATCTGTGTATAGCCGTAGTCAGCCCGTAGCGTGTACAGGCTACGCGGGTGATGTTGAAGCTGACAGAGTACGGTAGTGAGCGGGGACGCCGCACTGTTGCCGGCTAGATGTTAGGAGTGCACGGCAGTGTCGGGCTCCAGGAAGATGTTTGAATCAGCGTGTGGCGGCAAAAGATCAGCAGCGTGTAGGGAGCTGCGCTTCTGTTGTAGATTGACAAGTGTCTGCTTGCGTGGATCTCCGAGTGGGTATGACGTCAACGCGTTTCGTCCCCTTGCGTGGATCTCCGAGTAGATGATCAGGGATCGTTAGCAGCAGACACTTAATGATTCACTACAATCAATTTGTAGGATAATCACTTTTTAAAGTGAGAAAAAAATGTCCAGGACTGATAGTCTTATTTATAATGGACAGTAGCAACAATGATAATGTAGACACAGGTAATTTTACGTAAGCTCACCCTTAGTTGGAGAAAATTGAAGTTGGAATTTCTCCAGCGCTCAATTGCCAGGTATTGCGTTATAGCAATGATGTCTTCACTGATGGAAAGCTTTAGGTGCTCCTCTCGGCATATGCCGGTGTAGCCAGCCAGTGGTTAGGTATAGAATTTACCCACGCTTGCCACGGCGGAAAGGAGATATTTTATAGTGTGGATGTCTAAAATAGCTGGTACAAATTGAGCGCACAAAAAAAATAATTTTTTGTTTGTAAATGTAATGTTATTTTTCTATTTTCATATAAAATAATCTAAATACAAACAGTGTGTCCATCACTCATTCATCTTATACCGCCTATCAGTGTGTCGATTATTTTCATTCAACTGTTTTAAACAGCAGCGCAATTCACTCCAATACCCCCCTTCCCAATACTTCCTTGCCATGTGGCGTAGTTGCATCCTCGGAGGGCTAAAACTTTAGAGCTCATCCTCTCTGCTAGATTGTGTCACAGTTTATAACCTTCCCTACCTCCAAGCCCCCCAGAAGCATTTAAATACCGAAGATTCACAATTCCCTGTCAGACATCTTACAGCTACTAAAATCTGATTTTAAACACTCCAGCACTTTCTAAAAATATACAACAGGACTAGCACATCATTATAAAAAGCGTCTATTTTTGTTGGATATGCAGTGTATGTGCTGACTTTGAATGATTAAGCAACATATAACAGATATAATGATCATTTATACGACTGACTTGGAGGTAAACCAATTTTAGAACAGAGATTCATTGAACGTTTAGCTGTCCCATTATGTCAAACTCAAAATATGGGAAGCAGTACCCCTGACTGAACTCTGGAGGAACCCTGGAATAGATCCCATGTATTTTTGGTGAGAGGTAGCAATATGCAGAAGCTATTAAAGAATGACCGTTCCCCAGTGCTCTCTCCTATTTGCTTTACTGTGGAATGTTACTAATGTTTTTAACAACCATAACTGCAGTTTAGTTTTTTTCCTTTTCCTGGAGAAAATGTATATTATTACTTGCTGTAAGTAATGAAGCAGCTGCTTAGTATAATGGGTGAATATGACACAGAATGTTCAGCTTTTCAGCTCATCTTAAAGAAAAGTTATTTAAATTGTTCCCCCTCACCTAAATCTGGTGGAGGAAGCTATTTTGGAGTCTAGACCTGTGTTAACACTGAACGTTCTGGACCTAAATTACATATATTTTAAAAGTTATAATAAATGATTAAAGATCAGAAGAAATACTTTATTACCAGTTATAAAGCTACAGCTGGTGTAATCCGCATCAGTGTGCCATGTGGCACGCAAGGTGTACACCAGCTGTAACTCGTCTCATACTGCCTGGGGGCAGTAACTTATACTTACTGAGTTGGCTACCTCCTCCGGGAGTGGACAGCCCACTTTGTGTCTGTCATTTTTGACAACACGCCCCCTTTTCAACAGTCGACAGTGAGAACTATTTTTGTAGGAAAATAGGTTCAGGAACTGTGGGCGGTGCAGAAGTGGGCGGTGATGTGGGTGGAGCTACCAGAGGGGCAGGGCATCAATTGGTACATACACTTTTTTTTTAAACACATAATACCCAGCAGTGCCATATATTATATATATATATATATATATATATATATATATATATATATATATATATACATATACACACACACACACACACACACACACACACACACACACACATAATGCCACCAGTAATGCCAGATATACACATGCCACCAGCAGTGACAGTTACACAATGTACCCAATACTCCAGTAATGCCAGATAAACAATGCCCCCCTCCAGTGGCGTAAGTCTAAAAAATTACTTAGTGGTACCAAAGGCGCGCGCCAAAAAATTGGTGTGGCCACATGAGGCTTGGCCAATGAAAATGGGGGACATGATACACATATGACCCCAATAGTGCAGTCCGTAATGCCCAATATACATATGCCACACACTGTGATGGCTATTATACTTATGCCACACAACGTATAAGCTTGTCAAATAATAAGTATAATCTATTATACTAAAAATGCATCCATTTAACAGATTCTTTATTAACCACTTAAGTGGTATGCCCTATAATCTTCCTGGGCCAGCTGCACTGCTGGCGCTGGCCACCCCGGAAAAGTTCTGGGCTACGTCAGTTCTACATTCCCTGGGGACTGCCAGTGCTGGTTGCACAGCACCCAAGAATCAGTATTTAGCACTATAAAGTTAAGCCAACCCCCAGGACTCCTACTGGCCAGGGTTGGGCTTAACTGTGTAATGCTCTATGATGATTCTGATTTACTGATACGATGATACAATGATGCAGGGGACCCCTGGGTGACCCTTACTGCGCTCCCCCTGCACCCCCCTACACTCCGCGCAATTTTTTTTAAATCCAACAACTGAAGTGGTTAAAACCAATTTTTTATAATAATCATTAGAATAATAATATTAATAATGATGATAATGATGATAATAATAATAATAATAATAATAATAATATACAGCTTTCTTCGGTTTGTCTATACAATATTGCTGGAATACACATCAAAAATAGATCCCACTGATGCAATGGAGAGACAGGGCTAACAGTATTGTGTCTTTCAATATGAATCCAACGCTTTTAATTTCTTACGAGACTTTATAAGGTGTATAAAGTATTATTTCAACAGAGGATATGTGTCAAGGAAATGGTCCACTGTGTAGATACCACAACTGAACAGTGGTGCTTTTACACCTTAAGATACAATTACGATTTTCCGGTAACCGATGGTGCGGAACCTCTTTTAATCCAGACACATCGGGTGCCAGTGGGAAGGTAGGATTTTATGGATGTTAAATAACATTTAGGAGGGCTTAAGACGGCAGTGGGAGGGCAGCGGGAGGTCTTAGAGGGGAAGTGGGAGGGTATCGGGCTGCGGAAGGGGAGAGGCACACTGCGGGGGTGGGGGTGCGCTGCGGGGCTAAGAGGTTTGTATCCTTTGCAAGCAGGATACAAGCTACATGGGGTTGGGGAGGGGGAAATCAAGTTTTGGGGGTCGCACTGCAGGGGCTCCTTGCATTCGGGTGGCACCACTGGAAATCAGGCAAAATTGGTAATCTGGCACAGTTCTGGAACCTACGATGCCAGAAAATCGGTGGTGAAAGTTGTGTGTTGAATCACCACATAAATATTTGTTATGCAGAAGTTCAGTACTCTTGCATACAGACTCAGGCAGATTGTCATTTTTATATTAACATTTATTTTATATATACTTGTAAATTCTAGATATGTTTATTATTATACTAGGCTATGTAAAATGAATTCATGTCCCAGTACACAAAGTCAGCCCTTAGTTTCTGAAGGAAGGAGACGTTCCCAGATTTCAGATAAAAATTCTATTGGGAAAACCATCTTTAATACAAGGCCAGAACTGAAACCTCTCTAGAGCACAAAGTGACTGTCCTCATGGAAATAACAAGTCTTTGCAAAGTTTCCTTGCACGGAACATCTGTTTCACCAATCCCGACATTGGATTTTAGGACTGATTGGAAAATGTTCATCTGGTTTTTGGGTTTAGAAACAAGTGGCTTGGCATAAATATGTCCCTGAAGTATGAAAATGTCTTCTTCATATAAATATGTTGTGGAATAGTATAATATATTCCATAAAAGTGAAAATGAAGAAAATGCCAAAATGTGTGTTATATCATTAATGAAAGCTTAATGTAAAATCATCACAAAACTGCATTTTATGTAAAAAATTCAAAAGAGGGCATTAGGTCCACCTGCATCTCTTCTTCTGCTTATAGTGTTCATTTTACAGAGTTGGAATTGTAAGGATTAGGAGAAATTCAACCAAACTATTATGGTAATATCAGCCTTTATTATATAAACCTGCAACATGTCCCATGTTCATATCTTCTAACATTATGAATTGGATTATAGTGTGTGGCCACAGCAGAATATATGTCACGATAAGGGTTTTGGGGACCCAGTCGTGACCGTAGTGAACCAGTGCTGGATACCTGAGACAATCTGGATCTGATGACTCTGAGATTTTACTAGAGCTTGAGTCCGAGAATGCCGGAATAACTTGCATGCTGGATCTGGGAGTACAAAATAAATAAAGGATACCTACTTGGGTAAACTAAAATAATAACTTTGGAGATGGACCGCCAGCACTTGTGGGTTCAGCAGGAACAAGGTTTAGGGTTAAATGCTGGGGCACTGGAACAACACCTCCACACAGGAGCTGTGAAGGTAGCTGCAGAGCTGTCTCCTTACATTTGAGAAGCCAGGTGCAGCTGATGACTGGCAGCGGCTGGGAAGCAGCAGATGACTGGGTACCCGCTGGGATACTGGAGACCAGGAAGCTGCTTAATGCTGGGTACAGAAGGAAACAGAATTACTGGATGTGTCACGAGAGCTGCTGAAGACTGGGCAATGGAGCGAGATAGCGAAGTTGCTCAGAGCAGCTTCTGTGTCCTTGAGCCAGGCTTTTAAATCCCTTGCATTTCCATGATTGGATGAATGCTCTTGAAGTTGCCTGTAATATCAGTTATGGATGCTGGAGCGAATGCCAACAGGGTAGAATGATTACCGAGAGTGTTACTGCAGGAAACAGTAGTACAAACCCAATGGTGATGCATACCTAGCAATCAGGCACTTGAGAGGTTAATAACTGGTTAGTATCCTCTGTAGGAAGCTGGACTACCACAGGTGCACAATTAGTGCTGAAGCATTGCAGAGCAAGGCAGATGCAGTCCAAATGATGCCAGGCTTGGGAGTTCTCAGGACCCTGTATCTGAAGACAAGCTGCAAAATAATTCAGGTTCGTGACAATATAGTTGTGCTTCATTAATACAGGGCCGGCGACAGAAATTTTGGGGCCCGTTACATTGATATGTCTGTCTAAACAGATACAGTTGGTCAAAAAGTATTTGGACAGCCACCGATTTTGCAAGTTGATCCACTTAAAAAGAGAGATCTGTAATTTCCATTATACAGTAGGTACACTTCAACTGTGTGAGACAGAGGGTGACATTCTATGGGATGCGATTTGGCTTTTTTTGCGGTAATTAGACCACAAAATGGCGATATCGCATTTTCCCATTAAATCGTTAATTTAATGGGATGCGCTAAGGGACTGAAATCGCATATTATGTGCGTTAAGGTATGCTGAGTAAAATTGCGAGATTAATTCGCATTTTTATCGCATCCAGATGTTTTCGTATAGAAAAGTATACAAGTCGCTTATTTAATGCAATGCGCATTTGCACATCGCATTATTTAGGTGCCTAATTTTCGCACTTATTTCAGACCAGGGTCTGTTTGGCGAATTAGCCAGAACCCTGCACAGATCGCAATGTTCTGTGCAGGGTTCTGCTGTAAAAAATAAAATAAAGGGTTAAAATAAAAAAAAACCGAGCGCGGGGTCCCCCGCCAGAGTATAACCAGCCCCGGGCTCACTGAGCCGGTGCTGGTGACATAAAATTAGGGTCCCCGACAAATAGGGGTCCCCTTGATTTCATGAAACCAGCACCAGGCTCAAGGTCCGGCGCTGGTTCCCAAAATACGGGGGACAAAATGACTAGGGGTCCCCCGTATTTTAAGAACCAGCACCGGACACAACCAGCCAGCAGGGTAATGCCACAGCCGGGGTAAACTTATTATATAAGCTCCCGCGGCCAAAGCATTAACCCCCTAGCTGGTCAGCATGGGCAGGGGTCCTGGGGAAGTGGGGACCCCCCCAATGAAGGGGTCCCCCCCCTCCAGGACTTACCAGCCCATGCTGATAGTCCGGGGCTATCCGCGATGCCCCTGGGCGGTGGGCATCGGGCTGATGGCTTGTGTAAAAAAAAGAAGTACAACTATTGTTTTATACTGGAGAACTATGAGTCCCAGCAAGCCTACCCCGCATGCTGGGACTTGGAGAACCACAAGTCCCAGCATGCGGGGCATTAAAGGGCCCGCTGGCACTTGTAGTTCTGCAGTACAAAAAATAGTTAACAAAATCACACTGACACACTGTAAAATAAAAGTTTAATACACACAAAACACACACACACTGATACTTACCTACCTTGAGCCCGTAGGTCGGTCCCTGGATCCTGGGTCCGTCCTCCGGGGCTCCAGGGCAGAAGAGTCCGGTTCCGGGGCCTTGGTCCTGGTTCCGGGGCTGGTCCTGGGGTTCTGGGGCTCCTGGGCTGCAGAATCCGGGGTCCGGGATCCGAGGTAGTCCCCAGGGGTACCTAAGGAAGCAAATCCAACTCACTTGGTCCCCGGCGACGACCTCGGAATCCTCTCCGGTGACAGCGCTGCTCCCATCTGGTACCCGGCTCGCAGGACTTTGACAGGCGCTGAGATGTTTCCTCCTCGGCGTCTCTGCACAGAATGATTTCTTGGCCAATCAGGAGCCGAGAAAGTCGGCTCCTGATTGGCCAGAAATCATTCTAACTAGAGACGCCGAGGAGGAAACATCTCTGCTCTAGATGCGCTGAGATGTTACTTCCTCGGCGTCTGTATTCAGAATGATTTCTGGCCAATCAGGAGCCGACTTTCTCGGCTCCTGATTGGCCGAGAAATCATTCTGTTCAGAGACGTCGAGGGAGCAACATCTCAGGGCCGGACCAACTCCTTGAAGCCGGGTACCAGTCGGGAGCAGCGCTGTCACCGGAGGTCGCCGCCGGGGAGCAGGTGAGTAGGATTTTCCTCCTTAGGTACCCCTCTGGACTACCACGGATCCCGGACCCCGGATTCTTCACGCCAGGAGCCCCGGAACCCCAGGACCAGCCCCGGAACCAGGACCAAGGCCCCGGAACCGGACTCTTCTGCCCTGGAGCCCCGGAGGAAGAATCCAGGATCCAGGGACCGACCTACGGGCTCAAGGTAGGTAAGTATCAGTGTGTTTTGTGTGTATTAAAGTTTTATTTTTCAGGGTGTCAGTGTGATTTTGTGCACTATTTTTTACACTGCAGAACTACAAGTGCCAGCGGGCCCTTTAATGCCTGCATGCTGGGACTTGTGGTTCCCCAAGTCCCAGCATGCGGGGTAGGCTTGCTGGGACTGATAGTTCGCCAGTGTAAAACAATAGTTATCATTCTTTTTTTTACACAAAGCATCAGCTCCATGCCCACAGCCCAGGGGCATGGAGGACAGCCCCGGACTATCAGCATGGGCTGGTAAGTCCTGGAGGGGGGGACCCCTTCATTGGGGGGGTCCCCACTTCCCCAGGACCCCTGCCCATGCTGACCAGCCAGGGGGTTAATGCTTTGGCCGGGGGGACTTGTATAAAAAGTCTCCCCCCGGCTGTGGCATTAGCCTGCTGGCTGGTTGTGTCCGGTGCTGGTTCTTAAAATACGGGGGACCCCTAGTCACTTTGTCCCCCGTATTTTGGGAACCAGCGCCGGACCTTGAGTCTGGTGCTGGTTTCATAAAATCAAGGGGACCCCTATTTGTCGGGGACCCTGATTTTATGTCACCAGCACCGGCTCAGTGAGCCCGGGGCTGGTTACACTCGGGCGGGGGACCCCGCGCTCGGTTCTTTTTTTTACACCTTGCGCTGTCCTGCAAATGTGCGATTTTAACACATGAAAATCGCACATTTTCAGGACTAAAACCAGCGCACCACATCGCCGCAAATCGCCCCTATTCGCACTTTTCAGCCTCCAATGCGCATCACATTAAATATGCGCATTTAGGCTGAAAAATGCGATTTCTAAATAGGCGAATTGCGGCGATACAGGGTGCGAATTAAACATGCGCATTTAGCGCATATCATAGAATGTCACCTCATATGTATATTCTTATGGAAATCTTGTGGAAACCCACAAACAGTCAGACTGCAAACTCTCCACCATGGCCAAGACCAGTATGCTGTCTAATGACACCAGGGACAAAATTGTAGAGCTGCACAAGGCTGGGATGAGCTACTCAACATTATGCCAGATATAATATGGACAATAGTAGTGAAATACATTAAAAAACAAATATATATATAAAAAAATTCAGTATAATCGGCACGCACGTATAAAATAGCTCCAGTGCCCTCTGTGCATACTCACTGGCTTGAGATAACAAATATATGAAGTCCAATTCAACGGCTCTCATGGATAAAGGCAGTCGGAAGGCAACTGTGGTTTCCAACGTTAACAAAAACAAAACTTTTTAAAAAATAATTAAATGGATAAAAAGGACATAATAGAGACTTTAGCTTACCTAATTCGCAGAAGGCAAGGATCAACCAACGCGTTTCATCTGCTAACTTCTTCTTTTATGTAGTTTTATGTATTTCACTGCCTTTTGTCCGTATTTGATCTGGTAAAAAAAAATTTTTTGTTCAGTAATTTTAAACAACTATAGTCCTGAGGTTTTCAGGACAGGGAGGCACTCACAGGACTTGGGAGGGTGAGAATTTGATGGAATCTTCCTTTTTTTTTTTCAGTAGAGGTTCCAATTTTAATGGTGTATTCGATCTACAGGGTCTACAATCAAAAGTTCGACAACTAAAAGCTGACAGTCAATATGTCAACATGGTCCCAAGGTCGACATGATCAAAAGGTCAACAGGGTCAAAAGGTCAACAGTCAAAAGGTTGACAGGGTCAAAAGGTCAACAGGTTCAAAAGGTCTACATTGTCAAAAGGTCTACCTTAAAAAGTTTGAAAAATGTCGACATGAGTTTTTCATGTTTGTTTTAGTAGACATGCTTTTTTGTGTCTATGTTGACATAGATTGGCAAGGACACCATATATGTACTGTATTCCCTCACATGGCTTGCTGCGTTTGCCATGCTTCAGGCACAGTGCCTTACCGTGCTCAGCACACTACTATAATTTAACTCTATGCCCACTGAGATGGTAAAGTATGAACAAGTCAGTTTTTGTTTAAAAAAAAAATCCCAAAAAACTCCTGTCATTCTTTTTCATGTCTACCCTTTGACTGGCAACCTCTTGACCAGGTTGACCTTTTGACATTTGACCAATAGCTGCCAAAAGCATGGATATTGTTCACAATTTATCCTCTCTGCCTAAACACTGTAACATTATTCTACACAGTCTCCTCCTCCTTCAATTTGGCAATTGGGAGACTTTGTTTTCATAAATGTGAGCAGAGGCTTCTCCCTATTTATCAAGCACGGCTTTGGCCATTCACATAAAGCAAATATATACAGTATATACATTGAACATACTGAAAAGCACAATTAGACAGCGATGAGAGTAATCTACTCTAATGTGATCTTAATGATCCTATTTCAGAACTCTCTTTCCCCATCTTTGTTTTTCAGCTCATTATGCTTCATTCACCATAGAGTTTCTGCGTCCTCTCTCTACCCCTATTCCCATAGCCAAAGCAAGGATGTGGTGATAATGACTCATGGCTCCAGCTGCTGTACCAAGTGTACTACAAGCAGTGAATGACAGGGCCCCTAGGAATAGAAATTAATTACAACAAGCATTATATTACAGCCAAGTTAAATAAAATATGAGTGTGTAAATTAAAATGCATTACAGTATTTTCTCCTAGACATTGGTCTGGTTAGGGCCTAGCAAAGTTTCATTAGCCTCGCATGGCAACTGAAGAGACACTAACCAAAGAGTAGTCTCAAAAGAATATGATTTTTTTACATTAAAGGTATAAACCTATCCTCAAGCACTGTACTTTTGTTTTTAATAAAGCCAAAAAACCCAAAGAGTACCTTAAATTAGCAGAAACATTAGCTAATAGCACAGTATTGTGCACCCTTAGATCACCTTATGCAGACCACACATCATACCAGGGCCGTAACTAGGGGGGGCTAGGGGGTCACGCGCACCGGGTGCTGGAGGGGGCGCAATACTGTCACTCTCCCCGGGGACTCAGTTTTTAAAACTGAAGGGGTCCCCGAGGACGCGCTGTGCTGCACCTGAACCAATCACTGCAGCGGCCGCCGGGGACCCAATCATTGCTCAGTGGCCACCCGGCAGCCAATCACTGCAGGTTTTGTCACAGTCGCACACAGGCTCGTGCGTGTGTCCTTTGGCCGCCCGCCCCCCACAATGTAAGTCTATGCCACTGCTGAGCGCGGGGGGACGGGACGCGATGCGGCTATGAAATCTGACACCCGCTCTCAGAATAAGAGGTGAGCGCGCTGTCAGCGCAGCGGGGGCATGGATGTGGCTAGAAGAGCAGCTTGTCAGCTCTTCCAGCCACATCCAGTCCCCCGCCGCGCTGACAGCCTGCTGAGCAACATGCCAGCTTCTCCAACCCCTGGGCAACGAGCACAAAATGCTTCCCTTCCCCCCAGCAATGGCCATAAAATGCCCCCGCCCCTTATGGTGATCCCCAAGCACCACAACCAGCATGTAACCCCTACATCAAGCATGTAACCCCTGGCATCAAGCATGTAACCCCTGGCATCAAGCATGTAACCCCTGGCATCAAGCATGTAGGTAAGCAGCACTTATGTGCTATAATATAAACTGGGCATTACGGTGTGTGTTATAATGTGTACTGGGCATAACGGTGTGTGCTATTAATGTGTACTGGGCATAACGGTGTGTGCTATAATGTGTACTGGGCATTACGGTGTGTGCTATAATGTGTACTGGGCATAACGGTGTGTGCTATAATGTGTACTGGGCATTATGGTGTGTGCTATAATGTGTCGTGGGCATAACGGTGTGTGCTATAATGTGTACTGGGCATTATGGTGTGTGCTATAATGTGTACTGGGCATTACGGTTTGTGGTGTAATTTGCTTAGGGCGTTACGGTTTGTGGTGTAATGTGCTCTGGGCATTACGGTGTGTGCTGGAATGTGTACTGGGCATTACGGTGTGTTCTATAATGTGAATTGATACTACTATGTGACCACACCACTTCCCCCCCCCTCCCCCCAAAAAATGCCCTAAATTTTTAGCACTGTCCCTGTTTAATGTCACCCTTCTGCTGTCTGTAAGCACATAAATGGCTTCTGATTAATGTTTTTCTTTCTGTGCAAAACCAAATGCCAAATGTGTGCCTTCTTCTGAACAAAAAAATAAAATAAATAATAATAATAATAAAAAAAAAAATATATATATATATATATATATATATATAATTTTTTTTTTTGGGGGGGGGGGGGGGGGCACTAAATGTATGTCTTGCCCCGGGCACCAGAAACCCTAGTTTTGGCCCTGATCATACAGATGGGAGATGAGAACCACTCAGGCAATCTACATACCTCCCAACTTTGAAAAGATGTTCAGCGGGACTCTTGTACGTTGCAAAGCGAAATGCTGTTAGTAGGGGGTGTGACCTAACCGTAATTATGCTATTGCAAGCCACGATTCCTGCAGACATCATTATGGGGGCATGACCAGCGCTCTTAGAGCTGCTGGCCATGCCTCCTGTCCCCTCTGCCTCTGCCCTGTCCCCTCTGAATGCTAAGCAGAACAGAGAGAGTCAAGGGGACACCCAACTGCCCCCCTCTCCGGCCACATGTCTGCTCACAGGTAGGACACGGGACAGTCACAAAAAACTCCCCGTCAACATCGGAACACAAGGTTCATTTTATCAGGATTTTGCCAACTAACCTATCAACCCACACAAGTGCGGCAATAATATACAAACTCAGTCCACACAGTTAAGGCTATGGTGAGAATCAAGAACCGGAACACAATGCTGTGATACAGTAATGCTAACCATTACACCATCACTGCCGCAATTCTGATGCCGATCCAATTAACCGTTCCATTAGGAAATGGAAAATTTTGCATCTTAAAAACTCTGTGATGGCTGTGTATTATCAAACATATACCCAGAATGTGCGTAGTTTCCTGCACAGTTTCAATAGTATGATAAGAAAAGTGAATAGTAGAATATAGTTTTCAGTTTTTCCTCCCAGCAAAACTACAATGTAAATCTGGTGGTGCTCCCCTAGTGTTTACAAGAATATTCAACACAGCATGTGTAATTTTTGATTTTGTCACAGTAACATTTTTCAAATATTTTCGAAAGTAATCCTGGATCTCCCAGTCTCTGGAACATTGGAGCATTGGAAGACAAAATATACTAGTTAAGTGCTGTCCTGTATACAATGTACAGTAGTTGGTTGGTGTTACCATAAATTAAAGAATGAGCTGCAGAAATGTGTTTCTGCACAAATTAAGTGGAAGCAGGGCTAATATATTCAAACACAAATTTATACAACATATAATATGAAAGCAATATAAAATTATTGAATTGGATAAATAGAATCTAGTCACACATCACAATATATAAACATATTAATACTAAAAAAGAATGCTTACAGGTGTATCAAAGCTTATTAAGAAATATACAAAAAAAATTGATGTCATAACTTCGATGAATCTATATAAATCATGTTTGTATAAATTGACAAGTCCCCTTGGATGCACTAAACTGAAAATGCGGTAAAAACCCCATTATCTGGGATTTTACCGTTTTCAGATGCACCAAAGTAACACCGCCGGTGGTTCGCTGCAGGGGTTACAACAGCTCTAACTGTTGTAACCCCATAGAAGCCTATGGGCTTCTTTTAGTGACCCCCGCCACCCCCACCCCCATCTCACCTGTTGTCTGGGCAGCCTCCTGCTGTGCTGCCTGGACCAGTGACCTTCTCCTCCCTAGCACGAGCCTTCTGATCAGCAGGCTGCCGGGCACAGGAGGAGGGGGAGAGCTGCGGGGAACCGCTCACCCCCTGACAGCTGCTTCGCAAAGGGCAGCTCTTATTGCAAGAGCTGCCCTTTGAGATACTAATCGCATATGTTAGTACATATGCAATTAGTATCAATGCGATGTGAGGCTGGATGTACCGCAACTGCTTGGTACATCCTACCCCTGGTGTGTTAGATTTCGCACTAGAAATATGCGTTTCAGAGATGTGCATCTTCACTGTTTGTGAGGATGTGGGTAACCGGTCACAATGGTTACCTTTCCCGAAAAGTTCTGCTTCCATCTGCTTGGTGCTGTGCTCTGAGCTGTATAAAGCGGCCGGAGGAGAAGCGGAGCTCTACTTGATGTTTAATCTCCCTGATACAGTAGGAAATGTTCTTAACTGTATTGCTGTGAACCACAGCTGATGAGGCAACAGAACTCCACTGCAGCTACGGGACTCCACTCCTCACCTGTATGTCGGTCAAGGTGCTTTTGTTTTATTATACCAATCAAGCAATATCCAGGGGGACTTGAATAACGGGGCCCTCAGACCTGATCGCTACTGAATTCGCACAGTGGCTGATTATCAATACACTGCGCATGCATCCGGCAATGCATGTGTGCGACTCTTGCCAGCAATGAAATCCTGCTACGCAATGTGATTGACGGGAAGTTGGCATCTGAGGGTATGATGTGGCCAAGCGTTTTAGGGAAGGGTGTGTGATGTCAGCTCCAGCCCCGATAAGCCAGTATTCATCACAGCTGCTGAGTAAGTCCAGGTGGTTGAAAAAAAATCTATCGACGGTGAGCATCTAAAAAACGGTTTTGGACATATTCGCTCCCCGCGTGAATTCTTTGCTAGCTGTACACATCTATTTGCACAGCGAGCACATTCATTCGCTAGCTGGGATATCACTCTAGCGGGGCAATATCTACCTGATCACTGGCCTCTGCGATCAGGCCTATTGTCCACAGATTAGGTACACTCATATGGGATAGAGAATACTGGGATTAATAAAAATTTACTTTTATTTTAAAAAGTTGTGTTTTCAGAGTCAAGTCAGTCTGATATTTGTTCATCTGAGTATTATCAAGGAGAATGCAAACAGGAAAATGGTATTTGTTTAACTTAAAGGTGGGAGAGCTGTCGGGGATAAGGCTAAGGTTTTATATTTGAAAAAAAAAAAAGAGGTGGTTTCAGTTATTGTCTCAGGATGGAGTTATCTAATAAGCAGCATTTACACTGTAAATGAAGCAGATACGAGGCTTTGATGTTCATTTGTAAGAAGAGGAGGTTTAAAGAAGAAGAAAAGATTCAGATTGCAGTATTTTGTTTAGTCTAAGATCGAGATGTAGTAATAGTAAGGTCTTTGTTCTCACGCTAGCAAAAGCTGGTGTATTTAGTGGAAAGAGCCAATAGGAGAGTGAGATGATTTGCAATATGTATTACCATCGCATCTCAATGTGCATCTCAGCAAAGAACTACTGGTCTGCTAATCTGAATATAAATCCAGAGAAGCAGGTACATAGATAATTGACCAACAAAAGTAATCAATTTGTGTCCCCAGATAACAAACATACTAGTTCACAGTCCCTAGAGCAAATTCTACACTGGTGAATAATAATAATAATAATAATAATAATAATATATATGTTTCTCACGGAGTAGAATGATACTGAAATGTGTTCAGTGATTTGTGATTTAATTTTATGAATTTGTTAATATTCTTTCTGTGTATATCAAAAAAACCCTGAGGAAGCCTTTGCAAAAGGGCGAAACGTGTTGGTTAACCCTCTCTTCCTGAAAGATAACCTTCACCCCCCACAGCCTGACCCTAACCCTCCTCGCTCGTGCCTAACTCTTCCACCACTTCATCTAAACCTAATCCCCTTCCCTCATCCTAACCCCAACCCCCTTCTAGGTGTCTAACCCCCACTACCCGCAGCCTTACCCTAACCTTCACTCCCTCAGTAGCCTAACCCCAACCCCCTTCTAGGTGTCTAACCCCCACTACCCGCAGCCTTACCCTAACCCTCCTCGCTCGTGCCTAACCCTTGCACCACTTCGTCTAAACCTAATCCTTCTTCCCTCAGCCTAACCCCAAACCCCTTCTAGGTGTCTAACCCCCCCCTACCCGCAGCCTTACCCTAACCTTCACTCCCTCAGCAGCCTAACCCTAAGTTCCTTCGTAGTGCTAAACCTACTCCCCCTTCCCAGGCCTAACCCTAAACCACTCCAGTATACTTATGTTCGGCATGTCGGTATCGGTGCATTGCCCCCCCCCCACCATCCACCCCGGATGGACCACCCCGGAAAACCCCCTGCCTGTCAGTTACGCTGCGAGCGCATCAGCGGGGAAGAAATTTACCAAAATCACTCAGAGCAGGGGCCTGCACATGCACAAAAACTCCACCATCGGACTGGGGCTAAATTCGGACCTGTGCAAGGAGGTCTGAATCGGCACCAAACTCAAGTGTAGTGGAAACACTGTTCCCCTGCCACTAAGGAGCGAGTACACTCTACAACTGCTGTCCCCACCTTTAATTGCAATGTGTCAGTGTAGGAGTGATTGAGCTTTATCAACATTTTTCCTAAAAGTGTCTGTTTGAGAATATTCCCTGCTCCACAACTCTCATACCCCTTTTGCACCTAAAATCTGTGCCTCCATTGGCTGTTAACAGTACCCTAATCAGATGATCGTGGTCACCCGTGTATAGTGCATGGATTTCCTGGTCACTGGTTCAGAGTTATTTTACAAAAAACGTTTTCTACTGAGCCCTGACCATGTTAGACCCAACGAAAATGGAGGCTATTGCGGTAGTAGCAAGGGGATATCAGTGGTTAATGATTTGTCCTGAAATAAAAACTGAGCAATACAAGTCATTTCCCACATGTGAATCAGAACAAATTGGCAATTTGCTACTTGAATATTAAAACCATGAATTTAACTGTAATTTCTGAATTGTGAGATGTGGATTTTCTTATACTGAGTTGTTTCATATCATTGTCCTACAGAAGAGTGTGAACATGTTGCAGATTTTGAAATCTGTCCAGTTTTGTGGGTGTCCTGAGAGCAGTAGCAGACAGGAGCTGCAGAGTATCAGTGCATTATCCACAGGATACACACTAGAATACAAGAGGCTGGACAGTACAATTGTGCAGTATTTTGGCAAGTAGTTTGACAGCCAGAGAAGAGGAAATATATTAAGCACTCATAAGTATTAAGAGTGGTGTTAAAGGACTGAGCAAATTACCTACTGTAGGGAGACCTCAGGCTTTGCTCATATTCCAGTTAAGGGTAGTTCTGTGGCTGCAAGGGCGTAACTACCATAGGTGCAAGGGGTGCAACTGCTATGGGGCCCAGAGCTGAAGGGGGCCCATCTTTGCTGTCTAAGTAATATGTTTTACATACATTTATCACCATCAGTTGTAAATGATAAAATCAATGTGCAATGTGCTAATTAAGTAAAGAGACTCCACTGGAACTGATGGAGATCTAAAATCTTTCTTTTATTCTAAAAAATGAAAATCATCAATTTATATGCAAAACATTATATGCAAAACATTGCAACAATACACATAAACCTTCAAGGCTCTGATAAAAGTAAAATGGATAAATTACAGTAATTAGGTACATTTTGTTTTCCCTGGACAATTACCAATCTAAAGAATAGATTGTCTTCATATATAACTTATTTAACACGTTCTCCAGAATTCTCTGCTATAACTTTCTTTTTTTGTCTTTTTGTTATTTTATACATCAAATTATATTCTCAGAAAGAACAAAAAGGTCTAAATGAAACAAAAGTCATCTTGGCAAATATTATCTTTTCCATTAGCTTGACCAAAAGAATCTTTTTTCTTGTTTGCGGTATGGGAAATCAGATAAATTCCTTTTACTGAGTACTGTCATTCAGTGATCATGTTTTGTTTCACACCATTCAGATGTCCCAGACCATAGTAATAAAGAGAGCTTTCAGTCTACCTGAGTCTTCAATCCTCGTGAAAGAAAAGGCATGCAAACGCTCAATATGAACTTAGGAGGTAAGATCTAAAACATGACAGAGGATAAAAAAATCCACATGAAGCAGACAAAGCAATGTTATTTCTTTCGTGAAGTTAGTAAATAATACCACACCCTAGATTTTGTGACTTATTATCTTCTGAGAACTAAGTGATGCAAGCATGAAAAAGGATTTTGTCCAGGTGGCATCTAAAAATAAAATTTTTATTTAAAGAATGAACAAAAAAGAAAATCATAAATTATCAGCTAAACAGTAATAGTGTACTAGTTAAAAAAAAAAAGAAAAACAACATGCACTAAAAAAAAACCAGTAACTTCATGATTTATGCGTATTTATTTCATATTTAATTTTTATTTTTACATATTTTATAAATTTTATATTTAATGTAGCTAAATATATTGCACACATTAAATTGCATTTTTTTAATGATGCTGTTTGCTATATATTGTGCTTTTTGCAATTCAATGTAACAATATTTTTTCTCTTACATAAAACATGATATGCATTCGAACAGTTATTATTTTTTTTTTTTTTCAAAGAGCCACACATTTGGATGGAGAAATATGGAATAATCATGTCGAAATTATATCCTTTGAACTGTTTCTTTTCTTTTTATTCAGTACTAAATTATACCCTATTTTGAATCATGGTTTGTTATTTTTTCCATCTATTTTTCTATAAATGTTTATGAAAAAATATGAGCGTACATAATTATTCACTGAGAATCTTCTTTTGAAAATAATTTGTTACCTCTATCACCAATCCTCCTTGTTTAGTAGAGCCAAAAGACTGTAGGAAGCATCAAATTAAGATTACCGCCCGTCATTCTTGCAGGGGGTGTCGGCAGAGTTCGCATCCACCGCTGCCAGGAAACTGGGACGCGCATGCGTGTTGGACGCTTGTGCGTCCCAGTCAGATGGAGCATCAGCTCGCCAGCGGGGGCGTTCTGACGAGACCCAGCGCTGGCTGAGAGGTGCTCCATCTGTACATATAATATAGGCTACATAATATTATGACCTGTCCTTTGTAGGACTTCCCTCCAGTTTACAGCCAAACCAAGCCAATGGCTGTCATCACACCTTCAGCAGGCCCTGTCATTGCCTATCTATGGTGGGCATTTAATGCCCCAGTCTTACAGAGCTGTGGCCCAAAATGCCAAGTTGGCTGTCTTGTTTCATTCAAACCCTGTATTGAATAGAAGAGAGCCTTTGTTTAATTTAAGTGCATCTTTCACCTACATATATGGATGGCAGCTATATTTTAAATATGAATAAACAGTCATGAAATTGACCAGTACCTGGTGGAGCCACTAACATCACAATGTTGGTTCAATCCGGATAGTTTCACTACAAGAAGAGGACCAGTGTACATTGGAAACAAGGCGCACACAAACACGGGCACAAAAAGATAAATTAAACTAATTTTGAAATAAGTCTTCACAAATGTTTATTAGAAAAAAAAAGAAACTACAGTAGTTATGAACAGAATGTACTTATATTTTATTTGTCATTAAAAGTTAGATTCAAAAATGCAAATACAGGAGAGATATCCATATTCAGATGCATTTAACTGTATTCATAAAATCAATTCAATGAAAACTAAATGCAAATTTGCAAATACCATCCAGACTGGCAGCCTGCGAAATAGCAAACCAAAAAATATTTTTTTTTTTTAAATAAATTTGGAATTTGTGGTGGAACTTTTGCACAACTAAGAAACTCAGTCTGAGTGAAATTTCACAGCAATTTAACTCCCCTCTAATATACAGTATGTTCCACATTGTCATTTTATATTTCTGTATGCATATATATATGGAAAAAGTTACACCTATATCTTTTATGTTCATAGAAAGTGAAAACATAATCTGCCAATATTTCCCATTAACTGTCTTCTATACAGATGTCCTTGTGTTTTTCTACCTTGGTCTCCTGTTTCTCAAGTGTGTTTCCTCTTTCTGGTCACCAGCTGTTAACCTTCAACCTCAACAGATGCTGCCCAACCTTCTCAATACAAAAGCACGTGCATTCATAAATAGCCATTGATTACTATGATGGCCGCTCTCATCCTTCCAATTCCGTTTGAATTCTGCATGTATTGTAGCTTGTTCAAAAACTTTTAGACATGTAACTATTTATTTTCTCACTATGGGGGTTATTCTAGTCCATTCTTTCTGACAAAATCCTTCTTAGGTGGACAAAACCATGTGCACTGCGGGTGGGGCAGATGCTACTTGTGCAGAGAGAATTAAATTTGGGTGGGGTTTTTCTTCAAAGTGAGATCTATATTGAAGTGTAAAATCATGCAGTCAGTATTTTCCCTGCACAGAAACAAAATAACTCACCCAAATCTAATTCTCTCTGCACATGTTACATCTGCCCCCCTGTAGTGCACATGGTTTTGTCCATCTAAGAAGGATTTTGTCAGAAAGAATGAACTAGAATAAACCCCTATGTCTTAATATTTTAATACTGTTTTATTCCCGGAGCAGAGAGACAATGATTCATATTTTGCATAAAGTTGGCCTTCTGTTGGTGTGCTTCAGTTGCCTTACTTAGACCCTCCATGCTTTGAGCTTGAAATGGAAAAATTGCACACTTATGAGTAGAATAATAAATATTTATATACCTGCCCCTTCAAACCAGTTCATGTTTTCCAGGTCACCCGACAGGAGCACTCATTACTCACTGACACATTTTAAAACATCCACAGCTGGAGCTAATTATTTCACTTGTGATTCTGTGTGGAGACCTGCAAAATGTGCACTGTTGGGGGAACTTGAGGACCAGGGTTGGAGTAAATTGCCTTAGAGTAAATTGTGCTTACTTGTCTATCTTAGGCACTGTTATGTGGTGGTGGTCAGGGTCGCACTTCTGTTTGTCCACATATTTTATGAATGGCAATCATTAGCACTGCTTTTGCTGATCACATTGACCATAAATAATTGCATTGGACCTAGACCATCAACCTATGGCACCCTGACAAGTGTCCCAGTGTGCCATGGCACCTGTTTTGAAAACCACTGCCCTCATACATAGCAGATTCTTCTATAACTTGACCATCAGATATGCATTTCCTTGCATATTCATACTTTTTAATGGGGTCAACTACTGTATATATAATAAAGTTTTAAAGTTTTGAATGAAACCACTATACTCAAATTAGAAACAGTGTGCAAGTTACCCAGCTTCTAGGAAACCACACTGTCACTCACTAACATACCACTTATATTTAGAGATGTACAGGTTTATGTTTACCTGGATTTATCCGGATATCAAAAGGAGATCTTATTAATTATCGGCTCTCACATGTTGGCTCTCACATGTTTTAGCCAATAACATCCCGTTTTGAGATCCGGGTAAATCCGAACCTGCACACCTCTAGTTATAATATGTCTGCTAAGTAGAGGGGCTGCTGCTTAACCATAATATTTATTTATTTTGCCATGAGTTTACCTTTAAGAGAACAACTTTGATTTAACTTCCCATCATGTACTTGGAAAAATCTGCCCTTTGTTTTATTCCCAGATCCATATGGTCTAAAGTCCCTGCTATACTAGGGCAGTAGTACGAGCAGGGCCGAATTTGTGCCTAGGCACGTGAGGCACCGGCCTCAGGGCGGCAACAATTAAGGGCGGCAGGCTGGCTGACATTCTGTTAAATAGCAGCATGGCACAGCGGGTGGGCAGCAGCGAGTGAAGAGCGCTGCAGACATGAATTATCATGTGTAGGCGGCAGCGCCGCTCGTCACCCGCCACTGCCCACCCGCTGTGCCATGCACATTACATCACCGATTAGTGGCTGGGTCCGACGGGCCCCCTGCGCATCCGGAAATGGCTCTGGCTCACTGCTGCCGGCTCCCGCCCATTGGCTACTCTACACACACACAGTCTATTGGCTGCTGTGTATCCAGCAGCTGAGCTGAGCAGCGAGCAGATCCTCCCTGCGCTCAGTCAGTCACAGTGTGAGAGAGACTGATGGAGAGTGAGACAGGCTGTGCTGTAAAACACTGTACTAATAAGTGGCTCCCTCCCTCCGGGTCCTCCGTACAGTGAGCAGTCCAGAGTGCTTAAAAAAATATTGAGGTGGGCTACAGTTAAATTTTAATGAAATATATAAATAACATTGTAGATACATATATGATTACATTAAAATAGGAGGGGGGGGGGGGGACAAAAATGTTGTGCCTAGGGGCGGCCTGACCCCTAAATTCGCCCCTAAGTACGAGGTGAAAACAATATCCATCTTATGTGAGATTTTCTTTTCAACAGCTATTAATGTGAATGTAGCTGTTTCTCAGGTAAATGCATGTGAACGATATTATAACAAAGCTATTTGTAGAAATCTAAATTGCTAGCGAAAGATGATTATCATACTAAGGTTACAGGCTTGGGGCACTCTGCTATCCAGGGTTTGTTACAGATCTCTAGCACTGGCAATCTGGATAAATATTGCTGGCATAAAATACAAGTTTCAGGTGTTATTTCATTTTTTGGAATATGTGATAATTCAAATGAAGATGTTTCTCCTTTGTAATACTGATGGCTCAGTACTAACCACATGCTGTTAGTCATTATGCTCCTAGGCCCAGTCTGCAATGTAAGGTGTTAGATTTAAAGCTGCAAGTCACAGTTTATTATAATGGTTTTACTATTACAGTATAGCTCCATATTGAAGCCATGGGGTGAAATGTAAAAGGGGCTGAATTTTGCATGTTTTCCAAAAATCCCACATTTGGGAGTAGATGTATGAAGCAGTGATAAGGGAGGAGATGTGATATAGTGCCTGGTACTTTACCACTGGCCAATAAGCTCCTGACTGTTAAGTTACATGCTGGGTTTAAAAAGGAACAGTTACAAGCTGATTGGCCGGTGATAAAGTACCAGGCAAGTTCGTACCAGTTGCCCGGAGGCAAGATATATATTGGTGCCCCCCCCCCCACACACACACAACACAACCAAATAAAACCTTATATAAAATATATATTTATATAGAAATATAGATAGATAACACATATATTTTTCAGAACTCAGCCACAGAAGCAATATCGTTGGCTTTTAAATGACTGATTTATACTTGCATGGGGAGGAGAGGTGCCCCATTGAGAGCAGGAGCCCGGCGGCAGATGACTCCATTGCCTCCCAGAGTTCTGCCTCTGTCACTGCTTCATACATCTACCCCGTAGTAACATGTGAATTGCAGTAAAATTCGCATATTTTGACCTGTTTAAAAAATCGCACCCTATTACATCTCGCCCATGATGTCACAGAATCTCATGGAGGATGGGAGCCAAATCATATAATATTGTTAAAAATATTGTAAAAACAAACAAACACTATGACAGCTGAAAGCCATGTGTATCCAAGTGCTGCTGTGCTACTAATATAATGCGGCTTGTGTTTATAAAATATAGGTGTGAATATATATAGAGGTAATATGATAAATAGATAAATACACATTATAGTTATTCCCTTTAACAACATATTTTTAAAAATTTTGTTATTTTTTTCTGATATTCTATATACAAAACAAAGTTATTATACCAAGAGTTTATCATCATTCGTCAAAATTGCAGACATATTAGTCCATGTTATTTTATATCATAGCCCCCACATGGTAACATAAACCTTTTGCCCTTTCATATGTATCAGGAAATAGAAATTAGTTCTGGTTGTGTTTTTCAATGCTGCATTTGTGGTCAGAGCTAATCACTAATAGGAAGTCCTGTTTCAGGAAACGTGTGAATACTAATCCCAAAAAACAAAACAAACCTTTGCCTTATATTAACTATTATAGGGATTTGCCTCTTGATTCCACTTCCCCTGAATAAGTCAATAAATTTTACAAGCTGCTTGTTAAGGAGTTTGTAAGTGTACAGAATTTAGATACGTACTATGGAAGTGGCTGTGCCCAGTCTCACAGGAACTCTGCACATTGGGAAGGTAAGCTTTCACTGAGGAATTCATCTTTCACCAACGTTGTGTCATTTAACATAATTGCATTTGCTGTTCTACTAAATCAGATAGTGCTTCTACTGTTTGCACTGACAAAGGGACACATATTCTTTCTGGGACAAGTATCCAAGAGTTTCTAATGTTTTCCTGTCCTAAGAACAATACACAGGATAATCCGCATTATATACAACTATTCTAAAATCCACCAAAGCTACTTTATTTTAGCATCCTGTCAATGTACTGGACAAGTCCATATGAAGGGGTGTAGCTGTATTTCCAGTCTAGAGATTGTGGGCCAGATGTATCAAGCTTCAAAAAGTGATACAATGGTTTGTGATAAACAACCAGCCAATCAGCTCCTACCTGTCATTTTTCAAACCCACCCTGTAGCATGGCAGGTAGGAACTGATTGGCTGGCTTTTTATGACTCTCCATTTTATCACTTTTTGAAGCTTGATACATCTAGTCCAAAGGGAGAAAAAATGCAACCTGACGGAACGCACCGCACCATGCGAATTTGGCCACATGGGTGAAAAATCATTCAATAGTCGCCAACCAACAAATTATTATTTTTTAGTGCCACTTACACTGGCATTGCCTATTACGTAAATAAGTTAATTTAGTCTGTGTCAACCACCATGAGGCACCCCTGCAAGAGTCTCATGGCACTTCAGGTGTCTATGCACACAGTTTGGGAATAGGCTAAAATCAGAGCTGAGGAACTTTGGGTGCTAGAGCAGGAGTTCTGGAAACTGGAAGTGGGTCATTCATTTACGCATTTAACTCCAACAAGAACTTTATAAGAAGTGGAGGATTTCCCTGTTTCCCTGTATACTGTAAGCACCACTAGAACCCACCATTTATTGCATTTACAGGATGTACATGGGTTGTTTATTTAGGATACACTTCCATATGTGTTACCCATGGACCGGAAGACTTCTACACACTTACTATTTAAGAAGCAGATTAGCACATTGACCCCACTTCCTTGGTAGACAGCCTTGCTCAAAATGCAATGGGTTGATGGAACAACTGTAGCCAGGACCTAATACCAGACGGAGACCACTAAGTTCTGAAGTCAGTCTCTCCTTTTAATTTGTGCTGTAGTAGTGCTCGCCAATGCAAACAGTATTCGATGGGTGTAAATTGATTTTAGTGCCAGTATAAATAAATTTAGAAATATATGTGAAACATAAAATAAACATAAAATAAATATAAATAATGATCTCCAAACCTAATATTCTCGCTCACTAAAAAAAAAAGGTAGTTATGTTTTGGCCCGTTACAAAATGCCAGCCACACCGCATATTAAATGCAACATGTGTTTGTAAGCAAAGCTTGCATGATAGCCGTGGATAGGCAGAGCCAAGATGAGGTTACACCAATAACATGCTTTTACTACTATAAAGAAATCTTACATGTAAAAGATTTTTTTAAGCCTATGGGCGAGATGCCCTAAACAAAAAATACAGTAAAAACCCAGTTTCGGGTTTTTTTATCGCATTTTCATATGCAGCAAAGCCCCACCGCCGGGGCTTTACTGCGGGGGATTAAGCCAGTTCTAGATGGCATAACCCCATGGAAGCCTATGTGCTTCCTTTCATGTCCCCCGCCGCCCAGCGTACCCCCTGAATATCCGTGCTGCCCCACCCCTCCCCCACACCTGTGTCTGGCAGCCTCCTGCTGTGCTGCCTGGACAAGTGACCTCTTCCTCCCTGCACCGCTTCTGGGTGCAGGAAGGAGGAAGTGGAGCACTCACAGCCGGTTAAGGGTTCAGGGAGGGAGAGGGGACCCGCTGCACATCGCCGGCCATCGCTTTTGTGTTAATAATCGCATATGTTACTGCATATGCGATTATTAACAATGCGAATGCCGGCGATGTGCTGCCGGGGTTATTACAGAATCCCGCCCCATGGGTGATTGGCCTTAAGTGAACTTGATAGTTCCTCACTGTAAGCAATGGAAGTATTTTTAGAGTTTTAGAAATCGTGCCATCGCTCTTCCATGCGCATTGTAAATGGTTTCGTTGTTTTATTTTTTTTATTTTTATAAATCATAAATTATGTTTCAATATATTCCAGTTCATGTTTAGTGGCTTTACTAACAGGGATAGCTGGATTAACCTGGTTGTGTACAGGTGTATGCTATGTATGGCGTTCCATAGATCTTAAGCTGGCCATATATTCATTATTTATTTATTTACAGTTTCTGGTACTTGTGTATATTATTACGGCACCCACTACGGCATTTGCATAGTGGGCTATTCACGGTAGTGAAATCCCATCTAATCGCATGCCATTATTGTATGGCATGCGATGCGATGCGATTTTCCTATATAATGTATTCACTGTTCTGTGTCAGTGAATTCATTATAAAAATAGGGTGCGATAAAAAATTGCATCACATCGCATCGCATGCCATTATTGTATGAAATGCAATGCGATGAGGTGCGATAAAAAAATCACATCCCATCGCATCGCATGCCATTATTGTATGGCATGTGATGCGGATGACATATCTGTTCTGATTGGACCTATAATAATACCATTTAATGTGCTATACCATGAAATGACATATCATGTCATTTATTTAGCCCCCCCCCCCACTATCCACGTCATCCCGAAGCGTGTTGAGCATTTTGCATTAGAGCAAAGCAACAATATTAAATTCCCCCTTTTTTGCAATAAAACCCTTCTCATCCTAGGGAATCCATAGATTGTTATTTTAAACAAAATTTCAGGATATAAAATAAATTATTCAAAATCAAAGAACATAGTTCTTCATATACATTAACATGTGCTAAAAGTGTTAGAATACAATTACAAATGTATGTACTCCAAATCATTCAAAGTTTGTGAATTTCTATTACTAAATACTACAGTATGCATAGTTAGGATTATGCAATTCAAGTCTTGTCATTGCTGCACCACATGTTGCAGAATACCGGCATTGGGCAAGTCCTGCTATGTAGGAAGCAGACAGGCATAAGACTTTTACTGATTGACAGCCTGATGCCATTTTGGATGTTTGGGAAGTAGGTGGCATAGGCCTACGTTTGTGAAAATGAAGGCGTGTTTCCACCATTTAGGGTTAGGGACGAAACCAGGGATTTCCATTGTACAGAAATTTCCTGGCCTCTTTGAATGGTGGATTGCATGGTAACATGGGTGCCGCAAGCAGTCCGATGGTGAGTCAGAGATTTGATTCTGTGTCCTAGGATCCAGGTCATATCACTACTACAGCAGAAGCTGTCTACTTGCCATAGAAACCTCCTGCTGGATTAACATACAGAGCTATCATTGGTGCTTGCATGGAAGCAGCGGTGATAGCCACTTCAACCCCATCTGAATCAGGCCCCACAAGAGTATTTGAGAGAGAATTAGCTAGGAGCCATTCCCAGGAGGGTAGATGGGACTGGGAGTCATTCCCAAGTGCTGGGAGTCAATCCCATGAGGGGGGATGGAGCTGGGAGTCATTCCCAGGCGTTGAGATGGAGCTGGGAGTCATTCCCAGGAGGGGAGATGGAGCTGGGAGTCATTCCCAGGATGGGAGCTGTAGCTGGGAGTCAGTCCAAGGGAAGATGGAGCCAGGAGACATTCCTTGAGAGTTGGAACTGGAAGACATTCCCAGGAAGGGAGCTACATAGGAGATACAGTAGAGCTGGGAGTCATAATAGAGGATATAAAGCTTGGGGACAGTTAAATGGGAGGTAAAACCTGGGGACAGTAAAAGAGGATATAGAGCTGGGAGGCAGTCGCACATCAGCTTGTATAATATATATATAGTTCACATTATTTATGTATGTAACAGGTATATACAAGGTAATGTAAAGCTCCAGGCACTCCACTTTAAATTGTTGAAAGAATAAACCAGTCTCATGTGATACCTTCTCAAGTAAGTATCGTTCTCCACTCTAGGATATAAGGTCCAGGATTCTCTGTCTTTCTTGGTGAAGATCGGTTTGTATATGGATGATTTCTTCTCTTGCAGATGACATACAGCGACACAGTACTCAATTAACTGAATTTATTACAATTCATGAATCACAGAAACAGTACAATTTCAACAAGTCATGTAGTGAATCATAAAGAAAACACTCTTGCTAACATATAGTCAATTTATTATACTGGAACAAGAAGTTATTCCTCCAGTCTCCAAGCCGATTCTCCTTCGCTCCTCACATTAAACATACTTCGACTTACCGTACATACTATAAGGAAAACACCAATATCAACATGTATACAATGTGTAAGATATAACTATGCCGGAATTCCGGACTCCGCTTTAATACTACGCTATGAATAACTTTAAACTATTATTGCGCAATAATTTGGTACCCTTTTTTTTAACTAACACAGAAAAACAATATTTGTTCTTTACAGAATGTCACCCTGTGGCCACAGTTCACTCAGTAGAGATACACTGGATATTCACGGTAAGTTGGATACAATTACTGTTCTGTCCTTAAAATAAGGGTAATCCACACAGTACTACAAATGTTAACTCCTTTCGGTTCTCATGGACAGTAATGTGGGGTGGTTAGAAATAACACTACCACTTTCCAGCTGGAGTATTTGCTACAATGTATCCTGACTCTCACTTTCCAACTGGAGTATTTGCTACAATGTATCCTGACTCTCTATCCAGTATTATTCACTTCTCTCGCTGCAAGGGGTCAGAGAATGGTTTCCTTCACAACCTCGGTTTACAGTGGGTGGCTTTACAGTACTGTCTCAGGTCACCTCTCGGATTATAGCTGGACGCTGTTTAGTTAACAATTAACATTTCCTGAGGGGTCAACTATTGTAGAACAACTCACTGTGCTATAGCTTGTATGTGATGCCTGTGGAAGAATTACTAGCAACCACCAACTATTTTCTGCTCTGCTGACCAGTCCTTGGTGACATGCCAGTTTTACAAGCACTAACTATGCTTCTGGTGCTTTGCACGTAGCCTGTTTAGGGGCGTCCCCTGACCTCTTAGAAGATCGGGTTTAGCCCTCTGCTGATGCTCTTTCTAGGTACCACTACCAGGGGCGTCCCCTGGCCTCCGGAACACCGGGTTTAGCCCTCTTCTCTGGTAGATATTTTTCTGTGTAGGCGTAACTAATGTCGAGCTGTCTTACTAAATGCTGCGCTAGGCTGGTAGGGGCAGGGTTAAACACTTACCACTCCCCCGGACGCCGTCTCTGTCAAGCACAGCCGATTGCCTCCCTTCAGGACACTGGAGCCGCGTCACTCTCGTCAGCTCCGCCTCCGTCAGGCACCGGCTCAGGTCTCAGACTAGGGCTCGGCTTCCAAATGCCTCCGCCGCCGCCTCTTGTGACCGCTGATGTCCCCCAGTGCCGAGGACGCGGCCGCTGACACTCCTAGGATCCCGGAGCTGCCACTCCAGTCTATGGTGACGCCCCCTGACGATGCGGCCCGCCTCTTCTTTGGACGCCGTTCACCTCCGCCCTTGCTGTCGCTGCTGTCGATGCCGCCCAGCGCTTTCGGAGGTGAGATCAGCCACAGACACCGGAGCCTCCGTTACCGGTATTTATTCTCTCAGCACCGCTGTCCGCCTTCCAGTCCAGCTGCGTAGCTCTGCTCAGTCTGAATCCCGGAGGGAACTGCGCAACACCTCAACGGCTCTCCCCTTCTTTTACTTGGTCCTCGCGCTGGGCACCGTTTTTCCCTCCCCAGCGCGTGCCATATAACTTTATTACACCTTGTCTGAGTGGGCTCCATGGGGGCTCGCGCTGGTCGTGAGTCCCCCAGCTTCATTGATGTGTCCATCACTAGCCTCGTTCAATGTATTAAATAATAAACGTGCTGCTTTATCTTAAAGTCCATTTTGCCCTCTGTGAGGGCCTTTATGTGTAAATAGTTCCAGCATACCTTTAATATGCTCTGCTGGGAGGGCATATGTTCAGAACATACAAAATACAGTATCTTATATTAGGAATATTCAGTAGGGCCTTATATACCCCACATGAGCTTATCACATTTTTCCGGGGTGGAATCTTGCATGTCCTCATGCACTTTACTTCCTACATTACAAACAACATAATATCACTACTACATATATACTTCTAAATCAGGAGAATTTACATTTCTACTCTTAACTATTTTTTCTTTAAACAGGTTTGGCTCAGTCTCTAAACCGGAGGGGTTTCACACCCCTTGTACTCCTGGCTGGCCTTTCCGGCCTTTGCTCTGGATCAGCTTGTTCGGGGGCCAAGTCAGGACTACCCGGTTGGCTTATATCTGCGGCCCTCTTATCACTTGTGCGGTTGGACGTTGCTCTGTTTATTCCGCCGTGCGGAATAGCACTATTCATGAATAGTAACAAGTCCATTGGGTCCTGCATAAAGTCTTCGAAGCTTGGACTATGATTCTTGGTTTCTGGAGGAGGCATTTCCGAAACGTCTTGTTCCCTCCGAGCTTTATAGAGTTTCAGGTTGTTACGATGGATCATTTTGACATTGCGAGTTCCTTCTCCCTCTTTCCTTATTCCATACACGACAGTCTCAGTTGACGGGAGGTGAACAACCTCATATGGCGTGGCTTCCCAGATGGGGTCTAGTTTGCTGCTTCTCTGATTATTTTTCTTTAAAACTCGATCTCCAACTTTCAAGGGTTCTGCCTTGGCGTTCTGATTATAGTTACTTTCCTGCCGATAGTGAACCTCTCCCATTCTCTTGGTGACCATCTCTTTGGCAAGGTCCATCCTCTGTTTGTGTTCAATCACCCAGTCGGTTTGAGGAGAGTTTACATTTTCGGTGAAGGCATTGAGTTCTAAGTCCGCTGGCAGTTTCCCCTTTCGCCCAAAGAGCAAATAATACGGGGTATGTCCAGTTGAGGCGTGTTCGAGATTATTGTACAGATACGTAAACTCGGGTAACAACGAGGGCCATTTTAGTTGGTCAGCTGGGGATAGGGCCCGGATTCTTCCTAACAGGGTCTGGTTAGCTCTCTCACAAAGTCCATTGCCCTGTGGATGATAGGGCGTAGTTCTGATTTTTTTGCATCCATAGGTGTCACAAAGTTCTTTGAGTAGGTGTGCCTCAAATGCTGGACCCTGATCAGTAAGAACCTGTTCTGGGAACCCGTAGGGTCGGATAAAGTTCTTTAAGAAGGTCTCCGCTGTGGTCTTAGCGGTCAAGTCCCTGACGGGGACCGTCACCATAAATTTTGTATAATGGTCTACTATCATCAACGCATATTGATATCCTGCACTGCTGGGTCCCACTTTGACGTGATCCAACGTCACGATTTCCAGCGGATAGTTACTTTGGATGGGTTTCAATGTTGCCTTCTGATTTGGTTGCACATTTCTCTTAATTGCACAAGCGGAACACTCTTCAATCCACTTTGCGACATCAACATGTAGTCCTACCCAGAAAAAGTTCTTCCTTATAGCATTTTCCGTTTTCTTCGTTCCAAAATGTCCAGATTTTTCATGGTAAGCTCGCAGAATTTGAGTTCGCTGTTCTGCTGGAACGAGTATTTGATTCAGATGGTCATGCGTGCAAGGGTCGATGCTACTCTTAACCAACACCCCGTTAATGAAGCTTACTCGATCTCTGTATCTTAATAGTTGGATCAGTTCAGAAGGAAGTCTTTGCCGTTCTTCTTTGTTGGGGACTTTCTGGGTGGCCAGGAGGAGTTTGAACTGTTGTAGCACATTGTTTTTGCCTTGCAAGTCTCTCCAATTCCATTCTTGGTGACAAGATGCATCCTCCTGTACAGCCGACAAAATAATCTCGGTGTTTCGGAGAGTAACTGTGTGTTGCTTGATGGGCATGGGACCAAATAAGGGAATTTCGACTTCTTCCCATTGGTCTTCCTTTTCTGATTCTGCCTTCTGGGGTAGCCTCGAGAGAGCATCAGCATTGGAGTTCATTCTTCCACTCCTGAATTTTATTTTATACTGGAAGTTCTCTAATCGGGATACCCATCTTTGTTCCAACGCCCCTAATCGAGCCGTTTGCAGGTGTGCCAGTGGATTATTGTCGGTATATATAGTGCACGGAGTGGCGGCGAGGTAGTCTTTGAATTTCTCCGTTACTGCCCATATCAACGCCAATAGTTCTAATTTGAAGGCACTATAGTTCTGGTCATTCCTTTCAGTTTTCCTCAAGCCCCGGCTAGCATACGCTATGACCCTTTCCTTGCCGTCCTGATCTTGGGCTAGCACAGCTCCTAATCCTAGGTTGCTGGCATCGGTGTAGACCTTAAAGGGAAGATCATAATTTGGATATGCCAGCAAGGGGGCCTCGATGAGTAAATTCTTTAGTGTCTGGAATGCTTCTTCCTGTCGGCTACCCCAATTAACAACGGCGTTCCCTCTGACGTCCTTCCCGGATACGCTTCTCAGGAGTTCATGCAAGGGGTTTGCAATCTTCGCGAACCCGGCTATAAATCGCCGATAGTATCCGACGAAACCTAAAAATCTTCGGACATCCTTTACAGTGACAGGTGTTGGCCATTCTCGAACTGCTTTTATTTTTTCGGGGTCTGCGGTTACTCCCTCTGAGCTGACGATATGTCCCAGGTATTGAACACTAGTTTTAAGAAGATGACATTTCGAAGGTTTTAGCTTGAACCCGTACTCCGCAAGCCGTTCAAAGACTTCTTCTAAGTGTTGGAGATGCTGCTCGTAATTACTGGAGAAAACGATAACGTCGTCTAAGTAAATGAGCAACGTATCAAAGTTCTTAGAGCCCAGACAGTGCTCCATGACCCGTTGGAATGTGGCTGGAGCGTTGGTTAATCCGAAAGGCATCTGATTGAACTCAAATAACCCCATTGGGGTGGTGAACGCAGTCTTTTCTATATCATCTGGAGCCACAGCGACTTGCCAGTACCCGCTTGTTAGATCGAGGGTCGAAAAGTACACAGCCGATCTTAGAGCCGTCAAGGATTCTTCTATCCTAGGGAGTGGATAAGCATCCCTATGCGTGACTGCATTCAATTTTCTATAATCAATGCAAAACCTTAGCTCTCCGTCTTTTTTCCTGACCAGCACTATCGGTGCAGCCCACGGGCTATAACTGTCCCTGATCACTTTGGAGGTTTTCATTTCTTCTATCATCTTTTTCACGGGCTGGTACAACGCTGGAGGAATCGGACGGTGACGTTCTTTGATGGGAGGAGCGGACCCAGTTGGAATGTGGTGATAGATGTTCTTGACCCTTCCGAAATCGTTAGCACTCTTACTGAAGGTTTTCTCGTTCTTCATCACCAAGCGCAACACTCCGGTCTTTTCTTGCTCGGTGGTATTCTGGTCCCCAATCTGCAGTTTCTCCCACCACAGGGTTTCTTTTTGAACTGCCATTTCGTCTTGGTGACTCATTGCCTGTTGGAAGTGGGGTTCTTCTGCGTCTATGATGTCCTGAAAGTTGACCTCATAAACTTGTGCCAAGGCTTGAAATCTTGGTATCTTAATAGCATGGTTGTGGGGATTTAGGACTCTTACAGGCACTCTCCCTTGTACCACAGTTACTAAGGCTCTGGCCACTACGAATTGCTCACCCCAGGCGGTGTGCCTTCTCTGGATAACTGCGTCATAGTCTTTTCCTTTGGGCCCGATCTTAGTCTTGCACCATAATACAGTTTCCGAATTTGGAGGCAAGAGTACCTTCCGCCGCTCGGAAATACGGACACTTCCAATTTCTCCTCTATTGTCCACAAACCTTTGGTGACACTTCAGGAAGCGGATGGTCTGTTGTAGGGGTCGTCTTTCAGTAAGAGTTCTGGTGGATAATTCTTGTCGAAGGGCACTAATCAATTCCTCTGGGCAGTTCCTTAGGACATTCATTCCAATAATTATTGGTGGTAAACATTGATCTTTGACAGCTGTGACTAAGCATCCCTGACGGAGGAGCCTAGCTTGTCCGATCTCAACCTCAGCCTCACAATACCCACAGCATTCAATACTCTGTCCATTGCTTGCTAGTAGTTTCAACCAGGCCGGTGGTGGGGCTATGATAGTGTCCTCTCTCCAGTGCTTAATAAACTCGCCCCACTGAATAGTGGTCACTTGCGACCCAGTATCCAACAAGGCTGGCAGGTTAACTCCATTAACTCTAATTTCAATTATGGGACAACGCCCGACGAATTTTGGCGTCCATTCTTGTGATGTGGGACCTTCTACTGCGGAGTCTCCCGACGGTTGGTCCCTGCCCTCGGGATTTCCTCGTTTAAAGGGTCAGTGCTGCGGCAATTCCGCTCTATATGCCCACTTCTCTGACAACGTCTACAGATAGGCCTTCCTTGTTCGTCGAATTTGTCCGTAGGCAGTCGTCTAGAGCTCCACGAAGCACCTCGCCCTGCACTACCGTAAGATGGTTCTCTCCCCATCCGCCATGACCTCTGGGGTGTCTGTGTCTCTTTCAAGGTTCTCAGCTCCCGACATAGCTCAGTTATTCCCTGGGTCAACTCAGCAATTTGCCCCTTCATTTCTGTGATATGATCTTTAGGGGTAGCAGACTGGCTTTGCTGGAGAGTGGTTTCAACAGGTGGGTTTACAGTTCCCTTCTTGTGTTTATCACCTAATACTTTTCTGATCAGCTCTTTGAAGTCCGAAAAGCTGATAGGTGATTCCTGTCGGTATAGCATTTTTACTTGTCCCTTGAGGTTTACATCATAAATGCCGTCAAGGAATTGATTGGTTAGAGTCTCATTTTCTTCAATAGGTTCTTTTGGGGCACACAATTTTATATCTTGTAACGCCTCCTGCAACACTACAGCATATTCTCTGAGTGTCTCATGCGGTTGTTGTTTCCTGGAATAAAACTGTGTTTTCAGTTCTGATAGAGTTTTGGTATCGAACACTTTTGCCAGCTTGTTCAATATAACTGTTGCTGATTTTCTTTGACCTTCTGGCCACGACTTCACTTCCCTTTTTGCGAACCCCTTCAGCTGAGCTAAAAGTATCTCTACTTGTTGCTTTTCATCCAATCTGTATACTTGAAACATGGTTTCAATCTGTTCTCTGAAGTCACGGAACACATTTGTTTCAGTCGTCTCACTATCTCCGGTGTAAGTGGGGAGCCATGGTGCCCCAAAGTAATAGGGCATGGTTATCGATGCCGGTTTGCGTATTGTAGAGCTTAATGTCTTTGTTGCATCATCTCCTTGGCCCTTGTCACCAAACATATCCTCTTGCTCCTCTTGAACGTCGTCTTGAGACATTTTAACTCTCGGTTGGGGTTTCTTTCGCTTTTAATGTACGGATCCTGTTCGTGACGCCAATTGTGATACCTTCTCAAGTAAGTATCGTTCTCCACTCTAGGATATAAGGTCCAGGATTCTCTGTCTTTCTTGGTGAAGATCGGTTTGTATATGGATGATTTCTTCTCTTGCAGATGACATACAGCGACACAGTACTCAATTAACTGAATTTATTACAATTCATGAATCACAGAAACAGTACAATTTCAACAAGTCATCTAGTGAATCATAAAGAAAACACTCTTGCTAACATATAGTCAATTTATTATACTGGAACAAGAAGTTATTCCTCCAGTCTCCAAGCCGATTCTCCTTCGCTCCTCACATTAAACATACTTCGACTTACCGTACATACTATAAGGAAAACACCAATATCAACATGTATACAATGTGTAAGATATAACTATGCCGGAATTCCGGACTCCGCTTTAATACTACGCTATGAATAACTTTAAACTATTATTGCGCAATAATTTGGTACCCTTTTTTTTAACTAACACAGAAAAACAATATTTGTTCTTTACAGAATGTCACCCTGTGGCCACAGTTCACTCAGTAGAGATACACTGGATATTCACGGTAAGTTGGATACAATTACTGTTCTGTCCTTAAAATAAGGGTAATCCACACAGTACTACAAATGTTAACTCCTTTCGGTTCTCATGGACAGTAATGTGGGGTGGTTAGAAATAACACTACCACTTTCCAGCTGGAGTATTTGCTACAATGTATCCTGACTCTCACTTTCCAACTGGAGTATTTGCTACAATGTATCCTGACTCTCTATCCAGTATTATTCACTTCTCTCGCTGCAAGGGGTCAGAGAATGGTTTCCTTCACAACCTCGGTTTACAGTGGGTGGCTTTACAGTACTGTCTCAGGTCACCTCTCGGATTATAGCTGGACGCTGTTTAGTTAACAATTAACATTTCCTGAGGGGTCAACTATTGTAGAACAACTCACTGTGCTATGGCTTGTATGTGATGCCTGTGGAAGAATTACTAGCAACCACCAACTATTTTCTGCTCTGCTGACCAGTCCTTGGTGACATGCCAGTTTTACAAGCACTAACTATGCTTCTGGTGCTTTGCACGTAGCCTGTTTAGGGGCGTCCCCTGACCTCTTAGAAGATCGGGTTTAGCCCTCTGCTGATGCTCTTTCTAGGTACCACTACCAGGGGCGTCCCCTGGCCTCCGGAACACCGGGTTTAGCCCTCTTCTCTGGTAGATATTTTTCTGTGTAGGCGTAACTAATGTCGAGCTGTCTTACTAAATGCTGCGCTAGGCTGGTAGGGGCAGGGTTAAACACTTACCACTCCCCCGGACGCCGTCTCTGTCAAGCACAGCCGATTGCCTCCCTTCAGGACACTGGAGCCGCGTCACTCTCGTCAGCTCCGCCTCCGTCAGGCACCGGCTCAGGTCTCAGACTAGGGCTCGGCTTCCAAATGCCTCCGCCGCCGCCTCTTGTGACCGCTGATGTCCCCCAGTGCCGAGGACGCGGCCGCTGACACTCCTAGGATCCCGGAGCTGCCACTCCAGTCTATGGTGACGCCCCCTGACGATGCGGCCCGCCTCTTCTTTGGACGCCGTTCACCTCCGCCCTTGCTGTCGCTGCTGTCGATGCCGCCCAGCGCTTTCGGAGGTGAGATCAGCCACAGACACCGGAGCCTCCGTTACCGGTATTTATTCTCTCAGCACCGCTGTCCGCCTTCCAGTCCAGCTGCGTAGCTCTGCTCAGTCTGAATCCCGGAGGGAACTGCGCAACACCTCAACGGCTCTCCCCTTCTTTTACTTGGTCCTCGCGCTGGGCACCGTTTTTCCCTCCCCAGCGCGTGCCATATAACTTTATTACACCTTGTCTGAGTGGGCTCCATGGGGGCTCGCGCTGGTCGTGAGTCCCCCAGCTTCATTGATGTGTCCATCACTAGCCTCGTTCAATGTATTAAATAATAAACGTGCTGCTTTATCTTAAAGTCCATTTTGCCCTCTGTGAGGGCCTTTATGTGTAAATAGTTCCAGCATACCTTTAATATGCTCTGCTGGGAGGGCATATGTTCAGAACATACAAAATACAGTATCTTATATTAGGAATATTCAGTAGGGCCTTATATACCCCACATGAGCTTATCACATTCACAGCAGGGAATTCTGTTTCATACTGGCAGGTTTATCGGCGATAACATTTTGTTATAGATTTAAAGCTACACTGGGTCAGGGATTGATGTGAATGATTACATTATTTATTGATTTAGTTATTTATTACCAGTTATTTATATAGCGCACACATATTCTGCAGCGCTTTACAGAGAATAGGTCAACAGTCATAGGTGCCGATTCTGTGGGTGCTCAAGGGTCCAAGCACCCACGGAAATTGATGAGCACTCACGGGGTCTGAGTACATATTAACTTGCTAATTTGCGGCTGCAGCACCCACATTGCCGGATCCGCAACCTGGGAAACAGTATGACGGGAAGAGTGTATTCTGTCCACGGAGTACCTGCACTGTGGGGGCAGTTATGTACCTGCACTGTGGGAGCATTTATGTACCTGCACCGTGGGGGCATTTATGTATGTGGAACACTGTTGCCGTAATTTGAATATTGGAGACAACTGTGCTGCGTAATATAAATTGGTATTATTTTGTGGCCACACCCCTTCCCCATGAAGCCACTCCTCTATATTTTTGGCTTGAGCACCCACCAGCAAAAACATAAATCGGCATCTATGTCAACAGTCCCTGCCCCAGTGGAGCTTACAATCTATATTCCCTACCACATGTACACGCACACACAGACATTCTAGGGTTATTTTTTGTTGGGTGACAATTAACCTATTGCACAATATATTTTTGGCATATTTATACATTATTCTCTATAAAACACTGGGGGAAATTTACTAAGATGTGTATTTTACTTCACATGTGATGTTGCTATGGGCAACCAATCAGATCCTGTCTACTATCTTCTAGAGGGTGTTAAATAAATTAGAAGTAGATTCTGATTGGTTCCCCATAGCAACATCACATGTGAAGTAGAATACACATCTTTGTAAAGTTCCCCCACTGTGTGTAATATATTGTACATGATGTGCTATTTTATCAAATGTTAATAATACCCCTTTCAAACATACTACCTGGAATTTTAAACCTGGTTCAACCACGGGTTTTTAAAAATCCCCGGTCCTTTGCAGGTGCGCAGGACTAAATCCCGGGTAGAACCATTCAGACATACACTGGTTCGGGGATTATCTGCATGCACGTGAAAAATCCCGGGATTTTTGTGTATGTCTGAAAGGGGTATAAATAGCTTTGATATTTATATAATTTTGATATTTACTAAATAAAAGCAGATAGCTGATCCCTGCACAGCTAAGAAAGAACAGTTGTACAGCGCAGCGATTAGGTGGTCCAGACAGTAACCACAGTTTTTATTATTCTCTACTGACACTATATTTTTCATGTCACATCCAGTATGATCATTTTGTCAGTGAGACCGAGAAAAGAATGTAGGAATCTATGCCCACACATATATAACAGAAAATACAATTTCTAATGTTAGCTTGAAAAATTATGTTGTTTGTAATTACATGTTTAGTTTAAAGGAATGTACGAAGAGACCAATGAAAACATATATAAGAACTGGTTAGAGAAAAACAGACATTCCTGATTCTAAATTTAGGAACTGGCTTTAGGCATTCTTCTATCATTACATGGTTGTGCAGTCATTTTAGTCTACATTTGTAATAAATACTCCTCATATTGTCTGATTTGGAGATGGGAGCAAACAAAAAGGAGCAAATCTGGAGCAACTCCGTCTTGGTACAAGTAGTGTTGAAATACAAGGGATGCAAAGCAAACACATGTGTTGTTTTTTGCCTGCAGGGACAAAAAACAGTGACGGGTTGTTAATAGAAGCCACAGGGAGGATCCCCGGTGTGCTGACATGTCTGCATGACCACCTGTGGCCCAGAGCGGGTAGCATACTGGTGTGGGTGTGTGGGCATGATCATGGTGGTGTGGGCATGTAAATGGGCCACTTTTTTGAATTTTTTTCCAGGGCCACTTCTCCGATCTATTCATGACACCAGGAAAGGGCATTTTAGGGAAATTAGTATGTCACAGACACAACTGCACGAAAAGATACAGGAATGGTTGCAACTATTGTATGTCTAATCAGGCCCTGTAAGGAGGGATCCGTCCCCTTCCACAGACCCCACCCCCTCAATAGACCCCGCCTCCATGAGGGCTGCTACCTGAAATTCTCCAGGCTGGTTTTCCTTCCCTATCTGCCCAGTGAAAATACTGTCTATGCAATAGGTAACCTGAATATACTATTTGCATTTGCATGTTTTGTTTGTGCATGTTCTATTTTGCCCATTTTAATCCATTTAATTTAATTTAAAAAGTGTTTATAAGGGGCGCGTTGCCTAGCCGAGCACGGAGCTAGACGCACATTAGGAGAGCTCCTGACATACCTAATATAAAGAAACCTCTCTGCTGCCCTAGAGGCACAAATAACTCAACTACTGCTGCCCAGCCGCCTCTCCTACACCCTCTGGAGCGAGGCTGAGTGTGCTGCGGAGCCGGGGGAAGGAGAAATCCAACCCTGCAGGTTGCGGCCCTCTCCTCACCTGAAGCCGCGGCCTCAATTAGGATCCTGCGCCCGACTGCTGGGCTCCACGGCCGCTTCGCGCCAGACTACAGCGCCTGGAGGCAACGTTTTGCACACCCCTTCCTGGGGGAGGTAAGCGGTGTGTGCCCTTACCCCTCCTGGAGCCCCTACTTGCCCTCTCTGGCTAAAATCGTGTGAGGGAAGCCGGACGCCCTCCCTCAGTCCCAGACGCGGCGGCCATCTTGGACTCGGCAGTAGCTGAGTCCATCACACAGCTCTGCCGCCGCAGGAGTCACGCTAGGCCTAGCGCCGTACAATACAAAGCGCGGCCGGCCGGCTGCGGTGCTTCGCCTCCCCGGGCTGCGGTGGTGACAAGGCGGGACCCCGGGGTGCTGGGCTTCACCCGGCCGCCCGCGCAGACGCCCGAGTCCCCTCCCCATAAACGTGCCTTACTGCCCGACAGGGCCCTCGCTCGTCCCCCCCCCCCTCCCGTCCTAGGGGACACCTGTGCACAGAGGGGAGCAGGCTGAAGCCCTCACAACACACCGGGCTCTGGGGAAATATAGGATCCCACACACACTGAGCCTCCCTGCCTCTGCGCATTTCCCCTGCATCTTACCTCACCCCAGTACACTGAAGCCTGATAGACCACTGGCCTGGAATCAGTACTGCACAATCTGAGTGTGGACAGTGCCAGACCTCTGTATTAAGGAACAGCCCTGTCCTAGTTTGAGCCCATGTTACAGCATTAGTAACAAGCCTCTGTGCTGCATTGGGGCCACTTGCTACATCAGCAACCCAAGAAATAACCTCAGCCCCCATATTGTGTATCTGCTGCCTTACTCTACCTGGAACAAAATAGACATGAGGCTCCATCTAGTGGTTTAATTGACAATTGACAGCCTCACAATTTTACCAACACTTAAAGTTCTACATAGTTACCCCCTGAAAGGGTTTATATCCTCCTAAACCCACCCGTACTATTAAAAATCGAAGAGCAGAGCCTCTCTAATCAGCCATCCAACAAGCCGACTTAATGGCGACCTAAACCTCACCCTTCACCTCCCCTGGGTGCCTCTTTTTACTCCTCCCCCAGTCCTCTCTAGCCGCAAGAACCACCAAGCTTGAGTCCCGTCAAGACGGCCTCCAAAAGTCCATCAATGACACGAGCAGGGATCTCGACCACATCATCTCTGAACTTACCGACCTCCGCACCAAAAACGAGGACCTGGAAAACAGGGAGCGCAGAAATAATATCCGCATACGAAACATCCCCGAATCCATCACACAGGAAGCCCTGGAGCCCTACCTCCACAAACTCTTCTCCTGCTTATCCCCGGAAATTGGGCCTCGGAAAATCCAGCTGGAAAGAGCACATCGCGCCCTCCGTCCAAAACCCCGAGACAGTGACCCACCTCGGGATGTTGTCATCCGATTTTTAAGCTTCAAGGATAAAGAACTCATCCTCTCAGCAACCAGAGGGCGAAACTCGGTAGTCTTCGAGTCCTCCAAACTTCAGTTCTACCAGCACCTCTCGCCTCTTACGCTCGCCAAAAGGAGAGACTTCCGCGACCTCACAACAGCCCTCCGTGATAAAGGTATCCGCTACCGATGGGGTTTCCCCTTTAAACTCATCGTGGACCTTAACGGTAAGACTGTTCTAATTAGAGACATGCGTGAATCTAAGGATCTGCTCTCTCATCTGGAAGAGTCCAATCCCCCCTCAGACGGAGCTCTACCCCCTCGTTAAACCTAACTCCCCCTTACAAACCCACTCAGGACTCTACTTCTGGGACTCAGCTATTTTTGCTTAAACAGTTGCGCACCCTACATATATCTGATTTTGTTTAATATGTACTCCCACTCTGCCCAGAAATTTTTTTCTTTTTCTTTAGTTCCTCAGTTATGCTGTTAATTTTTACAATTATTCTTGTTCTCTTAACTTCTCTAGGAGACAGGCCCGAGGAGTGGCGCGGTCTGGGGCGGTACCGCGGAGTCATTGATAGCTGGATCCAACAAAGCTTACTCGCCTAACCATATAGCCTACTTAGGCCTCATCGGGCTCCGCGGACCGCCTTCAGCCCTCGCCCCCCGCTCGGGACCTCCACCAGCATATAATGTTTTTTCTCAACATTCAATGTTTTCACTGTTAACTGCTATATCTGTTTGATGTTTTTATAACGTTTTTTACTCCCTGCACCCAGGGGCTGTGATCTCCTTTCCACACGCCCTCCCAATCTCTCCCCCATATCCTATTCCACCCACCTCTCCCTGAGGTGACTCCACTCACAAGGCTCTCACCTCCTCGGACTTTCCAGTCCCAACCACTGAGTACATCCTCCCATCGTTGAGGACTCGTACCCAGCCCCGACTCCCCCCCGATCGTTACCCACTTCATTCCTCATTTTTCCGCATTCATCTTTCCACCCCCAGCTAACATATATACCTCCTTCCTCTGACACTCTCAGCATCCTCCCCCCCATCTCTACCACCCCCCTACATACACTGTGCTCTACAGGTTTCCTCCTACATTCTCCCTGCTCCCCCCCTCCCACCACCTCCCCTAAACAACCATGCCACTTACAATAACCTCCATGAACGTAAAAGGCCTAAACACTCCCCAAAAACGATCCCTCCTATTCTGCAACATCAAATCCCTGAAGGCCGATGTTATCCTAGTCCAGGAAACATACTTCAGAGACCCCGGTCACCCTACCCTACGATCCAGACACTTCTCCACTGTGTTATACTCATCCTGTGCAACCAAACATAATGGTGTAGCCATTCTATTCCACAACAAACTTCCCTTCTCGCTAAACTCTGTGTTTAAAGACACAGACGGCAGATACATTATCGGGACTGGTCGGCTGGGCCCCACGGAAGTCACCTTCGCCAACGTATACGCCCCCAACACTGGTCAACAGCACTTTTAAAAAAAATTCTTTAACGTTTTACACAAAAAAAGTGGGCCAATTATTCCTAGGTGGGGACTTCAACTGTGTCCTAGACCCAAGCCTTGACAAAACTCGTACCCAACCCTCCCCTAGGCCGGACCCACTAGCTCGTGCCCTGACAAAACATATTACAGAGACAAACCTCGTCGACACCTGGCACGCTGTGAACCCTTCTGCCAGGGACTTCACTTTCTTCTCTCCTCCCCATCTTACACACTCACGTATTGATTTTATCTTCTGCTGCCCCTCAGCTTCTACCCAACTAATAGACTCCTCTATCATCCCCAACTCCTGGTCAGATCACTCCTTTCTCTCCTCCTCCTTTAATATCCTGGACTCCCCGACATCCAAGCCCTCCTGGCGGTTAAACGGAACCCTCCTAAAGATCCCGCTATTCCAATCCAAGATAAAAGAAGCCATGCTAGATTATTTCTCCCTCAATAACACCGATCTGGGATGTACTCCATTAATCTGGGAAGCACACAAGTCAGTAATTCGGGGTCACATTATCGCCTCCCACAGAAACAAAGACCAAAAACAAAAATTCCAATCACTCTTGGATCAAGTCGCCCTCCTTGACTCCCAACACAAGCGCTCCCCGACCAATGATAACTATAGGCGTCTCACCGAAGCAAAATCTACCCTCAACGCAATTCTATCAGAGAAAATAGACAAAACACTCCGCTGGACTAACCAGCGCTTTTATGAGAAAAGTAATAAGGCTGACGCTTTACTATCCAACCAACTGAAAAACCGTAAAGCCCGATCGGCTATCCCAGCCTTTAAAAACTCGCTGGGCAATACGTGTTATCACCCCTCCGAAATCAATTATGTATTTAAGGAATTCTACAAACAACTATACAATTCCTCTACACACCCCCCACCCTCCCTCACGTCTACATCACCCCCTGAATACCTGGCCTCATGCCCTCTCCCCGAAATAGACCCTAACACCTCTGCTAAACTTTGCCGCCCCATCTCCTCAGAAGAAATCGCAACAGCCCTCAAGTCCCAAAAACCCTCTAAAGTCCCAGGCCCAGACGGATTCCCCTTTTCGTACTACAAAACTTTCCAACAAACCCTCACCCCTCACCTCTACCTTTAACCGCATTCTAAACGGAGAATTCTTCCACCCGGACACCACTAGAGCCGTGATCACCGTCATACCGAAACCAGGTAAAGATCCCCAGTTAGCCTCGAATTACCGCCCTATCTCCCTACTAAACACCGACCTGAAACTCTTCGCCAAAATACTCGCTAATAGACTCCCCCCTCCTCCCATCCCTCATACACCCTGACCAAGTGGGCTTCGTCCCAACACGGCAAGCACTGGACAACACCAGAAGAACCATAAACCTGATCCACCACGTCAACACTTTAAAACTTCCATCCATACTACTGGCCCTAGATGCAGAAAAGGCCTTTGATCGGGTCTGCTGGTCTTTTCTAACCCACACACTCCAAAGGTTCGGGTTTCAGGGACAATTCTTACAAGCCATCCAAGCTCTGTACCATAACCCCTCCACATCAGTTTCTGCGGGAGGCATAACCTCCGACTCTTTCAGCATCTCTAACGGGACAAGGCAAGGATGCCCACTCTCCCCACTCATCTTTGCTCTAATCATAGAACCCCTAGCCAGCAGAATTAGATCCAATCCCGACATCTCGGGAATTACAATTGGGAACTCCTCTTACAAAATCTCCCTCTTTGCCGATGACGTCCTCCTAACCCTAACCAACCCCTCTATATCTCTCCCCAACCTCTTCCAGGAACTCTCCCTTTACGGCCACTTCTCAGGGTATAAAATTAATCATGATAAATCTGAGGCGCTCCCCCTCCACATCCCTAAACCCGCTCTTGATCTTCTTAAAGCCAACTTCGCCTTCTCCTGGCGCAGAGACTCCATAAAATATTTGGGTATCCATCTATCAAAAACCTACGCCAGTTTATACAAGTTCAATTATCCCCCCCTCCTCCGAACCATTTCACAAGACCTCTCTCGGTGGGGAAAACTCTTCATATCATGGTCAGGTCGCATAAATGCTATTAAGATGTCCGTGCTCCCAAAGCTCCTCTACCTCTTTCAGACTCTCCCCATTGCTGTCCCCAGGAGAACCCTCGCCACCCTTCAGACATCCCTCTGTAAATTCATTTGGAACCACAAAAAACCCCGTATTCGCCGTAACATTCTCTCCAAGCCCCCAACTTCAGGAGGCCTAGGCCTCCCCCTCCTCTCCAAATACTACCACGCCTCTAAACTCAGCCAACTTGTCGCTTGGCACTCTCCCCGGGATGTAAAAAGTTGGGTGGACTTAGAATCTGACCTTGCAAAATTGCTCTCCGTTTCCTCTCTCCCCTGGATCCCGCGTCACTTGAGACCCACCACAGCCCTGGCCATACCCACAATTTCCCTCACTCTCTCTGTATGGGACTCCCTATCCACCAAGCTCTCACTCACCTCATACCCCTCCCCGCAGACACCTCTATGGCAACACCCATCATTCCCCCCGGCCAATCCCTCCACATGGCCTCTACATGGTCTTCAGCTGGAATAACACGCTTCAGTCACCTACACGACGGGAACACTCTGCTCTCCTTCGCTAATCTACAGGACAAACACCACCTCCCTCACGCTCTCTTCTACCAGTTCCTCCAAATCCGGAGCTTCATCTCGTCCTCACTATCCAAGACAGGCCCCCTTAGAAACCTCACTCCAATGGAATATCTATGTGCCCATAGACCTATGGATAAAGGCATCATCTCCCACCTTTACCACTCCGTCCTCACACCAGACAGCCCCTCACTAGAACCGCACGAAAAAGCCTGGGATTTAGACCTGGAAACCCCTCTGGGGGAGGACACCTGGAAAACGATCAGACTAAACATCTCTAAATGCTCCATTAGTGTAGCTATTAGAGAAGCCTCATACAAAATCTACACCAGGTGGTATCTGGTCCCAACACGCCTACACGCTATTTACCCATCCGTATCCAACTCATGTTGGCGCCAATGCGGTTGTGAAGGCACTTTCTTCCACATATGGTGGACCTGCCCACGCATTATGCCCTTTTGGTCTATGGTCCAGTCCGTCATAAACTCAACCTTGCCAGCATGCCCTCCTCTTTCCCCCGCCACGATGCTTCTGTGTGCCCCGGCCGACCGGTTGCCCACCCTCGCAAACAAATTGATTCTTCACATCACCTGCGCAGCAAAGCTACAAATTGCTAAGGCCTGGAAAAACCCTGCTCCCCCAACGTACCAAGAACTACTAAACCGTATCTGGTACAATTGCCAAAATGGAATACATAACCAGCCTCCAAAATAACACAGTGGAGAAGATCCACAAAGTTTGGGACCCATGGTACACTACCAGGGGCATCCCTCTCCCGGGCCTTGCTTAAAACTACTCACTCTCGCCCCGCCCTCCCCTCAAACACTACCTCCCTCCGGGTCTCCCCGACCTTAAAGTGCCCTAACCTACATTAGCCTATTCTTGCCCTCAGCTTTTCACTTACTTTCCCCACTCACCCCACCCCCTATCCCCCTCCTGTATATCCCCCCCCCCCACTTTCCCCCTCTCGCCCTACCACCAACCGTACATGGAGCCTACTCTCTGCCTAACTCCCCCCCCCCACTCCTCTCATCCCCCCTCCCCATCAGCCCCTCTCCCCCCTTTCATCAACGCACCCCCCCCCCCCTCTACTTAGTTCTCAGTTGTATTTCTAGTTGCAATAATCTATCTCATGGGACCCATCTGCAAATTGTTCTAGTACACCGCCTCTTACTAAGCATCCGGTCCCAAGCTAAATTAGCCCCCAATGCTGACTGTTCTTGTAATTTCATCTGTTATTGTTTACATTCCTTCAATAAAATTATTTGAACATTAAAAAAAGTGTTTATAAAATAAACTCAGATTGCCTCATGTAATAGGGTCTGCATTTTTCCTGCAGGACGAACTTGCACCTTCATACACACTTGAAGGTGCTAGCTTTCTGTGTTCCATATCCTGTGTCTGCCTCTCTTGTCTGTGCTCCACGTCCTATGTGTTTGCCTGTCCTGTCTATGTTCCATTTCCCTAGTATCTGCCTGTCCTTAATCATTTCATCATTAATGACAGAGCCTCCCCTGTCATTAATGATTAATATCATTAAAAAATACAAAGAAAATACTTATGACACATTATGTGTCATAAGTATATGTTTTGTATAATTATAATCATTTTACCTTTTTTTTTTAAATTAATTTAGGAGGCATCAAGTGCGGTGCCTCTTACTGTCTACAGCACAGTAACAGAAACAGGGGGCGGGCAGGGGGCAGGGCTGAGCACTGGGCTGTAAAAGCCCATTAAAAAAAGGTGTATAGGCGGCACCTATAGCGGTGCCTCGGTGACAGGGACGTGCTTTTCTGCCTATATGAAAGCACACCCCTGTCACTGAGGCAGATGTGATTGGGCACAGTGGCGCTGCCTCAGTGACAGGGGTGTGCTTTCATATAGGCAAAAAGCACATCCCTGACTGTCACCGTGGCTCTTCTATAGGTGCCGCGTATAGCACAGAGCCATTTTTAAAACCGGACGAGCCGTACCGCTGACTTGTATTGCCGCCGTCCTCTCCCGCTGTCTCCCGGCCACTGGGTACCTGCGTGGTGCTCTTTCCTGCCCGGGGGGTGTCCATTCTGCCCGGCGTTCTGTTTCCGGGTGCCTGTCCTTGGACCCTCCGGTCACTGCTGCCAGCAGTGGCTTAACTATAGAGGGTGGAGGGGGTGCGGTTGCAATGGGTTCCGCAAATCCTCAAGCTACCCCACTGCACCCTGCTCTTTTACGTTTTTTCCTGTGCACACAGGGTCCTGTGTGCTGCGCTGTACAGAAGTATACAGCAGTTGCCACTCCCCGCCTGCAGCAGCACCGCCGGGCGCCGAGCATATCTTATGGAACCGGGAATCTGTTTGCAGAGCAGGAACTTGAAGCAGGGAGAAAGCGGCATGCAGCAATCTGCTAGAGTAGCGGTAAGGACACGGAGTACAGAAAGAATGAACTAGAATAAACCCCTAAATCTCACCTCAAGTGTCTGCCTGTCCTGCCTGTATTCCTGTCTGCATGTCCTCTCTGTGGGGTTTATTCTAGTTCATTCTTTCTGACAAAATCCTTCTTAGATGGACAAAACCATGTGCACTGCAGGGGGGCAGATGTAACATGTGCAGAGAGAATTAGATTTGGGTGAGTTATTTTGTTTCTGTGCAGGGAAAATACTGACTGCATGATTTTACACTTCAATATAGATCTCACTTTGAAGAAAAACCCCACCCAAATCTAATTCGCTCTGCACAAGTTACATCTGCCCCACCCGCAGTGCACATGGTTTTGTCCATCTAAGAAGGATTTTGTCAGAAAGAATGGACTAGAATAACCCCCTGTGTTCTTTGCCGTATTTTTACTTGTCGTGTCTATGTTCCATATCCAATGTCTTTTGAGGGGGTTAGTGCTGCGCTCTACCTTTGTTTGATTTGCAATGACATGAAAGCTACAAGATGTAAATCTCATACAATTTTTATTTGAAATTCAATAATTGTAGTAATTATTAATTGACATTTATTGCATGCCATTAGCAGTATGTACATCAGGCTTGATAAACACAAATATGTCAAAATTGAATACAATAAAACTTCTGCTTGGGTAAATTATATATAAATATGTACACACAAATAGAAATTATGCTTGAGGCAATTGAATAATTACCGATATGTTTGAATCTCAAACAGAAACAAAAACAAAACAAAACACAAAAACAAAAACCAGAAGATGGAGTGTTAAAACAAATGTTGTAACACTAGAATTGTCCTGTCAAGTTCGGCACAACAGTGCCGGATTGCCGGTGTACGTCTCCTAAAGTAAAAGTTCCTTAGTTCTCACTCCATGTTAGAGCGACGTCCCGCTTTTTGATGATTTTTACAGTGTTATTTAAAATTGTTTGTGAAATAGCTTCAGGTACCTCTTTATTTTTCAGTTTTCTAAACAGGTACTCATGGGTATTCTGTGTATTTTTGGATCCCGGACTCTTGGAGCCGAGTCGGTTTGCTACGGGGAGCTGTGTGTATCACACAGCCTCTCATGCAGCAGATACCGGCCGGACGCTGCTCCTTGTCTGTCGGCGGTTTCTGAGTTCTCCGCTTCGGGTTTTGTAATCACCCATCGCGGTGACTTACAGGTCCCGGAATCCATTTTGCCATTTCCTCTTCTCCGTACTCTTGTAGGGACTTCCTGCTTGGCGATCTTCCTCCAGTTGTCTTACAGTGTGTGCACACACTGCCTGCCGTTGCCGTGCAGTTCTCTGTAGCTGTTCCCAATGTCTGTCTGGTTGTTGAACCGATGTTTAGGGATGTTCTCCAACGTGTTTCGGCATAAAGCCTTCTTCTAGGGATGTCCAATGTCTGCCTGTCCTGTCTGTGTTCTAAAATCCAATGTCTGCCTGTCCTGTCTGTGTTCTAAATCCAATGTCTGCCTGTCCTGTCTGTGTTCTAAATCCAATGTCTGCCTGTCCTGTCTGTGTTCTAAATCCAATGTCTGCCTGTCCTGTCTGTGTTCTAAATCCAATGTCTGCCTGTCCTGTCTGTGTTCTAAATCCAATGTCTGCCTGTCCTGTCTGTGTTCCATGCCGTATAATTGCTTATTGTGTCTGTGTTCCATATCCAATGTCTGCCTGTCCTGTCTTTGTTCCATGTCGTATAATTGCTTGTCGTGCCTATGTTCCATATCCAATATCTGCCTGTCTTATCTGTGTCCCATGCTGTATATTTGCTTGTTGTGTCTGTGTTCCATATCCTGAGGGTCTTTCTGTTCTTTCTGTGTTCCATTTCCATTGTATACCCATCCTGTCAGTGTCTTTGCTAACTACATTCCCTGACTCCTTGACTCATGCAGCTGGTACTTAGAAGTCCCTTTGAGGACAGAATAAAATGTGTTCTGCCAATTGTTCTGTAGGCCCCTAACATTGCATTCCCCTGCAGAGTCCTTCATGTCCCAGTCCAAAACTGTGTCCTGCCACATCATGTTCCACTGATGGCATGGTGTTTTCAATATGATATTGGGCAGGATGCACTATCACACAAATGCGACAATAACTCTGTTATCTGGGTTTTTACTGCATTGCGGGGGGTATCGCCAGCCGCCGCCCCGCACAGACCCTTGACACTCCTCCCTCACCTGTGCCTGGGCAGCCCCCTGCTGTGCTGCCTGGACTAGTGACTTCCTCTTTCCTAGCACCTTCCGGGTGCAGGGAGGAGGAGGCGGAGCAGAAGTGATCAGCAGGAGGGGGAGTGCTGCTGGGGACCCATTCACCCCCTGCTGGCAGCTTTGCAAAGGGCAGCTCTTAACGCAAGAGCTGCCCTTTGCGATACTAATCGCATATGTTAGAGCATATCTGATAAGTATCATTTTGGTAGCTGGCGGAGGGGGATGTAAGGGATGGCGGATGTTAGTGCATCCCACCCATAGAATGTTGGGTTTGTGCCAAGCATAATGCTTAGCATTATAACTAAAGAGCCTCATCGGACAATATATTTTTTAGCCTCATATATCATTTTAGCCTCATCGGACAATATATTCTTACTCCAAATGGTCATGTCTCTCACATGTCTTTTGGCAAACTGTGGTTGATTGTAGTTGAGCTTTGATATTAGTTTTATCAACAAGGGTTTTCTTCTCACCACCCTCCCATTCAAGCCAGACTTATGAAGCGTGTGCTGTTGTTGTCCCAGACACAATTACTTTTATTTCTGTCATGGGACACTGTACCTCATTTAAAGTTACCATTGGCCTCCCGTACTGCAGCTCTTCTTGCCCAAACACTTCGTCTTGGAGGAGGCTTGTTCTAGTTAGATTTACTGTTGTTTTATTTTCTGACAGTTTCGTTGTATGATTATGATTTGTGCTAAGTTCCAAGTCTTGGATATATATAAGTAATGTGTTCCGTGAGCCACTACTGTACTTCAGAAAGTTATTTTGTCTTCATTTTAAAGCTTTTGCTGGGAAATGCACTAACTACCTGGGGGATCTGGCAGAGACAGGTGCATTTATGCTGAAGTCATGTGACACAACTTACCTGCACACAGGAAGACTCCAATAAACAATTGATGTTTATGCCGGGCAGCACAGACAGTGTAATGGTTAGCATACTGCCTCACAGCATTGAGGTCATGGGTTTGATTCCCACCATGGCTCTAACTGTGTATATTCCCCCTGTGCTTACAATGGTTTCCTCCAGGTCCTGTCATTTCCATCCCACAATCCAAAAATATACTGGTACTAGCATCCAATCCAATGTGTGGTCCCATGAGCATCAGGACGGAGGTCAGACCCACCTGCACGTCCAGCCTCCGACTTGGACACCCTCCGAGCAGCAGGGAATGGGGTCGCATGCTATGTATCGCATGTGATGCTGCCGCCCGGGAAGGTATCGGGTGGCTCAAGGAGATTGGATGTCCATAAATTGCTGCAAGAAATCGCAGTAGTGTATGGCCAACTTTACTTACATATTTAAGTTGATCTTTCAACCAGTTTGAATTTGATTAGATCAAAATAGGACTATTGATCCAATATTGTAAACTGCTCCATGAAATAAACTGTGCAGCATAAATGAGGGAAATTCATACAATGATATACAGGTATGCACATGGCTCCACAAGGATTTTTGACATGCCACTGTGCGTGGTACACAGGTCCCCTCACTTTACTCACCGTGCTGCTGGCACTTTACTAATCCCAATCAAGTCCACGTGGATGGTACTGTGTGAGAACGTTTAAAAAAAAAAAACATGAACATTACTTATGCCCTGGAGACCATTTGACCATGTCATGTGCATGTTGACCTTTTGAGTGTTGACCTTATCTATGGATACCTGCCAACAAGGACACTATAAAAATATATACAGATGACTAGCAGCCAGAATCAAAATTACCATTATGATTGGTAATGCAAGGGTAGGTGCATTGCACTGGGGCTCTGGAGGACTAAAGCTGAGTACATACAGGGGGATTCGGCCAGGCCTAGAAGGTTAGCCAGAATCTCCCTGTGCGCATTCTGCAGGCGATAACGATGCTCGGCCCCATGACATCGCTATCGCCTGGCCAAATAGACTGTGCAGGCAAGTCAATTTTGACTAGATGCCGCACAGTGACTGCACACACAAGCTGTGGCTGGGGATGGCAGCCTGATATCTCCGGTGGCTACCTCTTGATTTTGACTCAGTCAAATCACTTAGTTTAAATCTCCCAGCCCGAGCCTGTGTGTACACCCCTTTATGGGCCCATTGCTGCCCAGACCAGAAATTACTTTGTGGGTTGGGGTAGAGGAGGAGGAGGCCCAATTTTTATTTTTTAACCTATTTCAACACTGCTAGCAGCAACATTGACCGCTCTTGCCCATGTGTCTTACTAATATTGTTATAAACATTTACTAAACTATCCATCGTTTGCTACTGTATATCACCTTCTGTATCTGTATCTGTATTATGCTGTATTTTTTTTTTGAGATTATTTTTATTGCTATTCTACATTTGCAAGTTTTTATTACACATTGTGGACAACGTTGCAATTCCCCTTTAAAACAGTTGAGTAATTATTTTATCAACAAATCTTACTTGTAAATTCATTTTTTTTTTTTGTACGGTGGAAAACTGAAGCAAACAGGTGGAATATTATATGAAAGTGAAAGTAACCTGCGGTTGTATCATTAGCAGAAGCTGATCAGGAGCTCATTACACTGCTAACATTCCAATTAAAGGGAGTTTTCTGAGGTGCCTATGATTCGGAAAACTAATCCCAATGGCAGGTCTTCTTACAAGATGTTATTAAATAGAAGCCCAGGGGATGGAGTATCAGTAGATCAGATCCAATGTAAACGTTATGGGATACCAGATGGCATTTTGCGTGTAAATTGACCTACTAGAGGAATGACAGGCAGCTAGATCCTTATCATGGGCACATTATCTAGGAGCTGACTCTCTGATATCTTATAAGGAAATAAGAAAAGGAGAGTTTGTGTCCCAGAACATGCAGTTAATGTATTTATTTAAATGTGCATTTAATAGCTAGCCCATATCAGTACATAACATGTTTGCACAGTCCAACAATTCTATTACCTGTTGTTTATCGTGTTTTTAATGATTGCACAGATTATTGCCAGTAGGTAGTGATCTAAACAGCGCAATACAAAGTATTTTAAATATATGCAATGAGTTTGTTTTGATAATGTTTTTTTAAAAAAAATTTTTGTATAAATCAAAGAAAAGGGTTAAAAAACTTTTCATTTCAAGAAGGACGTTGTAACAATTAGTAGTAACTTTCCACTTGATGTAACCGTAAATCATGCTGAGATCGACTTGGTGGATCAGATAACAACTACTGACTGCAGCTACTGTCTGGCAGGGTAATTACAATGTATCACTGTCTGAGCTTGGAGTTAACAGAACATAATACAATTCCATACAATGTGAAATCTTTAAGGAAAAGACACTTTACATAAAGAAAAGAAAATACAAAAAAAAAAACCTCCAGTAAGATTTCAGATTTTAAAGGATCACCCCAGTTCCTTTATGCGGTCAGTCAGAGGTCCTGGATACTAAGGAGCACAGCAACAGAAGTCTACCTACCAAAGGAGACCGAATTCCAGTGCTATCACCCATGGCTTATGGATCAGGCTGATCCTTTTACATGTATGAGTCACATTTTGGTCTTTAAGTGCCAAAGATGGGGTGTCTTCTAAAGGCCAGTTCTTCCAGATGATGGGAGAGGGGTGTTACTGTGAATACATACAGTATACAGTATGGCTTGATTGTTTGTTATTTGCCCAAATTGCCTAAGGATGTTTTTAGTCGTCATCACTTAATTCTCTAGCACCTCAAATTAATTGATTTATCGATCATATTACCAATATGTTGTAACAGTATCTGTTTTTTAATCTTGAAATAAAAGTTGGATATATTTGGCAAGATTCTCACCAGAAACACCATTGTGGTTTAGATGTTTTGCTTTAAAAACATTTTTTACAGGCCATACACTGTTACACTACCCTGTCTGGTACCATCTTTTTTTATGTTCTGGCTCAAAAATGATAGATCCTGTCAGCTGGACCTTCTTTTCCATCAATACCCAGCAATGTCTCAGTGTATTGTATAAAAAAAAAAAGATAATGATGATGATGATGATAATGATAATAATAATAATAATAATAATAATACTAATAATAATAATAATAATAATAATAATATATTTTATAACAACTGTACAATTGTAATTTTGTGGATAATTTAATAGCTCTTGTTATATATGCACTTTAGCTGACTCAATGATGAATGATTGCATATATATATTTTCTTACTGCTTCCATTATGTATCATTTTTTGACAAACAAAAGAGCTAATATCTAAAAGTATAGTAATTGCTGTAATATTGGTTGTTCTGGATTTGCCACTGATAGTGGGAAGCAACCTACTTACTTTACATTTATATAATCTTCAATCACTCCATTTTAATACTTTATTTAATAAATGGAAATCACTTGGTTTATCCTCTAGTGGTTCTAAAGAATTAAGAGAGCCTGGACAGAGATGCAACTCACAGCATATATGATGGGAAGAGCTTTAACCTGGATACAATTAATGATCATAATATTAATACAAATACAAATAATAATAATAATTAATGATTCTATATTTTGTGAGAACTGCTATTCTTACACATATACAGCATAATTCAAGAACATAGGGGCACACCTTTCCACAGTTTAAAAATCAAGGCCAGGACACAATTAGGCTTCTCCCGTATTCTATTCAAACAATGCCCAGACCCACCCAAGCCATGCCCAGGTCCAGCCAAATCACACTCCCTGTTGCCCAAATGCTGTTATCTATGCATGGACAGCTAGCCAATTCACTGGTTCACCAGCAACTCCCCACTAACGAGCTGCATATTCCTTAGCTGTGATGACCCCCAGACAAGTCTCTGTACTGAAAGGTCTACAGCTGGTACTCCCAAAGAATCAGCAGGCAGGAAAGCTGGCCCATGCTTTCAAATGATGTATGGTTTTATTGGTACAGCTGGATTGTCATGATTCTTCTGTCAACTTATACACTAGTCTGGCTCAGTGAGTCATGCAACCAAGCAGAGAAAGCAGCAGAACTAACATTTGAGCATTGTGGATAAAGCAGTTTGAGATGGTTATACACAGTAGAGTAGATCTAGAAAATAATCTTATTTTGGTAATGATGACAATTGGCCATATGTGAGAGCATAATGGAGAAAGTACTGAATGTAGCAGGTCCTATTGCTTTCTATCCATGTTTATCCAATGTTCTCTCTGAGGGCCAGATGTATAAAGCTTCAAAAGTTGGAGAGTGATAAATAACCAGCCAATCAGCTGCTACCTGTCATTTTTCAAACCAAGCCTGTGACATGGCAGGTAGGAGCTGATTGGCTAGTTGTTTATCACTCTCCATTGTATCACTTATTGAAGTTTGATACATCTGGCCCTGAATGCACGTGTGCTCCTGTTGGGTCATCATGTCTCAGTGAACCTTTTTTCTTTACAGTGTCTGTTCAGCTGCTATAGCTCAGTGGTGAACACAGATCACATCGAACATATGGGGAATTCAGTTAAAGGAGAGTAAACATCAGGAGTGAAAAACTGATGTTTGTCGTGATGTATCCTGATGTTTATTTTTTTTTATTTTTAGGGAATCCAATTTGGCCACCCCCATAAACACCAATTATACCAAATACACACAGGTTCAGCGAGGAACAGCCCTGTTTTTGTAAAAAAATGGGTCTGTTTTTGTGAAAGCGTTTTTCCTGCCAGAGGCAGGAGAAACATAATCCCAGATGAACTGCAGTTTTCCTGGCTTATTGTGGATAACTGAATAGTATATTTGGCGAATCAATTACCCTCAATCACTGATCAAAGGTAATTGAATACCTTCTATAGATGGAGAATGTATCAAACCTTCTAAAGAGGACAAGTGGAGAAGTTATCAATAGCGGCCCATCAGCTTCAACTATCATTTATGTAGTACAGGCATGTCCAAACTATGGCCCTCCAGCTGTTGTGAAACTACAAGTCCCGTCATGCCCTGCCACAATTTTGCTTCTTGGGAATGCTAAAGCTATGGCAATGCATGCTGGGATGTGTAGTTTTACAAGAGCTGGAGGGCCACAGTTTGGACATGCCTGATGTAGTAGTTTCTATAAAATGATAGCTAGAAGCTTATTGGCTGCTATGGGCATCTTCACCTTTAATACATCTGCCCCAGGCGTAAGCATGTACATGTACATGTTTACAAGCAATAATACTTAAGGGAATACTTATTCTTCTCTTTTGTAGAGGTGTATGGACTGAGCCTCTAATGGGCCCCATACATCAGCAATCACAATTTATGGATTTCCAGATACAGGGATTTTTTGGCCAGATAAATGGATTTTACAATCTATCTGACTTTGCCCACACATTACAGATTTATTTCAGTGATCGGCAGATTTTTCCATCTAAAGATTGCATCTTCATATCTGGAAATTGCCCAATCGATTGTCATTTCAGCTGTCTATAATGTAAATAGACGAAGAAGACGAATTGGGAATGCCCACACATATAAAAAAGATGTTTAAACATGTTTAAAAACCTGATTAAGCAATCGATTGGCGATTTTGATTGGGATTGCCAAAAGGGGGAGCCCACACATCTAAAATTAATTGTGGCAATCATCTCCATATCTGAAAATTGTCACAATTAATTGCTGATGTATGGGGCCCTTTACCCTACAAATTTGTAATTGGTATATTCCAAGGCAGCTACTGACTTCAGATAAAAGAAGCAATTCCTCTGAATGCATGGGTGGGTCTGGAAAGTGGCAGATTATTTAAAACTTGATTTCTGTTTTTATGATTCCACAGAAGAGCAATCTTTATACTATTTTCTCCCTAAGAATATTTTCCAGCTTGTAAACACAGTATGTGTTGATATTGCAGAAGGTCAAGTCAGTATATTGTAAATTCTAAGTAGGAATGAGAATTTGTGGCTCGATGACTTTAATCCACTGAGAAACCCAGAGATTTCTCTTGGCTAAGTGCAATATCTACAACGTGTTGCAATTATAGCGTGTTCGGGGCATCAAGCCAAGGATGAAAATTAGAAGCCCAAAGAGAACTGCTCACTTACTGTGGGATAGTAGGATTAATGCCTGTTGAGATTGCTTTTTGTTTGTAACAAACATTATTGAAACTGTCAGTTTTATTTGAGTCTACCTCTCTTTTATAGTCCCCAAACCTTTTTCCTCTCTCTGTGTTTTCTGTTTAATTTCCACAGCAAAGTCCCCAGCAATGGTCCAATCAGTTAATCAGGAAATGTCAAATCACTGGCATGGCTGTATAATTCTGGCATAGCTCTGTCCAAATGGATTTGTTTTTCCATCATTTCCTAATATTCTCAATATGTATCTGCAACTGTTTAGCATGAATTAATTACCGACGTGAGAAGAGGGATCTCTTTCAGGGCTAATTATTGAAAGCTCGTCACTTGCAAAGGGTTAATGAAAAGGAACAGGTGTAAGTTATTAAATTCGCCAGAGAGCTCCAAATTAGCAGAAAACGTTTAATGGCTAGAGCTCATTTGCTCAAAGCAGTATTTCTGTGTCCACATCACTTTATGGAGTTTTCTTATCCAGGTTCCAGAAATGCTTAGGCATAAATTAATGCTGGACCATACATAGGACTGTTTATTAAGAGGTTTAATGCTGCTGTTATGCCAGTTGCTCCAGAGAACTGTCATTGGAGAACTGAATTGTTAACACTCCTGTCATTTCAGAATAAATGCTAATTGGCAGCATTTTTACTTGTATTATTTGTGAGACTGTATTGTGGTTGCAATTTTTCAATCAATTATGCTGAGATGTTCAATTTGCCCTAAAGTTAAATGTATCAATTTATATTAATATGCTTTATTGTCGTTACTTCTAGAAAACCGCTATTTTATGACGCTCGTAAATTGTATCATTAAGCCTATATGTTGATAGCTGTCATATGTTTTTGCTTCCCTTTCTTGTAAAAGGAAAACATTTTACATCTAATAAAACATAGTAATACCGGGTAGCTCTGCGTAGGACCAAATTTACTATATTTTATTTTTAAATAATTTGTGGTATAGATAAATGGATTGACATCAAGAGAGGCCATTGACCATGGATGGACTGATGCAGTGGTGAGTATTTTCACAATTGTATAATAAGTATACTTACCTGACCCCTGTCAGGATTCCCTGGGAATACCAGCATATGAATATTGTCAATGGGTATCCTAACCACCAGTTATCTGTATGTATTCCGGTGAGCTCCGGCCCTGCTATGCGCATGTGCTATCTGCCATTGTTGGTAAACCATCGATGATTGAAAGCAAAAGGGCAGGTTTTGGGCAGTTTTTATATAACTTAAGAAAGCTAAACCATTGGTAACTTTTTATTTATTTAACTATAAGTTACTGCCACTTGTAGGTATTCTGTTACTTGTAGGCATAAATTTACTATTTCACTGGAGATATCGATTAGACACGGGTGCTTTTAAATGAAAAGATAGGAATTTACTATGTGCCCATGATTTAGTTAATCGTGTTTTCCGATGGTGTATGTGTCCATGTTCGGCGGCCTCTATTGTTGGCAGCCAAACACTCTCATACATGAAGCCTGCACAGATCTCACTGTGATTCTGTGTATAATTGTGCAAAAAGGTAAAAAATTAGAGAAATACTGCATGGGGTCCTCCCTCCTTAGCCTAGCCATTTCCAGGCTGGTTCTGGTCTTTAAAATACAGGGGGAAAAATGCCTGAGGTACCCATATTTTAAAAAGCAGCACCAGGCTAAACTGGCCAGTAGAGGTAATCTAACAGCTGGGAGGCATGCTTATATTGGTCTCGGCAGATGTAGCATTACTCCCCCCCCCCCAACTAGTCAGCCCTGGCCTGGGGTAGTGGGTAACCATCAAAAAAGGGGTCCACCACCCCCTCCAGTGTACCCAAGGGCGACATTGCTGAGCGATCTGAGCAATGTAGATCGCTCAGATCATTCAACAAGATCTGTCAGCACAGCTATGGGTCAGCGCTGTGTGCTGAGCGATCTGTCAGGGCCAGTGGGTACTTGTGTATTATCACGGCGCCCCCCGATTTCCATCGCAGGGCATTGAACGATGAAAAATCGCATTGCATCGCATGCGATATGATCGCATGCGATGCGTTTTGACGCGATTTTACCCGATTTCTAATTGTACAGGCACCCAGATGCCTTATTACCATGTTAAATGCCCCCCCCAGACCCGATTTTTAATTGTATACCCACCCTCATGGGTCATGAGTATGTGAAATGCCCCCCCATTGTTAACGCCACCCCACTATGAACGCCAACCTGAAGCGTGGCGAGCGCAGCGAGTCCGCGAGGGGTGGCGGTACTCGTCCTCCGATCTTTTCATACCCCCACTATCCACGTTGGCGTGGAGTTGATTTTATAAAGTGTGGAGAGCGCAGCGAGCCACCAAGCCCGAAGCGCGGCGAGCGGACGCATATACCTGTGAAGTAATGCGCGTCCCCTCGCGGGGCTCGCCACACTTTAGAAAATCTACTCCACGCCGACGGGGATAGTGAAGGTATGAAAAGGTCAGAGGACGCGTACCGCGCCCCTCGCGGGCTCGCTGCGCTCGCCATGCTTCGGCTTGGCGTTGATAGTGGGGGGCCGTTAACAATGTGGGGACATTTTACATATTTATTACCCATCAGGGTGGGTATACAATTAAAAATCGGGTCTGGGGATGCCATTTAACATGGGACTCAATGGGAAATCGCGTCGCATCGCATGCCATTGTAATGACATGCGATGTGACCCGATTTTAAAATTGTATACTCAGCCCGGGAAAAGGCTGAAATCGGGTCCATCGCATGCCATCGCATACCTTAATTAGTGCTATGCGATGCGATGGGCGCCGTGATTATACACAAGTACCGGCCAGTGTTCTCCACTGAGAACAGCGATCTCTCTAGATTATCATGCTTGCAGGATCTAAATCACCGGGCAATAACGCTACCGCTATTGCCCATACACACGGAGCAATATGGATCATTTTCTAGGTGATCTAGTTAGATTGCTTAGAAAATGGGCTTAAATCGCCCCGTATGTAGGCCCCATTAAATTTATCCTGTAATTTCACAAAGTTCTGCATAATCTGGAATAAATAAACATGCTGGTCCAGTACTTATAATTCTGCAAGCATCAGAATGCACAAGCAGTCAATGGATGCCACAGTTTTGGGGGCTGGTAATTCCACAGCAGTGTTTAATGCTTTCTAAGATACACACTAGTACAATGATGTCCACAGCCCAAAGTGTGTCAAGAAGAGTCTCAGTGCTATATACTGTATAGAGTTATACAGTACTTAATTTGAGTATCACATTTTTGGACTACTCTACAGTATATTATACATGAAGGGGGGAATTTAATATAATGAGAGATTCAGAAAGTGAGAGATTTATCTCTAGTTTTTTTTAAAGTGGCAATGCAGTGTAAATGATTGCCGCTTTAAAAACAACTAGAAATTTCTTACCAAACCTCTCACTTTCTGAATCTCTCATCCTATTAAATTTCACCCGTAATGTATATATAATAAAAAATATTTACGTTAAAACAGGATTCTACCTAATACATTTTTAAATAAGCAACAGAAAAACCTATGTGGCATATTGAAGTTACATCTTATATTCATGTTGTTCAGTTTGTTTTTAGTGGATTGCTAGGAATTGGATGGATTCATTGCTCAATAATCCCAATGGACCATCAAGGTGCTTCTTGCATTAAAGATCAAAGTTTTGTGAAAGACTGAGAGTTTTTCCATAATTGATTATATCTGTCAGCAAAAAGGCAGTAAAAGCTATCTCCAAATAAATGTTTCATGACCTTGCAGAATATAGGTAAGTGAAGTAAGTAAAGTGTATTGAGTCATTTACTTTAAGGGTTACTATAATGAAAACAAATACACATACTTAGGCTATGCACTCAGAACACATCTTTTCCTTTGTCCTGTTTATCAGACAAATGGACACTTGACCAATTTGTCTGTGAATGTGGTGACCAAAACAACATAGATCCATTAGTTCCTGGATAGGGCTGAGTGACAAGATCACAAAAGGATTTCTGTGGTGCAGATGGGTTCTGATCAAACACGGCCACATGTAAAAATTTTGGCAATTTACACGTATGCCCTAAGTGAATCATACAAATTTTATGGGAATATGTAGTAAGTCTTAGGTAGAGATAAAGTGGAGAGAGATAAAATAAAAATAGTTTTTTGTGCTTTGTGAAAGTATTTGGAATGAATGGGGTCACCACCTAAAGTTGTTTAAGTCACCCCTGTCCCCCACTGTTAATACAAGGACTTAGATATGTGACTGAAGCCATTGCAGTTTTGTTTCCATATCTTCTTTAGTTATTTGCTGTCCCATTCAATCCTATTATGCTATTATGTAAAATCATACTTAATGACATTTTTCTCCTCTCTGGAAAAAGTGTAGACAGTTCTGAGCATGTCCTGCCAGCTTCTGAGAGGATCATCATCCTTGGCTGTGGGGACCCTATTATAAGCAATTGGAAAGACCCTGGTGGCTGTTATGTGCCTGATAGAAGAAGTCTCCCCCCCCCCCCCCCCTCGGATGGACTGAGTACATTGCTAACCGACAGAGGAGCATCGTGGAAACCTCCCTCCCTAACAAGAGCACACTCATTTTGGAAGTCAACTTTCTGACTCCAGGAATCTGATGGACCTCCACTGAAGGACCTCTAGCAGTGATCTGGACAAAGGGCCTAATTCAAATGTAAACACTTATGTGAGAATACGCAGTAGGCTGCGAAGAGTAAGCCGCCACAGAGACAGAAAGAGTAATCACCCCTTGCACAATTGCCAAAGTATTGTGAATTGATAGCTAATTGTTTCCACTGTGTGTGCAAATGTGAGTAAGTCTGAGGTTTTCACTAATCTGTGAATGAGACAGGGTGGACGTAGTCATCATTGACGTCACAGTCCCTGGGCATGCCTACGGTTTTTTCAACACACAGAACATGGCATATTACCACCCCCAAATTCCAACTTCCTGCCAGTCAAACTGTGAGAGGATTACATTAGCAATCAATACACATTTCCTGTCGCTAATTCCCCTTGCGCATGCACAACATGTTTGATACGCATGCACAGTCTTTGATAATTACGATCATTTTGCAAATTCTCTAATTAGCGGTTAAGTCTGAATTTGACCTAAAAGCTGCAGAAGACACTGGCAGTTTCCAGACGCTGTCCCTTAATGAGGGAGTTAGTGCTATACATTATGCACTGCTATTCCAAGTGTTACAGGGGTGCAATTTTATTGTGATGCCTTCACTTTTATATGAATGCATTATGATAATGACATGCCTATTGAGCAGAAAGGAATCTTGTTTGTGCAACCCACCTGTGTCGACACTTCAGGAAATTAGGGTAAAGCAAAGAGGTATGGTGCTAATGATCTAACTGGATGTATGGAACTGTTATTTTAGCTGGTATCCGGATAATAGCTCAATAGTTTGACACCAAAAGGATAACATGCACTAGGTAGACACAACAAAAGGTTGTCATGGCAACAGTTGAAACATGAAAAGGTCGACACTAATTTTTCATGATTTTTGGGCTCCACGTGCACAGGTTTCGACATTGACACCAAAAACCTCTGACAAACTAATGTAAACCTTTTCCACATCAAACTATTTCTTACCTTGACCCTTTGTCTTTGTTGACCCTATTTCTTATGTTGTCCCGTTCCCTGCCGCCGGTAGGGGGCCTAATATGAAGATCATATGTGCAGCACATATGCATACCCTCCAACATGACCCATTCCATTAGGTACAAAATGCTCTATTCCTGGACTTCCCTGCCAGTGGCAGTTACAGATGTTGGACTCCAGCACAGTCCAAAATTCAAAGAGGGGGGTTACATCAACTGCCAGTGAGTCCAGTGATGTGCTGTGAGTGGCATTAGGTGTGGCTACCCTCTTTGAATATTGGACTGTGCTGCAGCCTCACCTATGCAACTGCCACTGGTAAGGAAGTCCAGAAACAGAGCATTTTGTACCTAATGGAATGGGCCATGTTGGAGGGTATGCATATGATCTCTGGATCCGATTTGATGCACACGGGGCCATGCATCGGATTAGATATCAAAACACATCCGATTTGACCAGTTTTCATCTGAACCATCGGAGGCGCAGTCAGTGCCAGCGCTGGGCAGGGCTGTCTTAACAGCAGTGTGGGCCCCTGGGCAAAGAAATGCACTGGGGCCCTTACCCATTCTCCCCTCCTAGGGTTTGGGGGTGCTATCAGCTGCAGCTTTGATGTCCCACGGGTGGCAGGGTGTGCTCTATCGTCCATTAAACATGTAGGATCTAGAGCAGTAACTTCTGCTAATTACTCCTTTACTGCACAGGTGGTGAGAGGGTGAACACTAACGTGTGGAAGGGGGCACTGAGCTGAATGAAGGGTCCCTTGTAAATGACTTCCAGGGAGGTAGGGGGTGTTTTATACGCAGGAGGGTTGGATAATGAAGTGGGCTTAATATTCGTCATTTTCTGGTGGAAGGGCAGCTTGTTTGACTGCAGATATCACCATTATATGGAAATAGATTTCTTAGCCTTCAATAGTATAAAAACCTAGAGTCCCAAGTTTCAGGAGCTACTAAGACCTTGGGGTCAGAGATCAGGAGCCAGAGCAATCCATTGACAAAAATATAAAACTGTACATGAGACGTTTGGAGCTGGAGCAGGAACTGGCTGCTGGAAGGCTGATATCTCTGGTTCTGGGCATGATAGAGACAAGCCGCTAGTGTTGACAGAAAGGAAAGAGTCACAGCTTGTGGAATATACTCTCATAAAAACTCTAGTCAGAGAGAACCGGAGATATATGACTGGGAATTGCAATTAACAGGTCGGATGTCGACTGCTGCTTTGAAGTTGGATATCTCCAGTTCTCCAGGGCTGATTTTCAAAAATCTGGTATCCCTGGAAAAAGGGGATCCTCAGCTATCAGCTTAGGGTCCTTACACACCTGGGGCCCCTGGGCAAGTGCCCATAAAGTCCATATGAAAAGACGGCCCTGACCGGGGCCAGCGGGCAGGCAGCATCTACCAGGTGCAATGGGGGGGGGGGGGGGGGGGTGTGCTGTTTTGGTACAGGGCATAGTAATCTTCTTAACTATCAAACACAAAAATGTCTCTTAAATACCATTGAGCTTATACAGCCCTCAATTAATCATCTACTTATTTAAAAGACAATAACATTTGCTACAGGACTGGGGATGTGGGAAAATGTATCATATTATTAATGGCTGGTTATAAGTCAGATGTTATATAAGTGGACAAATATCCGTTATCAATGTAAACCAAGATAAACTCTATTAGTAGTAGTAGTAGTATGTTTATTTATAAGGCGCCACATTTATAAGGCTAGTTGTTTTCATGCTTACAGTAAGGCACCATGAGAACCTCTGCTATATTTATTTGAGGATATTCACTATTTATTTTTTTCTCGCATGATGGGAGACTGGGAGAGAGAAATTCAGAAGGGAACAACCACTGTATGGATGCATAATATTGCTTTTAACATTCTTTCTATGCCAAGTAAACTGGCAACCTAGACTTGGTGCTTGGACCAGATGTTTATAGTCATGGATATATTTACTAAGGTTCAAATTAGATTTTAATTGAGTGATTGATCAAGTAAAATCATTCAAAATTGACCTTTAGTAAACATAAACTTCAATGTCATTGTTATAACCTAGGCTTCGGGTTATACTGTAGTTATTTTAGCCAGAAATGTATACTGTGACGCACTTGAGCATATATGTCACCATGGCCCTTATTCTGGTTGGTGCGGTAATATCCGCGTGCATTCGTGCCGCCGATGTTTTGTGTCTGCGCATGTGCAGAGGCGTCTCTGCGCATGTGCGAGCGGGGCGTACGGCCAAATTCCGCATGAAATGTGAACACTCCGAACAGGGGGTGGAGAAAGGCGTGAAGGGCTATTTGGGCTCATTACCATATGCATACGCCCCGCGTTTCATGGGCGTTCCCATGCAAACGCTGGGCGTACGTATGGTAATGCGGCCGTGACGCACGTGTAGGGGGCGGACATATGACATCGCCGGATGTCAGCTGCCCGCCCAGATCCCTTCTTTTGCACGGAAAAATGTCCGTGTGGTCTGAGGTTGCGGGAGCTGGTGGACCACTCAGTCCTGCATTCGATGGTCTGCGACCATCAAATGATGGGGGAGGTTCCCTGAGATGGAGGAGGCGTATTCCATGTAAAATACACGTGCGGTCCGTTCGGCCAGCTTCTTACCGCGTACGGACGGAGTATGGAAGGCGGGGTTTCGCACGCACGATCCTGGCCGCATATTCGGATCCGGCCACACCGATCAGAATAAGGGCCCATATTACAGTGATATGCTCACAAATTCTTTTATTCATTACTGTCAAAGTGAAGGAAAGCCAGGACCCCCTTCTCCAAGGTAAAAAAAAAAGTTTGGACACACAAAATGGTTTCATCCACTGTATGTGGGCAGTCAGATTACTTAAATGTGACACCGGTATTACAATACCCACACACAGTGAGATGTGTGGTAGGTGCGATTTGACCCTATACAATGGCCCTTATTCTGCATCGTGCGGTACGGCCCGCGTGCGGCCGTACCGCCGATGTTTTTAGTCTGCACATGCGCAGAGGTCAATCTGCGCATGTGCAGCCCCATTCGCCGCAGACGTATTTCGTCCGCCGCAAAGGGGGCGTATAGGGGCGTGAGGGGCTTCATACCCTCATTTCCCTATGTATACGCCCCGCGTTTCATGGGCGTTCCCATGCAAACGCGGGGCGTATGCATGCTAATGAGGGTATGACGCCACTGATGGGGGCGGAAAGCTGACGTCGCCGGATGTCAGCTCTCAGCCCCCATACAAGCTAACACACGGACGATTGTCCGTGTGGTCTCAGCTTGCGGGAGCTGCTGTGGCGTGCGGCCCTGCCTTCGATGGTCGACGACCATCGAATGCAGGGGGCAGCTCCCACCATGGTGGAGGCGTACGCCCCACCATTTTTATGCGGATCGCCAGCCGTCCGTGTACGGACGGCCGTGGCGATCCGTCTCGTGGGCGGGGATTGGTTTGTGCGGCCAGAGCACCGTGTGCAGCTCTGGCCGCACCAACCAGAATAAGGGCCAATGTGAGCTATGCAATTTGGATTGTACACACTGTGCCATTTGAATTACACAAGATTTTGACTAAACTACAATAGTATGTAGAACAACACCATGCAATGCAGTACAAAAATACCTCCATGCACATACTATTTCATCTTGCTACATAGGGGTGTGCATCACAAGGGAAAATAAATGCGGTGCAATTTAAACTAGAAGCGATTTGAAGCAAAAAACATCAATTGAATGCGATAATCGCACCATGTGTGGGCACCACTAGAGCCTGATTCAAATTTGTATGCAATGCCGATGTCCATGCGGCTGATTATCTATCGGTAGAATGTGCTTGTCGATCAATCAGCAGCAATAATATAGTGCTATGGATTTTTGGTGGGAGGAGGGACCCAAACTGGTATCTTGCTTAGGGCCCCATGAGTTCTCAATCCACCTCTTGGGAGGAGCAAAGGTGAGGGAGGAGTCAAGAGTGAGGCCCAAGTTGTGTATTTGGGAAACAGGCGAGATGATGTTTTTGTCAACGGTTATAGAGATATTTGGCAGGGCTGCAGGCGGTGTCTCAGAACTCGCTAGGCGGCGAACAACCACTGCTTAGCGAGCCTTGCTAAATCCGGCTCATTGTTCCTCAAACATGAATGGCAAACATCAGAGAACAATGTACACAATCTAAACTAATGTATTATTACTAACCACAAGTTATAAACTAGCAGACATGATCATAGAGCCAATTCAATTTTATACAATTCATTTTTGTTTATAAAATTTACAAGCTTTAAAAATGTTATTCACAATAACCATATAGACATGACAAAAAATCTGAAGCTTTCATATGTCAAAAAAATATAATAATAACAGTAATATGCTGCTTCATTGTAATTGTTTAGTATTTGGGGAATGTCATTTTTCATGGGATTCTACATTCTCTTTCTAAAATCATTTATATTTCTGAGGAATTCCTTGAGGGCTGTTGCCATTTGAGTAGATGGTTTAAACCCTTGCAACAAGTTATTTGCAGGTTTCTTTACGCTTGTGTGGTTCCCATGCATGTTATTTCACTAATTCCCTGCTCTACCACTGTAATGTTATAAGTTGGAGAAGAACAAAGATGTTTCCTTATAACAAACATATTGCTGCCTCCCGATGATTGACAGAAGCAGATGTAAGGACTTTGGGCTGAGGGAACAATCCCATCAGAGAATATGCTACAGGTTGCAAAATGCAAGAGTATACCAAAATCTGTGCACAGCTGCCAGTGGGAACAAACAGCAAGAGGCAGAAACTGGCACATCTGTCACGATTAGACCAGAGAGCATTTAGCATCTCTCAAACTTCAAACGCGTCTTACTTCGGGTTGTTAGTTATAGTTTAACAATAGATTACCACACTTCTAACAGAAATCACAGTACATTTTTTACTGCAACATATCATAAAAGACTGTTTCATAAGGTTATTGTTGAGTCATTTAGGGCCTTATTCTGGTTCAGGCAAATTCCTTCTAAAATAGACAAAACTAAATGCACTGCAGGGGGGCAGATGTAAAATGTGCAGAGAGAATTAGATTTGGGTGAGTTATTTTGTTTCTGTGCAGGGTAAATACTGGCTGCTTTATTTCTACACTGCAATATAGATCTCACTTTGAAGTAAAACCCCACCCAAATCTAATTCTCTCTGCACATGTTACATCAGCCCCACCTGCAGTGCACATGGTTCTGTCCATTTGAGAAGGAATTTGCCTCTGAGAGTGAATCAGAATAAGGCCCTTAGTTATACTAGTAAGCTAGTCTGCTACCTTGTGCCTCTGTGTTTGTGCATGAGTGAGAGAGAAAGAGATGTAGTTTCACTTGCTGGCAACAGATGGCAGTGTTTCGAAAACACACGGACACTAGACATATATAGATGATTCTACAGTAGCTTAATATGCAATTTACTGTATGGAGAAGATTATAAGAAAAGATAATATCTAGTCAGCTAGTCAGAAGTTACCATTATAGTGTCGACTGGTTCTGAATGTTAACAAAATATTGATGACCAATATGTCAACATACAATCAGTTCGACATGGATAAAATGTTACCATGTTCAGAATGTCAGCATTTAACATGTCAACACCAGAATGTCAACATTATTTTGTTAATGTTTAGGTTTAGGATTCATAATCTAAAAATTAAAAGAGGTGATCTTGCTCATAGCATCCATCAGATTCTGTCTACCACTTTCTAGGATGCAATAGAGAAATACTAGATGTTATATGATTGGTTGTTATGGGCATCATCTTTTCATTTTTAGAAACTTTAGTCAATTTATCCCCAAGTCTCTGTCGGGATGCTTAGTAGTCTGTGGTGCAATCCCGTGCAATTTAAGGATAGGTACTAATTAAAGGACAGCTGATATCTAACTGGATACAATGGGCAACACCTACTTTTTAATTACCTATAGAACAGTTTTTTATTAATGTTATATATATTTGATATGCAAGCTTGGATACAGTATTTTTGCTGAGATAAGGTAGAGGTAAGGTACTTTAAACTTAAGTTAATATTTAATTTTAATGTACACATTTGGTTTTGGAGATCTTTTACCCAGAATGTCCATCAACATGTAGTTGTGGGCCAAAAACACGAATGCCAAATATGCTTATGGCATGTTCAAAGTTTTATTTGAAGACCTTGTGATCAGTATATAAATGATGATAAGAATGGCTGCTATTTGTAGCAGGTTTGTTTAATGTAAAAATGATGGATACCACATCTCAATCTCAAACTGACAATATTCAGTATCGGTAGGACAATCGCCTACATTGTGTTTACTTGCGATTGTGCGCTACCATGAGTTACATGCAACATCTTCTGATCGCCCCTGCTACACGGTCAATTGGAAAATATTGCATGAAACCCAGTACATATTAATGAAGAACAGACCAGTGATTGTTCTGTCACTCATTAAGTCGTTCTAATTGGACATGGTCCGGGCAGAACTCCGTCTTGGTGTGCACCCACCCTAACTCGTTACCTGGTAATAGCAGTCGTTAGTACAATTTTTTTAAATAATAGTTTTATTATTGGATTATTCTCAGTAAAAATGATTATATCAATATAGCTAAACTGTTTGAACATACAGTAGATGTTTATTAGGATCCTAATATTTGATATGTGTCTCAAGATAAATCATTAGTAATAATGGTAACTGTATAGTAATTCTAATGACACTGGTAGCCTCAAATTACCACTAATGGCTCCAAGTATTTACAAAGATGAGTGCTTAATACACATCATTGAACAGACAATACCATAACCTTCTGAGTAATGCATGAGTTGAAGGTGGCAGTATGTATTTCCTACAGTACAAGTTGTCGAGTGGCAGCATCAGTGTTAGGCCTGATTAAATTGATCATTAAATTTAGTCCATTAACCTAGATGGATCATAAGATGTCTTTGCATCATTCTATTAGACATACTATATTTCAGAGTAATTTGGCTTGTTCCCCTTTATATAGTAGTACCGTTGGAAGAGTTTGCTAAGGGTGAAAGCAGTTTATCTGTGCTGAGCCATGGATATACTTAGGCAACCAATCAGATACTATCTATTACCTTCTAGAAGGTACTCAATAAATAAGAAGTAGATTCTGATTGGTTGTCCATAGCAACATCTCATGTCAAATAGAACTCCCATCTTAGTAAATTTCCCCCAGTGTAAGATTGAATCAACATACTGTATGCATTGTTAGTGAACTGACACGAGATGGAAATTCAAATTTTATGCAAAACAAAGTACATTTCAATGTAATGTCCACTATTTTGAAAATTGTATTTTCCCATTGTTTTATTTGATGTTTTAGTTGCTTTCGCATTTTCCTCATTTTAGATTTTATCTTAGACCCTCTATTTATTATAAATCAATAAATATTTTTACGTAAACTAGATTTCATTCAAGAAGAAAGCAAACTTAATTGATTAAATTCTGCCAAATAGATTAATAGTGTAAAAACGCATGTTTAAAGTACCTGAAAAAAAAATGTAGATAAAGAACATCCAAAGTGAAATCCATGCCTTTATTTGTAAAAACAGCAAATAAAAACTCAGAATTATTTCATATACACGTCCACACTTTTCACAAAGCACAATCTATTTTTGTATCTATTAACAAAAGAACAGGACATCTGCAAAATTTAAAAAAATGTGTTATTATAATTATTACTATTATTATTATTATTATTTTTATTATTATTAATAATAATAGTAATAATAGTTGTATTTATATAGTGCTATTTGTCCAATTATACAAAAGGTGCGATATGCAATTGATTTATTTTAATAGCTAATAATAATAATAATAATAATACAATATATATATTTATAATGTATTTCCATTCTGGAATCAGAATTTTATCTCACAGTTTCTAGTCACAGGACTAGCTGCCAAAAGCAGGGAAAGCGATAGGATCCATGGCGAATTGCATTGGCAGTCTTAAATTTGCCTCTGGGTCTGTCACAGTGTCAGAATATACACTGCTGCCTGGCCGCCTGCTTCCTGAATACAATTTACTCCTTTGTGCTCCATAATTTGCACAGATTTCATCTGTTCATTAGTAGTATACATTTTCATAACCAGCATATAGTGGTGTCAGCAAATCTGCTACATCGACTACACTACAGCCAGATTATTTTCTCATGAAGTTCCATGTGAATTGTCAGCAATATGTTTTAAATGATAGCTTGTGAGTATCCAGGGAACAGTAATAATTTGGGTGCAAAACAAGGGCTGTTTATAAATAGCTGTAAAGTAGTTGGTGTAGAAGGAATTATGTCAGTGAAGCTGGTTACTAAAGAGGACATATTAGGGCTATGCTTATGTTTTGTGTATTTCATGTGGTTAGAAATATGTAATGTACTTATTTAATATATCTGCTTTTAGACTGTTGAAGCTGCACATACGTAGAACGCAAAGACATTGGGCCTAATTCTGATTCATTTGGAACGGCTGTTCTGATGTTTGGGGGTCTGCGCTTTCGAAAGCACAAGTGCAGACCCCGGCAATGAATGGCCTCTGCGAATTACACATTAGCCGGGCCCTTTATTGTAAGGGCCGAGGGGGGGGGGGGAGGCGGCGGGAATAGGTCACGTCCATGGGAAGCCCAGTGTTTTATTGGCTTCCCCATGAAAATGCTGGGCGTTCCGATAGGTACATGGGTGGGCTGATGCGGAGGCATGCGAGGGGATCTGTTTTCGTTATCAGTGGCGGGGGGCTGTTTGCAGTTTATCGATCCAACCTGAATCAGGCCCATCGGTCCTTCTGTAACTGTGTTCTGTTCTCCAATATGCATGTAAAACTGAACTGAGCTGATCACACATGTACATGTTTGATGAGTCAGTCCGGTTATTTGCAGACCAGAGCAATGTGTGTTGTCTCTTCCTGACAGTTCTAAACAGGTAACATAAACATTGATCTAACACTGCATATACTCTATGAGGTTACTGGTTGTTCTGACAGACCAGATTCTGATCTAGTACAAACCTCAAGTCCTTTTGCAGGGGAATCCGTAAACTCTCCACCATTTAATTTTATTTCAACAATCTGATATTACAAATAAAAATGTAAGTTCTGCACTACTTTGTAAACAAGCTAGTATACCTACTTACAATACCAGTAATGAGGGAAGAGCCCCAAGACAAATGACATACTTATCCTACCACCTACAAGAGGCATGTCCAATCTATGGCCCCCAGCTGTTGTGAAACTACAAGTCCCAACATGCCTTGCCACAGTTTTGCTATTAGGGTGTCACCACCGGAGAAATCTGTGTTCCCGGCTGTGACTGCTGGTACGTGAACTATGATTGGCTGGCAGCCAGCACTGCATTTGAAATGCCTGCCAGGTGCCGGAGGGGTGGGAGAAGCCTAAGCTCCTCCACATAGAAATGCCACCAAGGCAGTTGGTATAAAAAGGCAGCGTATCGGGGGCAGTCGGCAGGGGCGTTCACGGGAATGGCCCCGCTAGTGAGACCAGTTTGGCAGAGCAGGTGGCGGAGCGGCGGTTCACAAAGAGCAGACAACCGGGGGTGCTGAGCAGATGGTGTTATGATTCTGGGTGTTACGCCACGGCTATGACTGCTGTTTAGGACGGCCACAGCGAACCCTACTCTCTATTGATCTGTCCTAGAGGATGGCTAGTACCTGCAGATACTAAGGCTTCACCGTTAATTGCCACTTTTGAAGGGGCAAATTAAGTCTGCCCCAACTCCAGTGCAACCAAGTTTTATGGTAGGACAAGGTATCGGTGATCCTTTAGGGACAGTCAAAAGGCAAATTTGACTAACAGAGGCCTGAGTGGGAAAAACACTAGCTAACAGCTCCTAAACCAATTCCAGGGAAATGAGTAAACAAAACGAATAAGCGACCTCATCGCAAACCAAGGACGACCTAATTGAAAGCATAAGAAAAAGACACAACGCAAAAGCACAAAATTACACCACACAACAAGACACAGCAAACCACACAAAGGTATGGGAAGTACCATAAGGAAAATAACCGCCAATAACTGGCACAAACCGCCAATAACTGGCACAAAACCTGTAGCATACTCTTAGCCGCTAAGAGCAACCGCATGCAATATAACACAGGAAACAAAAGTAACAAACTGACAACAAAATCTACTACACAAAATTTTCAAGTGGACATCCTATAGCGCTCTAAACACACAAATTACACACAATATACACAGTACTTCCCTTTTGAAACTTCTAGGACAATTGGATGGAACAGATGATCCTTGTGATCAATTTTTCATTGTTGATTGGTCATGAAAAACAATGGAAACAGAAGGATCATATGATTAATGAACTGTCCATACAATCAATGGGTAGGTGCACCCGTGTGGATTTTCATGGGATTCTGTGCAGCTGTTATTCCTCCACCAATAAATGGGATGTATAGATGAGCGTACCAAAACTCACATCAGAGATGTGGTGGTTAAACACATAAAGGTATCTTTTATATGCGTACCCCAACTCACAATAAGTGGATGTAGTATTCACACACAAAGGTATCTTTAGACTGTAGCAGGTAAACCGATATAGCCACCAAGTGCGTACCCCAACTCACTGAATGAAAGGCTGTTACGTTCACATCAAGGTATCTTTGGGACCACTCAGTAGATCAAAAAACTTTTAATGTCTTCCACATCCAGAAGTACACAACATGTAAAATGAATAAAATAGGGTAATCACTGTGACTGCCAGTAAGGAAAAAACAATGGCGAAGTATGGAGTTCTACAACCTGGGGGATTTTCCGGATAGTCCACCAGGTAGAAGCTTCAACCAAGGTCCCAAACTGGATAGCAGCAGTCCAACAGCAAGGCCCCTTCCTCTGGTCACACAACGCGTTTCGATCCACTCTGGGATCTTTTTCAAGTGTACAGAGGCATGGCTTACATGGGGTTTATATACCCATGAGACAGGAAGTGAACAGGACTTCCTGTTCCTGTGTCCAATACCATTAATTATATTATACATAATTATACATAGGCATAAAATATACAATAAATGGCGCTTTAGCGCTTAACAAATAAACCCATTCCTGTTTAAAAATGTTGGCAATTCATGAAGATAAAGTTTAAAACTTAAAAGCAGCGCTGAACACGTAACCGGAAGTGAAGTGCGTTCCATCGCATTCACTTCCGCGTGTCAAACCAGCCTATGCAGGAAGGGCATTGGCGCCTCATTCCTAAGTATAGCGGCGCTTCAGGGAGGGGAAAGCGGGACGCTGTGCGTACCACAGCTCCCTCTTCCGCGTGTCAGACTATAGGGGCGTATATTAATGACGCGCTCTCCATCTGACACCCTCAGTGGGTGACGCGGTACTGTGCGTTCCACAGCTACTACTTCCGCGTTCCAAGCATTCAAGTAGGAAGTACGGTGTTACAGGTGCCTGAATGTTAATGAAAAAGGCTGAATATCATAGCGCTAGATAATATAAAGTGCAAGGTGCTTATATAGGTGTATAAAACGCAATAAATATGAGGTCAGGATTGGGTTTAGATGGCACATAATAAAAAACAGTAGATACAATACAAATGTAAATAAAATACAATAATAATACAACAAATCACTTTGAATAGCAGCAAGGAGAATTATTACAGTAAAAAATACAGATACAATAAAATATATACATAAAATGACAGAATTGATGATGTAATTCATATTTCCCAGTAATTCCATAAAGTGCACTAGAGGAGAAAGAGAAAAAAGACAAACAGTGCCTCAGACTATACATACGATAACACATATCATAGGAACCATTTTAATTCAAAGTCATTATTGTGGCCACCTGGTGACAAAGTTTTGAATTTAAAAATGTATTCCATTTCTGCTTTGGCTAATTTACTTGCCACATCCTTATCTCTAAGGTCTGTGGAGACGGTCTTTAAACCAAAAAAACCAGAGATATGTGCAGGAGAACAATTATGTACTGCCTTGAAGTGTGCAGATAATGCATGCACCTCAACTCCTTTTTTTATATTCCGCAAATGCTCAGCAACACGCGTTTTTAATGGGCGTGAGGTGCGGCCAATATAAAATTTGTCGCATGTACATCTGATAGCATAAATTACATTGGAGCTATTACATGTAATAAAATCACAAATTTTAGCCTCCTTCCCATTGATAAAAATCTCAGTAGTTTTACTCTTTTCTCCTTTAATGTGTCTACAGGGAAGACACAGGCCGCATCTATAGAATCCAGTTGATCTTATTCTCCCAGGTCGAATTGGGGGTTTCAAATGGCTTGATGTGAGTTTATTTTTCAAATTAGGCGCTTTTCTGTAAATGCATACCGGTTTATCCGGAATGATGCTTTTCAGAATGGGATCTTTTTGCAGCACTGACCAGTGTCTCCTGATTGATTTTTCAATTTCTTTGTGTCTGGGATTATAACCTGTCACAAATGCAAACTCAAATTTGTTTCCTTCCGTTCTTTGTGGTTTTGTTTTTGCTGTCATAAGGGTACTGCGGTCAATATCTTTAACTTGCTGGATTGTAGTTTCCAGAAGATTTGAATTATACCCACAAGCTTTAAACCTATCTTGCATTTCTCTAGTTTGGATTTCTAGAATCTCTGGTTCGGCACAATTCCTTTTTAGTCGTTTAAACTGGCCGCTTGGTATGGACTTTAACCAATTATTGTGGTGACAGCTAGTTGCCTGTATATAAGAACCGGAATCTGTTGGTTTCATGAAATTTTTTGTATATATTTTATTCTGTTTTATATATACTGTAATGTCCAAAAAATTGATGGTATCCTGACTTTTTTCAAAACATAAACTGATGTTCTTATCATTGTTGTTTAAAAAAGTGCAAAAAAGATCTAAGTCATAATTGCTTCCGCGCCGCACAAAAAAGATATCATCTATATATCGGACATAGGACACAAGGTTCGACCCCCAGCACATGTTTGCCCAGATGGTGTTGGACTCCCAATCTCCCATAAAGAGATTGGCATAGCTGGGGGCGAACCTTGTGCCCATAGCAGTCCCTGTATTTTGAATATAGAAGTCGTCTTTAAATAAGAAAAAAATATTTTTCAAAATAAAAGAAATGCCTTCTGTAATAAACTCCTGTAATGAAGGACTAATATCAGATTGTGATAAAGCTTTTTTTACTGCTTCTATACCATGGCTGTGGTCTATGATAGTGTATAAAGATGACACGTCGGCAGTTACCAACGTGTCTCCTTCTTGCCATGGAATTTCATTGAGGATCCTAAGAAAGTCACCAGTATCTTTCAGATGTGACCGATTTTTAGTCACTAACGGCTGTAGATGGTGGTCAATAAATTGTGATAAATTGGCCGTCAAAGAGCCCACCCCCGATATGATGGGCCTACCAGGGGGATTGTCAAGGCTCTTATGCACTTTAGGAAGTACATAAATCACTGGAGTGATAGGGTTCTCTGGTATGAGAAATTTTCTTTGAGGATCTGTAATGGTTTGATTGTCACAGAATCTTTCTATCAAACTTTTTAATTTTATTACAGTGGCTTCCGTAGGGTCTTTCTTTAATTTACTGTATACTTTGGCGTCTTTGAGTTGTCTATAGACTTCCCCTTCGTAGTCTTCTAAATTCATAAGTACAACCCCCCCCCCCCTTTATCTGCCGGTTTCACAATAAGACTGTTATCATCTTTGAGTCTTTTTAGGGCCTGCCTTTCTTTAGCGGTAAGATTATTATCGTATTTTTTTCTGTTATTTGCAAGGTTTTCCATATCATCTTGCACCAACGTGCAAAATGTTTCTATGTAAGGGCCCTTAAGATGTTTAGGAAAGAAAACTGACTTGGGTTTAAATTTATTATTCTCCATCGTAGGATTGTCATTAGAGTTTTCTTTATCTTTCCTGACAAAACGCTGGATATCTAGAAAGGTTTCAAACGGTTGGATGTCATTGGTGGGGGCAAATTTTAAGCCTTTTCCTAAAAGGGATGTTTCTTCCCTAGTTAGGTTGTGTCTGCTTAAATTGAAAATTTTGGTCAGCTTTAATTCTTGAGGTTTTGCCCCTAACTTGACTTTCTTTGGTCTTTTCCTATTGTTGTGTTTCCGTTTGGTCTCTCTATTATTGGAGTGTTTATTTCTCCCAGGAGAAAAGAGTAAAACTACTGAGATTTTTATCAATGGGAAGGAGGCTAAAATTTGTGATTTTATTACATGTAATAGCTCCAATGTAATTTATGCTATCAGATGTACATGCGACAAATTTTATATTGGCCGCACCTCACGCCCATTAAAAACGCGTGTTGCTGAGCATTTGCGGAATATAAAAAAAGGAGTTGAGGTGCATGCATTATCTGCACACTTCAAGGCAGTACATAATTGTTCTCCTGCACATATCTCTGGTTTTTTTGGTTTAAAGACCGTCTCCACAGACCTTAGAGATAAGGATGTGGCAAGTAAATTAGCCAAAGCAGAAATGGAATACATTTTTAAATTCAAAACTTTGTCACCAGGTGGCCACAATAATGACTTTGAATTAAAATGGTTCCTATGATATGTGTTATCGTATGTATATTCTGAGGCACTGTTTGTCTTTTTTCTCTTTCTCCTCTAGTGCACTTTATGGAATTACTGGGAAATATGAATTACATCATCAATTCTGTCATTTTATGTATATATTTTATTGTATCTGTATTTTTTACTGTAATAATTCTCCTTGCTGCTATTCAAAGTGATTTGTTGTATTATTATTGTATTTTATTTACATTTGTATCGTATCTACTGTTTTTTATTATGTGCCATCTAAACCCAATCCTGACCTCATATTTATTGCGTTTTATACACCTATATAAGCACCTTGCACTTTATATTATCTAGCGCTATGATATTCAGCCTTTTTCATTAACATTCAGGCACCTGTAACACCGTACTTCCTACTTGAATGCTTGGAACGCGGAAGTAGTAGCTGTGGAACGCACAGTACCGCGTCACCCACTGAGGGTGTCAGATGGAGAGCGCGTCATTAATATAAGCCCCTATAGTCTGACACGCGGAAGTGGGAGCTGTGGTACGCACAGCGTCCCGCTTTCCCCTCCCTGAAGCGCAGCTATACTTAGGAATGAGGCGCCAATGCCCTTCCTGCATAGGCTGGTTTGACACGCGGAAGTGAATGCGATGGAACGCACTTCACTTCCGGTTACGTGTTCAGCGCTGCTTTTAAGTTTTAAACTTTATCTTCATGAATTGCCAACATTTTTAAACAGGAATGGGTTTATTTGTTAAGCGCTAAAGCGCCATTTATTGTATATTTTATGCCTATGTATAATTATGTATAATATAATTAATGGTATTGGACACAGGAACAGGAAGTCCTGTTCACTTCCTGTCTCATGGGTATATAAACCCCATGTAAGCCATGCCTCTGTACACTTGAAAAAGATCCCAGAGTGGATCGAAACGCGTTGTGTGACCAGAGGAAGGGGCCTTGCTGTTGGACTGCTGCTATCCAGTTTGGGACCTTGGTTGAAGCTTCTACCTGGTGGACTATCCGGAAAATCCCCCAGGTTGTAGAACTCCATACTTCGCCATTGTTTTTTCCTTACTGGCAGTCACAGTGATTACCCTATTTTATTCATTTTACATGTTGTGTACTTCTGGATGTGGAAGACATTAAAAGTTTTTTGATCTACTGAGTGGTCCCAAAGATACCTTGATGTGAACGTAACAGCCTTTCATTCAGTGAGTTGGGGTACGCACTTGGTGGCTATATCGGTTTACCTGCTACAGTCTAAAGATACCTTTATGTGTGAATACTACATCCACTTATTGTGAGTTGGGGTACGCATATAAAAGATACCTTTATGTGTTTAACCACCACATCTCTGATGTGAGTTTTGGTACGCTCATCTATACATCCCATTTATTGGTGGAGGAATAACAGCTGCACAGAATCCCATGAAAATCCACACGGGTGCACCTACCCATTGATTGTATGGACAGTTCATTAATCATATGATCCTTCTGTTTCCATTGTTTTTCATGACCAATCAACAATGAAAAATTGATCACAAGGATCATCTGTTCCATCCAATTGTCCTAGAAGTTTCAAAAGGGAAGTACTGTGTATATTGTGTGTAATTTGTGTGTTTAGAGCGCTATAGGATTTCCACTTGAAAATTTTGTGTAGTAGTGTTGTTGGAGGAGTGGTGTCTCCTCATCAAGTGTTTGATATCCAGTAGCAGCTGCGCCCAAGGGTGATCCAACGATTTCTTTTTTCTATATTGACAACAAAATCTGCCAGCCAGAATATAAAAAATAATCACCTGGGCTCCTCAAGTGGATCACTTATTGTTTTCCAGGACTGGGTTCAGGCATGCAGCAGGGGTACAAAAACTGAAGAACCGTCCACCCAGAAGCAGAGGGAGACTGCAGGAAAGGCAAGAATGAAGCAGTCTGGGAACACAGCAGTGGATCAGGGAGAAGGCATCTGTCTGCAAACAGGAACTATCACCGGCGGGGCTGTGCTGGATTGAATCCCTTTAAAGGGATCAGGTGATGAATCAATTATAGAGAATCCGTCCAGCCCCCCCGGTTCTGATGAGCCCAGCTCGGTGTCTTCGGTTACCCCGGCAACCGCCGGGAGGAAGTTGTCAGGCTGCTGGACAGAAGCTCCACAGCGCCCTTGTTGCCAGGCAACCGGCACCAGGGATGCAGACACCGGGGGAGAGCTGTTTTCAGGGGAACCGAATGGCAGGAGGATGGGGATGAAGGCAAGTGCGGCTAACAGATGGCTGAACGGCCAGTTGCGCAGAGCAGACGACCAAGGGACCAGGGTGGGGAACACAATACAACATCACTGCCACTGCAGCCATGCTCTGGGGCCCCTCAGATCGGTGGGGCACGTCACAGCTGTTTCCTTTTCCTCGCCTGCCACCTAACACATGCAGATAGCTCATCTGTATTGTTGAATTGAAGACACACACAGTGAATCAATAACAGACACTGACAAATACATGCACTTTCAGAATGGTAACTGGAACTTCTAGCTCTCTGGCCTTCACTAACCCATCTTTTCTCATTGCAATCTTTCCTTAATGTTGCCATCTCTCCCATTTTCCTTTTCCACTCCCCCCCCCCTCTACATACTGCTTCAATGGCTTCTTCTGATTATGGTTGCCAGATCATCACTTAAATAAAGTAAACATATGAATTACACAGGTTCTGTGGCTAATTAAATCCAGGTGAAATGGAAACTTGAATTTGGCAAACCACAATATCTGGGTAATCCAGATAGCAGATAGCATGGGGTTTATTTTCTAAAATGGAAGATCTATTGAAGATGGGATGTTTCTATGGGCAACCAAACAGAATGTACTTCCTATGTATTTAGCAACCTAGAAAATTGGTTGCCCATGACACATGCCATCTTCAATAGAACTCCCATCTAATTACATAAACCCATGTATGTCCATTACTAAAGGGATAATCAGGAAACCCTCTCTCTGATCCACCATAAAATACAGTTTAACCACTCATCCCCACATATAAATCCATTAGCCCACTGTCTCCTACTTTTCCATCCTTTTTTCTGTCCAAACTCTCTCCAATACTCTTTGTTTCATAACCGAGATGTGACTCCTCTTCACTCAGGTTCATCTGCCACATCCACTACTGTATATCTTTTATAATGTACTACAATTTAAGTATCCCTTATCCAAAATGCTCGGGACCAGAAGAATTTTGGATAATGGATTATTCCGTTTTTCAGAATATTTGTATATTTCAATGAGGTATCTTGCATTTATGTTCTACAAACACATCAAGCACATAAAATACACTCAAATATATTTTATTTGTGCATAAAACAAGGTTTCAAAACATGAAACAAAGTTTGTGTCCAATCTCAGATACTGAATTTGAAAGCCAAGCAATCAGTTTCTCACACATATTTAGTGCCAGTTACATATCATGTCCCCTGTAGTGCTGTTACAGATGTCCTCAGTAGTGCCAGTTACCGGATATTTGGATAAGGGACACTCAACCTGTACCACTCTATTCTGGAGATTACACCAATGTTCGATCAGACTTTTACTAATTTTGGAAATTCAATGTTCTATCAGACTTAATATTCTGGAACTTTCACCAATGCCCTATTAGACTTACAATTCTGTAACTTACTCCAACTCTCATTTAGACTTTGTAACATCTCTGTACCTTCAAAGGAGCCATTCATCTCTTCTTAAAAACCAACCACATAACTCACTACTCAGGTACTCTGAGGACCCATCTATCCTATCTCCTAGTTCACGCTCTTTGTTACACCAATACTTATTAGACTTTAACACAGGCATTCCCAAACACGGTCCTCAAGGCACACCAACAGTGCAGGTATTAGTGATATCCAGGCTTCAGCACAGATGGTTTAATCAGAATCCCTCAGATACTAATTAAGTCACCTGTGCTCAAGCCTAAATATCTACAAAACCTGCACTGTTGGTGTGCCTTGAGGACTGCGGTTGGGAATGCCTGCTTTAAACCATCATTGGTGTACTGTCTGGCCACACTAAAAACCGAATTGCTACTAATTACCATCACTAACTAAGCTTGATATGCCTAACAAGTACTAATAGTTAATGCATGCAGGATGTCACAAGCAGGGCCGGTGCTAGGGTGTCCGACGCCCTCCTGCAAACCATAAATTTTGCGCCCTTTCACATTGCCATTGCAACGAGCTGCAGCCCGATTGTGGGAGCGTATGCAACATGCGATCCTATGGAGGATCTCGGGTGCATGTACATGTATGCATACACCATCTCAGTGCTGTGTCTGCAAAATGTTACAGGCACTAAAGGTGCCCATACACACTGCGAGAATCGCATATGTTACGGCATGCATGCAATGTGTGTGTGATGCGATCTGAAAGCAGTACAAAAAGTATGTGCAGCACATACTTTTTGTACTGTGCGATGCCCGCAGGAGCTCACATCGCATTGCACGCTGCTATTGCAGTGTGTATGGCCACCTTTAGGCACATAACCCAGCCCATTATTTAAAAAGTGTCTAAATTAATATAAAATCTACAATTATTAAAAAATGTAAACATGTATAATAAAAGACTCACTGTTCTTTTGCTGTTTAACTCTTGTGCAGTCCCTCCTCTTCTATTTTCTATTTTCATTTTCGTTTTAATAATAGAGATTTTTTTATCATTGATATTTTTATCATTGGTATTTCTGCTTCATCATTGGTGATTCAATTTAAAAAAATAAAAAAAAAATCAATTTTTTAAAAATAATTAATTTTTAAAGAAATAAATATTTTAATGAAATTTTGTATCTTGTAATTTATACTCATGCACTAGATTGTTGAATTTTTAAATTGCATAGAATTATGCTCATGTATGTCTATCTCTTTCTCCATATGCATAAAAACGCTGACAAAATGGCGAACTGAGGACATAAATTTGAGTATATAAGACTTCACGTCTACAAAACAGATCCGTCCACATATCCAAAGACGGATCCAGGAAGTCCGGGTGCGATTATATGTATGGAACACATAAGAGGAAGTGGAGCGATTGACGTGGAACGCACACGTCACTTCCGGCGGTAGACGGAAAGCGGAAACAGTGATAGCGGAATAAACGCTGCTATCAAATTCACCTGCTCTCACTTACAGATGAATGAAAAGGAGGAAAACCCGGCTCGGATTTTATTGTATGTTATTGTTAAATAGGTACAACTAGATGCTAGGCAATTCCATGTCTGGTAATAGGTCTTCCCCGATAGGGGTATAAATATAGGATGGGTTCATGTCTCTCCACATGCCTTGAGGAAGAAACCACCAGGTTTTGAAATGCGTTGGCCGTGGAGAGGAGGGATCTGACACTGGACTTTATCTTGCTGGACCAAAGGCTCCGCAGACGCCTGGGATACAAATACCACCTGCCTTATTTGTCTGCATCTTTCTGTAGACAAATTGATTCGGTTAGAGTCCACTGTTACATTCTGAATGTTTTTATATGTATGTTGTCAAATAAATCAAGCGGTACTTCACTATACAAGCTTCACTTCTTTTGCATATACACCCAATGGAATTGGATGCTGGACTGGTGACGTTACCGCTCCCCAAAAGTGATTGAAGTCAACTTTTGACAGTAGACCATATCTAAGGGTACGAGTCTGAAAATTCAAAATACTGCCATTTCTTTTTAATCTTTACCTGTAAAAACAGTATCACACTATTGTGTCTCCCCTATGTTTTTCTTTTTGGGTACTTACCTGAGAGAGAAAAGGGGAGAAAGAAAGGTGTGAGAAAAGAATCCAATCTGCACCCAGGGAATTGTTGGTATCTCTTTTTTGTCTTTGTATAGTATTGTGTATGGTAGGTGAACCGTAGAAACCAACGAGAACTTAGGCTGCAGGGAGCGCGAAGGTTACTACCAGTGTTCCCTCTAAGCTGTGCGCACGTGCGCGCGCACACAATTCGACGAGAATGCGCACAGACATTACAACAGAGCGCACAAAGCAGCAGTGGTCCCTTTTTGCAGTTGTGGACTCAATTATTGTGTGTTTCACCCATTAACTACATTGTGTGCTGTGTTTTGAATGTTTAAATGTTTAATATCATTTTGAAGTAAAGTTAACACAAATGCTGAGCGTGATTTTCCAGTTATATATAAGTGACGCACAAAAATTAAAATTTCCTTCCAAAGTTGCACAGCCAAAATCTTTTGCCGCACACAGCCTTCGTAAAATTAGAGGGAACATTGGTTACTACCCGAAACAACTGCCATTTGAGATAGTCCCTCCTCTTCTATCTGCGTAGGCAGGACGCTATTACACCCGTCTCGTGACTGAGGGGGAAAGGAGGGGAGAGAAGGAGGAGATGCAAGGGGAGCAATGGGTAGGGGGCAGATCCGGACATGACATGTCATCCAGGCATTCACAGACAGCGCTACATGCCTCAGTACAAGTGTCCGTGAGGAAGAGGGGGCAAGTCACAGGAGGAGGACAGTGTGTGCGCGGTGCAGGGAGCTGCTCAGCCTCTCCATACTGAAGTCCGCTATCAGACAGGCACTGCGGGCGGCGTGCAGGCTGTGTGCGCTCGCAGTGCAGGGAGCAGCTCTTTATACTGCCACCAGCCCACTGTCAGACAGGCGCTGTGGGCGGCGTGCAGGAGGCAGTGACAGTGAGGGCTGAGGTAGCTTTAGCAGATCAGGGAGGGAGACAGCTCCTTTTCAGCATGGCGCCTCCCTGCTTTGCAGGAGCTGCTGAGTGGGTAGCGCCGGCCCTGGTCACAAGACTGCCTTACAAATATTAACCATAAGGACACACTGCAAAAACAACATCTTCTCCATTATACTAACAGCGAGCTATGCTATTGAATCAGGGTACAAGCCGAATACTAATCATATCAGTGATATTAATTGCTTTTTTATATGTTTTTATGTTTATTTGTGCATCTACTTGTTCTGGAATCTAAATGTTGATTTTTTGCATTTCTTTTTTTATTAAACCCTAATTAATGACTCAAACCTACAGTATGCACAGTTTTATTTCCCTTCTTTTCATCTGAGTTTGTTTTTGGGAACTGATCATCCCTAAATAGGACAGCTGCATTGGATTTGAGTTACTAACATTTCTGTTTTATTAATATATTTGATGGTATTGTTTGTTGATATGGGGTTTGCAGCACTAGACTCTACAACTTTTTCTCATTTATTTGTATCATCCTCTTAAAGTTCATGTCTCTACCTTCCTTGACTTCAATTCCACAGAATTTGAGGAAAATAGGGTTTGTGACCATGGATGGCGCAGTGCTGCAGGAATGAATATAGTACCCCTAAAACGTCACCACATTTCAAACAAATACATTTAACATACACAAATTGGGGTATATTATAATTATCATGGCACAGACATCACTAACAATTTTGTTAGTTTAGACAAAATCATATAATATACGTCTCTAAAGGTTATTTTGCGGTCCAAATTTTTTTTTCAATTCAGTCTGGTTTAAAAGTTTAAATTAATTGTCATTAATTTTTTTTTTTTTTAATTCAGAAATGGTCATTGAATGTTGAACAATGTTAATGTTCTTATTTTAAAGTGGCTCGCCATTGGATCTGCTACTAGCGTTAGGCCTGTTGAGCCTGACTAGACCTTGAACTTGAAAGGGTTAATCCGAGTGTAGATATTCAAAGTGTTCAGGAGGTAATAGTATTCCTTAATTCCTGTGTGCTGGTGTGTTCATATTGGAGTGACTTCGACCATGAGAAACAAAATGACAAAAATAATGTGATGTACAGTCTTAATAAAAGATAAAAAGTAGTGTATTCATTCATGTACCCAAGCTCACACTCATTGGTGGAGTGAAACACCTATTTGGGTTTCTTTTTCCTAAGGTGGTGATTTCAGATGTCTTCCCAGGGGTGGAGTTATATTATCTTTTATTATGAATTAGTATCAAAGATCAATGTTTTGCCAACCTTACTCACTGAATGGGGTGGGTCGGCTAAGCCTCTCAAGATTTATTTTGGTGTGAGTGCAGAGCTTCTAAATCAGGCATGTCCAATCTATAGCCATCCAGCTGTTGTGAAACAACAAGTCCCATCATACCTTGCCATCAGTGCCAGATTAAGCCTTCGGGGGGCCCGGGGCACTTTAGACAAGGGGGGCCCCCTTGCACTTGTCATTACTGACCGCAAACTGCATGGGAGAATATTACACTGTCAAAACATAGAGTAAAGTCAGTACAAACTTGGAAAATGGGTAACTGCAGGGGTATATATATATATATATATATATATATATATATATATATATATATATATATATATATATATATATATATACCACATGAAATGCCTGTGTTTGTCCCTCTGCACCTTACGCTGTAGTCCTTACTCTGTAGGATTGCCTCTGATTAAAAAAAACACTATGACTAGGCTGCTGCTGTCCTCCATGGGCCAGAGAAGGGCCACAGTTTGGACATGACTGTTCTAAGTATAATTGTGTACCCTACTTACAGCTTCAAATGATAGTGACGAGTCCGTAAAGGTTTCTTTTTTTTTTTCCTGATTAGGACCAATTTAATGATGTGTTATATAAAAGAAGAAAACATAACGCAATTATGTGTAGGATCAAAATCTTTTTATAAAGTGGGGGTGACACCTTTAGAGTGCAGAAAAGGTTGGTGGTAGGGTGCGTACCCTAACTCACAATGAATGATGCAAGGGACATGCACATCTAGGTTTCTTTAGAAGAATGGCCCTTCACCTTTGAGGATGCACCCTGATCTTAGTGTATGATCGTCAGTGTCGCAAGGGTATGTGTCAGTTATATGGAAAACCAAAATGGTGTTCATAACTTACTTATAGAAATGTAGGGTATATTTAAACATATCACAGTTTCTTTTCTGGGTCAAATGTCAGGGTTCCTTTAAAGCCTTTTTTTTTACAATACACCAAATTTGAAGTGAAGAAAGAGTTTAGTATAAAAATTACATAAGACCTGTTACAGCCAAGGGGTCTTTGGCAAGATAAAAATCTCCAAACTTAAAAAAATACACGGGAGTAAAACTAATTCTGGGATAATTCAAAACAGTCCATAAGGAAAAAGTCCATCAAAAACAGTCCGTTTCCATATGGGAGACAGGGCTGTATAAACATATGGGCTTGAAGGGCAATTGCCCTAGGGCCCCAAAATGCTAAGGGCCCAAAGTATGCCACCTCTGTCAGCAAGGCCCACCCCCCTCCCCCCCAATGGCAACCTGTAGCCTCACTTTACCCCCACAAACCACCATGGCACATACCACCTGATGCATGCAGTTGGTGCCATGCCGATGCCCAACATCCACCTCGCAGAGCATTACTGGGAGTGTGGGAGGGGACGTGGTCACACGGCAGCAGCACAAACAATTGCTGGAGGTGGGGTCCCTACCTGCAGGCTGCTCACGATAGTTTAGGTCTTCGAGCAGTGCGTCACCTGTAATGTATGCATGCAGTTTGCCCAAGAGAAATGGCACTTACCCGATCTGCTGCACTGCTTTGCCTGAGGGGCCCATAGCTGTTAAGATGGCCCTGAAGCAAGATACCTACAATTTGGAAGATTAAGAAGCTCGGCTGTTCACACTCCTGGGTCAATGCGTTTCAGTCAGATGGAACCTTTATCAAGACACAGCTGCTTTTTTCACAGACTCAGCTCCTTTTCTTAAACATTATAGACTGAATGTTCAAGCAAACAAAGAGGCCAGTTTGGATACAATATCCTCTGGTCAGTAGTATTGAAAACCAAAACATAAGCATCATTTTCGGTATTGAATGGTTGGAAATCTATATTTATACTGTGGTGTGTTACTTCCGTACTAGTGGCACATTGCTTTGGTATTACACAGAAGTCAGAACCACAACAAAATACCAAAATTGGATTTACTGAATAACATCTGCACATTATTTACATTGTAAACTTTGTAAACCGATCTAATGATTTACAGTAGGATTGTTTATATTTAGTGCTGTGGTGTACAACATGTATAACGTACTGTACTCTGCAGAGTAACTTGTAAAATAAAAAAAGATCCAGACCTAATTAGTGAATATGAATAGGGAACTGGAGAAAGTCATTTTTATACCAGGTGTTATTTCCTCAAATGGTGAGTTACAATAGTGCAATCGAGTATTAAAGTGGTAAAAATCTTTAACAATTTCCCCCTGAACTGAAGTAAACTCCTGGACAAACTATATAGTGCATATATCCGGGGCAGTACGGATGGTGTAATGGTTAGCATTACTGCCTCACAGTGCTGAGGTCATGGGTTCGATTCCCAACCGCCATGGAATATAGATTGTAAGCTCCACTGGGGCAGGGACTGATGCGAATGTTCAAATATTCTCTGTAAAGCGCTGCGGAATATGTGTGCGCTATATAAGAAACTGTTAATAAATATATTGTTATAGTTAGCGATATTGTTCAGTGGCCACAACCAGGAGCATGCTGATGATATAATCAAAATGTGACTGCATATTTAGATGAAATTAACGACCTGCAGCCGAGCGCATTGTTAATTAAATATTGCATACACACTAGATAATATAATATCATTAACATGTTAACAAGTTATTGTGCTTATCATTTAAAAAATTATATTGTATTTTGTGTACCCACCTTAAGTCTGTTGGAACATTATACCTTAGTTGTGGTGTAGAGATTGTATGCATTCTCTAGTTATGTATTAACTGTAAAGTCTATTGATTGACAGTTTACTGGGTGGTATTTACCCTATTTGTGGGTGGGTCTGGCAATTGGTTATATATACTGTCTGTGGATTGCAATAAAATAATTGGGTTGGCTTTGTTTTGATGTTATTTGTCATGATTCATGTTATATATTGCTCAAATAATTTTTTTTGTTTTAGAGGAGGAGAAGCTTGATGGAAAACACTGCTCCTTAGAGGCTAACGGGGGGTGACAATGGGTAGTTGTGGAGTACTTCCCCCTTTTTGGGGAGAGTTTTCACCATGCATGTAGTGGAAAATGGGAAATATCCTTGGGGTCAGCCTCAGTAATACTATGCCAGTTAAGTGGTGGTTGGTTATCACACAAGTTGCATCAGTTGAGTATATCATTGGGGCATATGTATTAAGCCTTAACAAGAGATAAATACAAGGGTGATAAAGAGAGATATAAAGTCCAGCCAATCAGCTCCCAACTGTCATGTTAAAGGCTCTGTTTGAAAAAGTTAGTAAGGAGCTGATTGGCTGGATGTTTATCTCTCTTTGGCCCTTATTCTGATCGTTGCGGCCGGATCCGAATAAGGGCCAGGACTGTGCGAAACCCCGCCTTCCATACGGATCGCCAACTCCGTCCGTACGCGTTAAGAAGCTGGCCGAACGGACCGCACGTGTATTTTTCATGGAATACGCCTCCTCCATCTCATGGAACCTCCCGCATCATTCGATGGTCGCAGACCATCGAATGCAGGACCGAGTGGTCCACCAGCTCCCGCAACCTCAGACCACACGGACATTTTTCCATGCAAAAGCAGGGATCTGGGCAGGCAGCTGACATCCGGCGATGTCATATGTCCGCCCCCTACACGTGCGTCACGGCCGCATTACCATACGTACGCCCAGCGTTTGCATGGGAACGCCCATGAAACGCGGGGCGTATGCATATGGTAATGAGCCCAAATAGCCCTTCACACCCCTCTCCACCCCCTGTTCGGAGTGTTCACATTTCATGCGGGATTTGGCCGTACGCCCCGCTTGCACATGCGCAGAGACGCCTCTGCACATGCGCAGACACAAAACATCGGCGGCACGAACGCACACGGATATTACCGCACCAACCAGAATAAGGGCCTTTATCACAATGTATTATTTTATGTGTAATATTGTGTCTTATTTTAGTAGATTTAAGTTTTTAAGGACATTTTATAAAGATGTTTTATTGAGGCATATTTGAGCAGCGTATTCTATTCCTTATGCATTGAAATGTATTAAGAACCTCAATTCTGATTAGTGTAACTTATGTTCTTTACCAATAAATGTAAGCTTGTTTTGCATTATTTTCAACAGACAGTAAATTAAGCCTGGCATATAAACATTAAATTAACGGTGTCTGCTATTTCTACACTGCAGCCAGGACACTGCCGTTTGTTGAGTCCCCTGTTAGGAAAGGAAAATTACATTAGTTTTTATGAAAGGCTCCAAAAATGGCCCAGAAACTAATCTTGTTGTTTATAGTCTACCACATCTGAACATTCAATATAATCTTGTGTGCGTATGTGAAAGCAGATAAGCTCTCTTTTCTTTTCACTGCAGCTCAATGTATAATCCACACCTTGTGTGTCTTCATAACGGCATAAACATTTACAAATGAGGATTACACTATACTCAACTGTCCCAGGACATATTTTATCCTCGCAGATCCATTGTTGTGACCAAAACATGTAAGCGCCATATATAGAAAAAGTGTATTTCATTAATTGCTGCTAGTTTAATGCAGTTTTTGAATTCTATAGTACAACAGTAATATTAGCATAAAGATGTTTGTAAAACAAGATACCGTATATACTCGAGTATAAGCCGACCCGAATATAAGCCGAGGCCCCTAATTATACCCCAAAAACCTGGGGAAAATCATTGACCCGAGTATAAGCCTAGGGGAGGCTCTGGTGACCCCTGGAAGGGTGGGAAGCTCAGGCTGCAGCTGTGTGAGGGGGACCCAAGGGGCCACAGTACCCAGTAACTGCACAGTGAGGGACCACATGGAGGAAGAAAGCATCCAGGCAGGTGTGATAGCACGTCCAGCACTAGGGACAGAGGACCAGTACCCACTGAGGGTCCAGTATCAGGGACAGAGTAGAGGGTACCTTACACCTTGAGGGACTAGAGGGGGTACCCAGCACCAGGACTAGAGGCAGACAGTGAGGGAGCAGCACCACAGTAGACCCCTGGGGCACAGGGCAGGGAGCAGAGCCCAGCTGGGGACAGTAGGTGGGTCAGTCCCCTCCATCTCCCTGAAATAGGGATCAGCAGCACTAATAGAACAGATTCCGGCAGCACCCACCTGGCACAGGAGACAACCGCCGACGTCCATGTCAAGACGGTGTAAAGCGCAGGCAGTCTGAGCCCCAGGAAGAGCAGGCCAGTGAGAAGATGCTCCAGCATCTTTGTCACCCCGACCGACGTGCTGCGGGAGGTGGGCGGAAGGGAGGCGGGCTCCCCCGGAGGTTGCTGCTGGTCTGGGCTGTGTGCGGCCTGTTCTTAATAGTGGGCGTGCTGTTTTACGCGTCCCAGCTGTCGCACATCCCGGCCCGGCACTTCCGGCAGTGGCAGCTGCGTCCTCCCTTCTCCCTGTGTCCCTGCAAGGTAACCCTCACTCGAGTATAAGCCGAGTTGGGTTTTTTCAGCACAAAAAATGTGCTGAAAAACTCGGCTTATACTCGAGTATATACGGTAATTGATGTGAAAGACACATACTGTAGCTAGGATTGAAATTATAGATAAGAATCCGTAGAGAGTGCAAGATGTACATTTTAAAAATATATATATTTGGCGGCTTATATATTACTGTATGATTATTAATTCTAGTAAATGCCAGAGGAGCTGATGGCAATGTTGGCTGGTCCGTGCACAGAGAGAGCTGGGATTGTGTCCGCCAGGGCCAAAAAGCCTCCCCACTCTGTACCTGGTGTGTGTTATACATTCAGTTAAGTAAGTAAAGTTTTTATATTGTCAGTAAGCTTCATTTATTTAATTGACACAACATTTTGAAGCAATTTTTGTTAATCGAATTATACTCTACAAACAAAAGTTTTGTGTTTTGCTTCAAAAGTATACATCAGGTTTCAAACTGGTCTAAAAACAGCAAATCATGATGTCTTATTTTACTTACCTATTGTGACAAAGAGGGTCCACTAGATGTGTTTAAATACATATAAATTCAAGTAAAAATCTTATTGATAATGATTTTGGAGATTAGTGAAGAGTTGAATCTGGAGATTATTGGATGCATGGAAAGGATAATTGGATTTGATGGTGTGACAAAGACTCACATAGACTGGATAGAAGTAAAGTCTTGTTCTTTATTTGTAGCAGGTAGACAGCATACAGGGTAACAACATGGCAATTCTTCAGTTACAGCATAGCAGGGATTCCACAGTAAGAATACACTCCAGAGAACACCTAGCATAATCCTCATGTTCCTGCTTATCATACAGCGTCTTTTGGGCATTGGGAGCAATGACTCCTTGCTCAGGACAAACATATAAGAGGAAGTAACATGTGCTGTTAATCTGCAGACAGTGATTCACAATACATCTTAAAAAACCCTCACTGGATCGCTCTTGCCCTGCTGCTGCTGCTGTTCTAAATTCTGGACTGGATCTTCCATTCCCTTTATGTGGAAGTATGCGGTCCCTACTACACTGGGAATCAGGGGAACACACAAGTAAAGGGTCCATATGTTTAATTTGGCAGTGGCTGCATAGAGATGAGTTAAGATGCACTAATAAGCTACAGTACTTACACAAACACAATTTTTATTAAGAAAGAGCAGGAAAATCGTAAATGTGTACACAGTACAAATTTAACACTGCGGCTAAATAGACCCAGAGCAGCCTCCTTGGTGGCTAGGGACTTCTATTATGGTCATTAAACTCACATGAGAGATGAGGCAGCACACAAACTTTTGGGAAAAGTAATTCGAGAAAATGCTCTAAGGAATCTCAAGCATAATAACTCATTGGGGTCATGGTTCTGTTTTTCTATCTCTGGTATCCACATGCTGGAGGATCTAAGCCCAGACTTTGCTCATGTCACAGGCCTTGTGTCCAAACTACAGTCTGATGTCAGACGCTTGTTGCGTGAGCTACTGTACAAGAGTGCCAGGTCTTGCCAGTTTGGGCAGCTTGCAATAGCAGCGAGAAGACAGATGTGATAACTAATTGCCTTTTGCCTGCTGTTTTTCTAGCATTACCACAACTGGTATAGCCTCCAACAACTTTAAGCTTGACCCCAGTGACTTTGGTTATTATTATTATTATTATTATTATTATTATCCTTTATTTATATTGTGACACAAGGGTTCTGATTACAGAGAACACATAATCAAAACAGGAAAGCAGTAACTTACAGTTGAAGATAATACAGGACAAATACAGGGTAAATGATTATAGGAACATCAGCTGATTACTGCAACATAAGTATCCAGGTGGCAGCAAACAGCGTGCTTTGGTGCAGTTGAAGACTGCTGAATTAAGAAAGGATAAGCACATGAGGTTAGAGGTCCCTGCTCGTCTGGTTTGATGTACCAGCTACGACCAATCTCAATGATCTGCCAATGTCTTTGTGCTTCTCTGAAAAGCTATATTTCTATCTTCTGCATTGGAATATTTCCCTGTGCTCTTCTCCCCATCATACTGAAGGATCTCCGGAGATATTCCAGAGATCCTTCATCTGATCTACAGTAACTCCCATCTTCTGTCCTCCACAGGTATATTGGATTCTTACTCCTAACATCCCTGCATAGTGATTTTATCTGCTGCAACAAAACCCTGCTGGTAAATTGGATAGTGAAAAACTTACATTTGTAATTGTTTGGTCTGTATTTGGGCAGGAAGAACATTGTATTGGGGGGGGGGGGCTGTATTTGACTTTCCCTATTCACACTTAGCAGAAAACCTTTTGCTGTGGGTGGGGCTATCAATTAAGGCCCAGACACAGGTCTGAGATAACTCTATTTAATCTGAATCTGGATGGCTGTTTGCATGTGCGGCTGTGTTGTGTGCAGCTGTTAAGTATGTAGTGTAGAAGGTGTGGAAATATTAATAAGAATATTGGAGATATTCCGGAGATCAACAGGAGAGGACAGAAGGACACCCATCTACCTTCTAGTATCACCAAAACAGACTGCTATCAACATACAACAGTGAGCTAAGGACATGACCACCTTCAACACATTCTGAATGCACAGCCTGGACCGCCCTCACTGAGCTCCCTGCCTGCAGGTCTTTAAGACCTATGCTCATAGCCAGTACTTTCTGTTCACCCTAATATCACAAGTCATATTTTCTCTGTATCCATTTAAGCATGCCAGATTCCACATCAGTTCTCTGTGCTTTGTATATGTCCCTCTACACCTGCTTCTCACACTACTTACCCTAACTCTGTACTTATCTTTCTGAACTACACTGTTGTACCAGAGCCATGGTTCCTCAATCCTGTACTATACCTATTCACTCTGCATGCTCTCTGCCCCCTAGCAGGGTGTGTTGTGGCATGGGCCACAGTGCAGGGCTGCTAGGGGTCAAAGGTGCAGGTGGAGGGGGAGAGGAGGATAGGAGGAGGGAGATGACTACTTTGTCCATTCGCTCTAGCTCAGGCATGTCCAAAGTCTGGACCGGGGGCCAATTGTGGCCTGTGCTGTCATTTCAAGCAGCCTGCAGCCTCCAGCCACAAGCGGGTGGAGCATCAGATGCGGGACACACAGCACTAAAGGTGGGGCCCCGGCGAGCGTGCCTTTACCTTGCTGTCTGCTGCAGTGAGGAGGTGCCGGCCGCCACAGTGAGATGTGTTTGGCATCTTTCGGGTGAGTATGCATCCAACCCTTGCAGCTGCAATTGTATATCACCCTCCTCCGCAATCACAGTGACAGCAGTGTGTGGGGAGGGGGTGCAGCAGCGGGAGCCCAAGGATCTCCTGTCCTTGCAGTTCCTGCTTTGCCTCTCCATCCTCTGGCTCACACAAGGGGCTGGGAAACATACAGAGAAGGGAGGGGGACAGGCTGGGGAACATACAGAGAAAGATGGTCAGGCATGGGAATATACAGTGAAGGGGGCAGAGTGGGGGACATACAGTGAATGGAGGCAGGCTGGAGGAAATACAGAGAAAGGGGGAGCAGTCTATGGAATAAACAGTGAAGGGGGGAAGGCTGGGGGACATAAAGTGAATGGGGGCAGAATGGGGGGCGATTAATGATTCAAAGAATGTCAGGCTGAAAGGTCGGCCTCCACATTTTCACCTCACCAAAACTGGCCCTTGTCGCAAAAAGTTTGGACACCCCTGCTCTAGCTGCTGCTTCATGTCCCTCCCTGCCTTGCTCACTTCTTGCCTTCAGGTCTCCTTACCTGCACCTCATGTCACCAGTCTGTCTCCCCCTCCTTCCAGATTGTAAGCTCCTTAGAGCAGGGTCCTCTTCCCTCCTGTTCTCACAGCACTCTTCTTGCATTTCAACTAGAGCTCTCTTATACCCATTTTACACCAAAAACCCTGGTCGGACCCAGGTCTTTGAACGCTGGAGTTTCCAGGGTTTGACCCTGCTTTATACCCCATTTACACAGCACTTCGACTTGGGTCGGACCTGGGTCTGCACCATTTACACCTAACCTGGGTCAGCCCTGCCTTTCCTCGTGGATGTCGTTAAAAATGCTTGTTCGTTGCCAAGGGGGTATAAAATATATATATTATATTTATAAATATATATATTATATTTATATAAATATAATATATATATATCTATATAGTCCTCCTTTTATTTCTTTTAAATCTTGTTAAATCCTCTTTATAGGCCTTGCATTGTGCTTCAAGTTTTGCAAGCCACTGCGAATTAGAGGCATCGTTAAGAACAGCATTATTTTCATTGACAAAAGTACTGATTTTGTCGCGGGTGATCTGTAATTCATGCCCCGCCTCATCTATTACCAGCACCATCAGATCCAGGGCACATCTGTTCAGAATTCCAACCCATTTTCTGACAAATTCGGGGTTATGTCTCCCGATAGTTGGGGTATTACGTACTCTGAAGCCCCTTGGGATCCGCTTTGCACGGAAATAGTCTGACAGGGACGTACCGTGCATATGAAAATCAATTTCGCGACGGCGTAGTCGAAACAGTTGGTGGTATACCTCATCCATAGAGAGGCTAGAGTCTTGTATTTGAGCAGGTGTATAGGTGAAGGTTTCACAAGCAGGTACAGTAAAGACCTGGCAACCAGGGGCATCTCCTGCATTTATCGTGGCAGGGTTCTCCATTCTGGATACTCCAGGTGTTAGTACAGATGGTAAAGATAAAATACTGTGTCACTTCAAGGGTTCAGAAGAAAATATTCAGCAAGTCCATATATCCATATGACGGATAACAAAGATGATGCAGGTGCCTTGCAACCGGTGCGAAAGGTACCAAGTCCCCTCACACAAATGCAGGAATCCAAAACTGCCGGCACTCCAGGGTTAATCCAACAGCATACTCAGGTGCCAGAATGATATTAATGCACAGTCCAGTAATCCCAGAATATGGGATAATAAACGGCACTCGGAGATTCACAACTTTTGAAAAATTTGTATTAGAAAATACACATGTAGGGCATCATAGGTGACGTTTCGGGGTATAAGCCCCTTCTTCAGACCCTCCTACAGCAAATAACCACAAAGAAATAACACATTTTATACTTTACCCATAGCTGACACGCTGCGCAGCGTCTTCCCGCCGCGTCATCTGCTCCCGGAAGTCGTCAGCACACACTTCCGTCTCAGGACGCCCCAGGCGTTGCTTAGCAACGTTCGGCTTGCGTTCCATTAGACAGGAAGTGTCAGCCCGACATCTCAGGCAGCTAGATTAGCGGCTTGGTGACAGCAGCACGAACGTGCCAGCCGGGGACAAAGCACAAATACAAATACAGGCTGGTGTCCATATAACAGGAGGCAATGTGGCACACTTACAGAGCAGCACCATCGCGGATTAGTCCTATACACTCACCATACAGGAGTGACCGGTCTCAAATCCCGATGTGCGTCACTGCTTGTCCACACCCGCCTCCAAAAGTCATGGATCACCAGAGCCTACATAAGAGAAAAAAATTCAAAGAAATACATTAAAAGAAAATACAAGGCATGCAATGGGATGATGAATACACAGTATAACATTATAACATCACATATACATAACAGATAATGTTCATATCAAACTATTCAGGTTGACCTTCTCGTTGAGACCACCAGGATGGATGGTTCCCAACCTGAAGATCCACCTGGATTCAAGTATAAGTAACCGTTTGGCTCTATTGCCACCGCGCATCGATTCAGGCACGTGGTCAATCATGAAGTACTTCAAGGAACTTAAGGAATGACCCATGTTCTTAAAATGACGGGCTACAGGTTGATCAATCTCCCTACCCTTGATGGATAGGTTGATTGCTGACCGATGCAGCCCCATCCTCTCCCTGAAGGTCCTGGTGGTTTGCCCTACATAGTACAAATTGCAGGGACAATAAATGACATAAACCACGTGTGTGGATTTACAGTGAAGAACATGCCTTATGTCATATTGTTTGGTGGAGTGAGGATGTTTAAATGTACTACATTTAATGATGTGGTCACAGGTGGCACAGGATAAGCAACTATAGCAGCCAGGGGATTTGAAGGTGGTGTTAAGGGGTTTTGGAACACCTCGGCCAGTAATACCTGTGTGCATCAACCGATCCTTCAAATTAGCACCCCTCTTGAATGCTGCTAAAGGCCTGAGTGCCTGGGATGTCGGGCTGACACTTCCTGTCTAATGGAACGCAAGCCGAACGTTGCTAAGCAACGCCTGGGGCGTCCTGAGACGGAAGTGTGTGCTGACGACTTCCGGGAGCAGATGACGCGGCGGGAAGACGCTGCGCAGCGTGTCAGCTATGGGTAAAGTATAAAATGTGTTATTTCTTTGTGGTTATTTGCTGTAGGAGGGTCTGAAGAAGGGGCTTATACCCCGAAACGTCACCTATGATGCCCTACATGTGTATTTTCTAATACAAATTTTTCAAAAGTTGTGAATCTCCGAGTGTCGTTTATTATCCCATATTCTGGGATTACTGGACTGTGCATTAATATCATTCTGGCACCTGAGTATGCTGTTGGATTAACCCTGGAGTGCCGGCAGTTTTGGATTCCTATATTTATATAAATATAATATATATATTTATAAACAACATATATATATATATTACTACTACTTGAATAACATTTTTGAGGGGGTAGATGGGGGAAGCTGTCCCCGGGTGCTGGGAGGAGGGGGTCCCTGCGGCTGCTGAGGGGAGGGGGGGTATCTGTCAGCCTGAGGTTGGAGGGGATGATGTGCGCCGCCGCCGCTGCTGCTGTACCTCCCCCCGCAGCCGCGAAGTTCCTGCGCCAAATGGACAGTCAGCCGCAGGGACCCCCCTCCTACCGCAGCAGCTGGGCACAGCTTCCCCAGCTCTGCACACTGTGGACCCGCTGCCGGTGCCTGGGCCCGCAGCGGGACCATTTATACCAGCATTTACACGGGTCCTATCCGGGTTCTACCCAGGTCAGAACCTGGGTAGAGGACCCGTGTAAATGGACACGGATATACCCTATTTACACTGCCGGTGATCCGGGTCTGGCCCGCCGCTGACCCGGATTTTTCGGCGGTGTAAAAGGGGTATTACTCACTTACAATCTATACCTGCATCTACTCTCACTCACATCGCTATATCTCAGCTGTATTGTGTACTAAGATTTGTGCTGTTAATTGTGCTCGGTTTTTGATATTCTGTCACTGTTATGTCTAGTTCTGTTTACCCTGAACTGTTATAATGTGTTCTATTTGTACGACGCTGCGTACCACTTGTGGCCCCTTATAAATAAAAATGTAATAATACTGCACAGCTTCCACTTTCAAAGGTTAAAATAGACAAGAAAGTGGAAGATAATATAACAAGCCTTGGGCAGGCTATTTGTGGCTTACAAATCTAAACTGGTAAGCTCTGATTGGTTCGCCACTTCCTTTGCTGATGTACCATAATGAAGATTCTTTGGTCCAAGACCAGAAGACATGACAATTGCCCCAGCCAATGATCTTCATACTAGAGACACCCACTGGCTGTGGCTCTAATTCCTCTCCATATATAATTAATTACATTATTGGTAGCACCATTGAAACTTGCTCCAGACCCAATTGCGGATGCATGTTTCCCCATATGAACATGGCTTCCAGCATGAGAGCACCTTCTGTATAACAGATCCCTGTCAGGCTATACATCTCCTTTTACGGCAGAGGGACGCCCACTGAAAATTGCTTTTCGCCATCCAAATCCATTATTTTTTGATCAATTTTTGTTGGCCCAAAACAGCCAGCAGGGTAATGCCAGAGCCAGGGGAAACTTTTTATACAAGTTCCCCCAGCCAAATCATTAAATCACCTGACTGGTCAGCCCAGGCAGGGACCCTGGGGGAGTGGGGACCCCTACAATAAAGGGGTCCTCCCCCTCCACATATAACCCCTGTCCAGGCTGATGTTTTGTGTAAAAAATAGATATACTATTTAGTTTTGTTTTGGAATTACAAGTCCCAGCAAGCCCGCTGAGACTTGTGGAACTACAAGTCCCAGCATGCGGGGCACTGAAGGTCCTGCTGGTACTTGTAGTTCTACAACAAAACAAATAGTGAAAAAAAGACACGCACATAAGAGAAATAAAACTTTAATACTGTACGTAGTGCAATCATTCATACAATACTAACCTATGATGTTGGCCGGTCCTCTTCTCCAGTAGAAATCCAAGTGTAAAAGGAAATTATACTTACCAAGGCCTTCTGCGTAGATCGCATTCTCTTTGATCTGTAGTAGGCATCCCACAGTTTTAAACAAGAAAATACATATGGCGGTCCATCACATGGAAGAATCTGTTACTGTTTGTTTACATCATCCCCCAAACTGGGTTATTGTCCATCCCCCAGCCAATCAGCAGCGGCCTCTGGGGGAGCTCCACTGCTGATTGGCTGAGGGATGGCAGCCTGCATGAATCTGTCTGCAGATTGAGGAGAATATGACAGTTTTTTACCTTTGTTACATTCTCTATTTCATATTTTCGGCTCATGCACAACCAATCCCGCTCATACACGCTTGTATGGGGATCGGCTTTGTTCGGCCCTCTTAGTAAATTTACCCCTTAGAGTGACTTGAAGACCATGGTTGGGAACAGTATAAAATTAATGTAAGCATTGGTGGCTCTGAGTGGCAGAACAGAGCAACACTTAAATTGTGTAAAATACTTGAATTCCTCAAGTAGAGGCAAGGTCGGATCAGCATTTGCCTTTATTATACAGGATTCCCAGTCATCGAATGCTGCTATGTGGCAGGGGAGCATTGGGTTTCTCATTCCATCCATACCATGGAGAACGTTCCAATAACACAACATACTGAACACCTTGTTACCAATCAGATGAATGGGAAACAAATCACAAACTTCCCAGACACAGTATTGGAACTGAAACTTATGACTGGCAGCCTCCTTGTAGCATGCAGGCATGTATAGCTTACTCCAGTTTACCTTACACTCTACAGTATTTTTAGTTGAATAAAGGATAATGCTGCATTTAATAAGTTGGCTGTTGTCTATTTTAGCCTTTTGGAAATACATTCTCTGTTTGTTCTTTAAAAATAAATAAGCCTTGAGAAAAGAGTCTGCATAGCTGGTAAAATGCAGGCGCATCTGCATTACTCTGGAGAGCTGCTATTGGTTAACTGAAAGGAAAATGGATATCAATTATACATAACATAAGCTAAGAACTGCCTGCATTATAATCAGGCCCAGCTGGGGCTTTGGGGCAGCTTGGTTATTCTGCAGTAAACACAAAAGCCAAGATAGACATGTCAGTCAGAAGCAGTGGCAGCAATTCATTCCTATTTAACACCTTCACATTCTCTTTGCTTCAATATGCAAACAAGGCTGTTTAGCTGAGGGTAGAGCCTGCACTAATGAGATCTCTGCACTAACCCCAAAGTAAGAGGCTGCATTTCACAGCTGTTCTAAGATGATTTCCTTGGGGCGTCCTCAGGTATAGGAAGCAAAATATTTCAGCTTGGATTTGCTAACCATGGTATTATCCTTTTTTGTTTTTAATTACTGTAAGCGCATAACAGAGCCATGCATGTGCCAATCTGTTTTGTTTAGTGTACTTCTGCTTGTTCCATGTATTTTATTATTGTCATAATTATATACAGCGGCGGCTCCTACCTTATTTTAAGAGGGGGGGGGCTGCCGCTCACCCCCTCCCCGCTGTGGGCCTGCTCAATGTAGATGACATTCACCGGGACCCGCAAATGCGCAGTATCAGCCTAGATACACCGCCTAAGTTCTATGGGCTGCTTTGGCTACATCTCATAGAAGCCAAAGAGGTAGCCCCAGATGTAGGGAACACCTCACAATGGGACTGCCTTGGGTGACTGGCAGGTCAGACTTCCAATATTAGGGAGATCAATTTGCAGCTTTGCGAGTCAACCAATTGCAGCTCACTGCCCGCATGACCGTCTGCCCCCCAGTCACACACCGAGTTTCCCTTCACGCATGCGAAAGGAAGTTTTTTGCATAAACATCCATTGGTAGCTTGCGTGCGGGGAGGAAATCATGCAATGGTCACAGACCATCGCATGATTTCTACAGCACTCGCAGATGTAAGACACCTCTCTGGTGTCTTACATTTGTGAGCGCCCTGTGCAGGTAGCCCCCGGGCAAAATACCATGGAAATACCCATGAAATGCTGGGCGTTCCCTTGGGTGCGACGATGGCCCGCTGTTCCACACCCCACACCCACTGTGCCCCCTTGCACCAAGTGGCTGAACATGCACATTAATGTTTATGCGCATGCGCAAAATATTGCTCACCAAATTCGCAATGTGAAGGAGAACCTGAATGACCCCCTAAGTCATTGCCAGTCACAGTGAAGCCTGTGCAGTCTCATGGGATGCATCTGGCTTCACTACAGATTTTACCTGGGGGAGCTGTAATCCTGCAGCCCATAGGTAAACACCACCACTGATTATATATGTTTGATTATATAAGTTGTAATATTTCATGTGCATCTTAATATTCATCGCCAAAACTACCTTATCAATGACACAAATTACTTGTTCTGCCAAATTTCTAATTTAGACATAATTTAGTCTATACATAGTGATTGGTGGGTCCGGAATTATAGGCTGGCCAGGATGACACCCGCCAAGGGTGCTGACCAAAAATGTGGTAGTAGGTGGTGCCACCATGGCCATAGGCAAAACTACAGCAGTTCTCCTGGACTGACAATCAACAGAACTCCTTCACTGGGAAGATATAATTGCAGGCTAGCCATGCCTCGTGGCATATAATACGAATTTGGATATGCACAGTGTGGCATATAATGGGTATTGGCGTCATGCACAGTGTGGCATATAATAGGTATTGGCATCATGCACAGTGTGACATATAACGGTAATTGGGACATGCACAGTGTGGCATATAATGGGTATTGGCACCATGCACAGTGTGGCATATAATGGGTATTGGTGTCATGCACAGTGTGGCATATAATGGTAATTGGGACATGCACAGTGTGGCATATAACGTGTATTGGCAGCATACACAGTGTGGTATATAATGTGAACTGGGACATGCACAGTGTGGCATATAATGTGAATTGGGATATGCACAGTGTGGTATATAAAGTGAATTGGGATATGCACAGTGTGGCATATAATGTGAATTGGGATATGCACAGTGTGGCATATAATGTGAATTGGGATATGCACAGTGTGGTATATAATGTGAATTGGGATATGCACAGTGTGGCATATAATGTGAATTGGGACATGCACAGTGTGGCATACAATGTGAATTGGGACATGCACAGTGTGGTATATAATGTGAATTGGGACATGCACAGTGTGGTATATAATGTGAATTGGGACATGCACAGTGTGGCATATAATGTGAATTGGGACATGCACAGTGTGGCATATAATGTGAATTGGGACATGCACAGTGTGGTATATAATGTGAATTGGGACATGCACAGTGTGGTATACAATGTGAATTGGGACATGCACAGTGGGGCATGTAATGTGAATTGGGACATGCACAGTGTGGCATATAATGTGAATTGGGACATGCACAATGTGGCATATAATGTGAATTGGGACATGCACAGTGTGGTATATAATGTGAATTGGGACATGCACAGTGTGGTATATAATGTGAATTGGGACATGCAGAGTGTGGCATATAATGGGTATTGCCGTCATGCACAGTATGGCATATAATGGGAATTGAGGCATGCAGTTTTTTTTATTGTGGCTAAAAAAATACACGGACCCAACATTTTGCTCTTCATTTAGAAAATCTGTTATATTTACATGGATTTTAGTTTGTATCCCACTGAGTATGTAAAAGTAAAGAACAGTATTGTCAGGATTCCTTGCAGACCTTTCCAGACTTGATAATTATGCACTTGGAGGCATTTATCAGCATAACGTGGCCAATAAAGACATCAGTCTTCAGGTGATTTTCCGTAAGAAGATCAATACTGGGTTTAATTATTGTATATGAGACATGAACTTGGTGTATAGATGGGAAATGCGTTTTTCAACTTGCATATGGGAAAAAGTGTTCTTTTCTAATATTCGGTTAAAACACAGGTTCTCAAACTCTATCCTCAGTCTCCTCACAGAATCACAAGTGAAATAATTAGCTCCACCAGTTGATCTTTTAAAATGTGTCAATGAGTAATGAGTGCCCCTGTGCACCTGCCGGGTGACCTTGAAACGTAAATAGTTTCGGGTCCTGAAGACCGAGTTTGAGATTCCTGTATTAAAACATATAACTGAAGCATCAATGTAATAGACTTGTAGGTCTCATCACACAGTTGTGTAACATAAAGCCGTGTACACATGGTGCGATTTGGCTACATTAGAGTTTGACATTTTCTCTCAGCTCTCGCCATATTCCCTCTGCTGACGAGAACTGTCAGAGAGACACTCCATCTGAAGGGGACACGCGAGCGTCTCACACACGCGCGTCCCTGTCAACACGGCGGCAGGGAGCGCTTTCCCTGCCCATCTCTGCTTCATGGAGATGGGCAGGGTTAGGGGGGGGGGGTGCAGGGAGCTACGGGGGAGTGGAGGACAGTGGCGGGAAGGTGACGGGAGGCGGCGGAGGACTCAGACGGAACGGGGCACGCAAGCGTCTCTTGCATTTCCTCTTCTTTTCCATGAAGCTCCCTCTTTGTCTCTCTGACAACCCCTCTTTCTTCTCTCTTTTTCTCTCTCTTTCCCGATGATACCCTTTGTATCTCACTCTTCTCACTCTTTCTTCTGCCACCCTAAGGGCCTTGTAGTTTTAATAAACTGGCTGCAAACCTTAATAATTCTAACAAATATTCTTTTATAAGCTTCATACTCATATTAAATTATGCTGTTATTCAAGTGCCATATACTATAGTTGACCACTCCCTCGGCCACCTATTCATCAAACCCCCCCCGCCCCCACTCATGTATGTTCATGTGATACCATTGGAGATACAAACATACATGTAATGAAAACACGTATCATTTCCACTTTTAATGAAATTCAGAAAAACTCCATAAGCAAAGAAGGTCTGTGTTTTGGGAACATAAGGGTGTGAATAATGTTGATTTCCTAAACAGGGAAGATACTGTGAATGCTGACAGTTGTGGAAGGCAATCAGTCAAAATAGACTTGTTTTGCTTTGGACAAATCATATGGCATGATAATGCCAGGCCCCACTCAGCCCACTGCACATGTGAGTTGTTATTGAGTTACCACTAGGAAGTACTGTACAGCCTTTACAACTCTACAGCCTTAACCTGGCACTGAGTGATTTCCATCTCTTTGGATCATTGAAAAAGCACCTGGGTGGAGGACAATTCTCTCCAGACAAAACTTACAAACTGAAGTCCTAAAGACAATTTTCTGTATTTAACTGATCTACAGTAGGCAGCACCATGGTCCTGTCCACCTTTCAGCGTGTGAATGTAATATACACCAACCCTCTCACCACATGGTATGTTCTCAGGTGGATGCAATTGATAAGTAATTGTGTCAACTATTTTTCCCCATTAAACAAGCAATCAAACCCTACATGCCTTTTTCTATCGTTCATGCATATCTTTAGAGGCAAAGTAGGAATTGTAGGCAAGCTACGATTTACCTTGTAATAACTTTCACACTCAAGATTAAAAATCATTAATACCTAAGGGGAATGTTTTCACTGCTATTTTTAATATAATTATATTTCACTTTTCTAGATGAATCTAGGATGACACTTGTTAGAATTCTTGAAGAGTTTTTCCAGTAAAAGATTCCTCTCTTAATAAAATAAAAATATCACATATAAAAGAAAAAAAAATTAAAAGCTATATCTACAAAGGGATGAGATACACTAATTATTTGCCTTGATATTCAATTGCAGTACTGTGTCTAAAGAAGCAGATGATAACATGAAATGCATGCACTGCAATTAGGGGATGATTCGGTAAGGCTCGCTAATCGAACCGATAGATGCCGCCCGCCGCCCAGCTGAATGCCAGTCCCTGCCTCTGAATCCCTTTGGTACCATGCGAGGGGATGTATACATCCCCTCGCATGCGACTGTAGGGGAGATAAATCATTAGATGTTAGCCGACCGTCAAATGATTTGTCTCCCCATCGGAAATAAAAGTCAGTCTATACTGACCCCTATTTCCGATGGTGTCCGCCGAAGAGGGGACATCATGTGACATCAGCCACCCGCCCAAGATGGTCCAGTAATTTCATGCGGACGCTCATAAAAGGTAGGCGTTCCCCTGCTCCGGTCCCTACCCACCTCAACCCATACCTGTACAACGCCTTGGCGACTGTGATAGTCGCCAAAGGCATTAATACAGCAGCCCTGTATATGCACACATGCGCAGAACCACACAATCGCCCCCCGGAGCGAATACGCTGAGGACTGATTAATCCTGAATCAGTCCATTATGTGAAACTTTCAACTGAATTATTTTATTTTTGTTTTATTTTGCACCTATCATATATCATTATAAACATATTATTTATCTTTTTGATATTGTGAAGAATATTTCATCCTGAGAATATCATTATCAATTTGGAAATGATCACTATTTGTTTTCAGGTATCATCACTTCAAGGCAATCATTGTGAAAATTAAAGTAAGCTAAATAATTGTTTTTGAATCTTTTGAAAAAATTGAATGTACATTTTATACATGTATATAAATATGTTAATTATGTCAGTGAGTTAGAAATGAGTCCCTCTGGATCTCTGGTTTTCAGATTGAACCATGAATATCTTGATCACTGGCATAGGAGTGTTGGAAGAGTTGAACCCAAACTCATTCAAGGGTTTATTATTATTTATACTTTTATTTTACATTTCTTAGACTGTTCCTAATTCTCTAGGATGGCATTGTATTCTGTAAAATAAAATTTTCCTTCACTGGGACCCAGGAGCCTAAACTAAACTATGCAACCAGAAATGTTCTCCTTGGTTCTGACAATCCAAGATTTGTCCATCAGACAGAGCCGGCCCTAACTAATTTCATGCCCTAGGCATTTGCCTAGTTTGCCTATGCCTAGGACTGGCTCTTCCCTCAGACTGAAAAATAATGAAGAGTGGCTCTTGTGAAATGTGTTTACTCTGGTCTAGAGTGTAATGGCGCCGTACACCACTCGTGTCAACATTTGACATTGCACTTGATGAGTTGAAGCTTGTGTGCAGCTGCTTTCACATGGAAATCCATTCCATAAATGTAATGATTAGTCCATGTGCTGATATGGATTTCAGAGGCTGTTTGGAATTTTCCACTAAAGACAAACAATGTGTATAGCATCTACTATACATTTCAGCACTTGGTTTCACATTGATAGCTAGTGTAGCCTACCACTTTGTGGCTATGCATGCTGCTCCTACACAATTTCTCTTCGAAATAACAGTAATTACAGTTGACCATAGCAGTTCTAGCATGAACTCACTGAAAGCGGTATTCTAAAAGTCAATAAGCTTTTCCAGTCCACCAGTTCTGCTGTTAATGTTTCACTATGGATCTTGTATGGATGTATGTTTGAAATCACATTTTGGCAATGGGTTTGGCTGAAAGTGCCACCCGCACTAGTTAAAAGGAGTATCTACACAAATTTAGTCACGTATTTGAGTTTTCAAAATGTAGCATCTTAAATTCAATGGAATATTCAAATATTATTTTACTGAGGGGACTTTTTTGACATCATAAGGAATTCAAACCCAGTATTAATATATCTTTATTTAAAACAAGTGACTGCACCATCTAATAAGTAAACATGATAAATATTCACCATTAAACAGCTAATTTAATTTACAAACCCCTACTGCAAGGTTAACGTCAAAAGAAATAAAGAACTGTCCTTTTCACTTAAGCATGCAATTAAATCTTGCTGTTATTGGAGGCTCATTTGGTTGTGTTCAGCATAGCTTTAAGGAATAAATATAGCTAGAGGGGAAGCAATTATCTTTAGCACGTCTGACTTGGTCAGCTCTCTAGAGCAACCTCCTACTGTGCTGTACATTAAACTTGGCCTAATAGAAATAGTTATATTGAACTCAATGACAAAGAAAATGAGATGACTGTAATGTTCAGTTGGGAATGCTCCATTAAGTTTATACTTAATATTCATGGATTATTTCAGTATCCCGATTCAATATCATATGATTACTGTATAAACTTTGTTAAAAGTAAGTGCTTTTCTTGTAATTTGGTATTTTCCACACTATAATAAATAATGTAAAGTGCTCTACAAATGGAGGATAGTCCTGTTATTACTAAAAGTCCATAAGGCTGAATAAGCATGTGTGGAATTAAACCCTGAGCTGGAATCTGAAGTTGTGAATATATAAAGTACTTGTTGGGAGTGAATGAGTTAAGTTGTGCAGTAATGTATTGCCTTTATCTAATTGTTCACTCTTTATCTGATGTATTTCTTCACCGTGGGCCAGATGCACTAAGCTTCAAAAGTGATAAAACAGAGAGCGATAAACAACCAGACAATCAGCACCTGCCTGACATTTTTCAAACACAGTCTGTGACATGGCAGGTAGGAGCTGATTGGCTGACTGTTTATCACTCTCCATGTTATCACTTTTGAAGCTTAGTGCATTTGGCCCCGTGTCTGTTTTCCTTCCTGGGTGTTTTTCCACTTCCATCTGTCCATTTTCTCCATTTTGAAGTGTTCCTACAGTGCCCCAGGTCCATGTATCTTCCTTCCTGCTTGTAGATTACCAGGATGTGCTATGGTGACCACCTGCACAAGTATATGCATACCCTCTAACATGGCCCATTCCATTAAGTACAAAATGCTCTGTTTCTGGACTTCTTTGCCAGTGGCATTTTCAGAGGTGGGGCTGCAGCCCAGTCCAATATTAAAAAAGGGGAGCCACGCCTAATGCCACTCCAAGCATCACTGTCCTGGACTCACTGGCAGTTGATGTGACCCCCTTCATGGAATTTTGGACTGTGCTGGAGTCCAACCTCTGTAACTGCCACTGGTAGGGAAGTCCAGGAACAGAGCATTTTGTACCTACTGGAATGGGTCATGTTGGAGGGTATGGTATATGTGGGAAACCATGGTGCTCTATGGATGATCAGCTCTAATGGTCCTGCTCAGTGACATTTCCATGCATTCCTCTTTCACATGTGGTCATTACAAAACAGATATTGCAGCCTAATCTGGTCTACTTCTGCTTTACACTGGGCAGGTACACTAGGTTTTGTATTGCGCATGCTGGCAGATAAAGAAAAAGTCCCCATAGTTTTGGACCTGGAGTTGTGATGTGAGCGATTACTTGACAGGGTATGGCTTTTTGTGGTTCAAGTTATCTTATAAAATAATTATTTCTCCCTGGCAGCAATCTGCCTGTTTTCCCAAATCCTTCTGAATTGCCTTGAGTTTAATGTGGTCTTTATAACCAGGAATGTCCCTGGGGTTTAAAATGGATAAGCCAATGATTTGTCTATATTTAACTGGGTGTGGTCTCATACTCTTGCTTATGTGGTAAGAGACTCATATCCTGTTTCCATTTGGCAGTTTGTCAAACCAGGTTGATGAGTATTTTGTGCTCATGTCCCTTTTGCTCCCCATATTTTAAACAGTTTAATAAGAATTGAGCAGTTTTGATTCAGAACTAAAGTCAATCTGAGTCACTACTCAATTTATCCTGTGAGTTCTGTTTCTGAAAACAAGGCAACACAATTGTTTGTTTATTGTTATTTTTTGGATTATTTTACAAAGCAAAAGAGTTGAATCTGCAGTAGACTACATTTGTTATACAGTAGTTTAAACCCACGATAGGGTTATGGGTTATATAATTTCCATATACAGCAGCACTTTGTTGGTATTGATCCTAGGGCAGCAATCCCAAACTTTTTTGAATCATTGCACCCTAGAGCAGCAAAATGTTTTCAAGGCACCCCTAGGCCAAAATGTTTCTTATTGAGAAATTCAGAAAAAAAATTAAGTACATTGTGATTATATATCAAATTAATGTGGTGAAGGACATGATTTGCTTCTTAACTCTTTTAAACGATTAATTTAAAATATGACTTTTATTAAATACACCCTTAAAATAGTACATATGAGACAAATAAACAAATATAAAAAGGTATTACATCTTGAAGAATAAATACAATGGGGGATGAAAAAGTTTTGGGGATTACATTTAAATAAATATTCCAGTTATTAACTGACATTTTGTACTGGAATAGCTGATATGTTCGTCAGGAGCCTTGCCACCTAGCAACAGCTGGTGGGTTAGGTGGTCAAGCCTCCCGAAAGGTAAAGTAATAATTTTTTCACTTACCTATCCCACGACTCTAGAGAGTCCAGATTTCAGAGCACGCACACGCGTGGGATGTGCACGCTCTCTTGAGTGCTAGATCCCGCACCTAGCTTAGTTATTTCTTCAACGCTGACAGGATGGAGGACTCTGTGTCTGTCTCTGTGACAGACACACTATACCAGTCCCCATCCCACAGCAAACAGCCCAAAATGCCTAAAAAGAGGCATATACAAGAGTCTAAGGCAGTGGTTCCCAAACTGTGCGCCGTGGCTCCCTGGGGTGCCTCGGGACACATGCAGGGGTGCCCTGGGTTGGTGGTCCAGGACCAAGTAAAACTATTACTGGTTTATTATTTACCAGCCACTAGCACTGGTTTTGCTTAAAATCATAAAATGTGTACAAACAGAAGCAAATCCTGCCCTTTACCACATAACAGACCCTAAGAATCGCATATAAACCCAATCTAATTAAAACATTTTTGGCTTAGGGGTGCCGTGAAAAAATTATTATACTGTAGGGTGCCGTGATTCAAAAAAGATTGGGAACCCCTGGTCTAAGGACAATTTCTGCTCAGAAGTATTGATTATAAAAAGTATAAAGAGCTTGTCTGCTCTGAGGAGAGCAGGGACAGCTCACAGTCTTTCCTCAGAACAAGGTGAGGAACACACCACAAAAAAGAAACATTCAGACAATGTTTCTCACAGAGACGCCTGCAAGTGAGAAAATGTCTCTTTCCCAGGTATTGCCCATAGTTGGAATACCCAACTGGTGCGTGATATACCACAATCTCCTGCACAATTACACTGTCTTTGAATGGCAGCATTTGCTGACCCGTTCCCATAACGGGTCCAGCATACAGCACTCGCTGCCTCACTCTCACAATTACAGTGAGCCAGTAACCCCTCCTGTAGACTGGGCATCTGAGGAGGTCACTAAAACATCCACATCCTCTTAAAGAGGCAAGTACCGCAACCTGCAGATGGCCAGGGTACAACTGGCGGGAAAAATGCCACCAAATAACTTATATACCTCTCATTGGGAACTTAACGGATGCTCAGAGGTTTACAATTTTGCCCAATTAGCATTTAGACCTGCTCTGTTAAAAGAGGAGATGGTTTTAAGAAGCCATACAGGTATACCCGATACCAGCCCTGTTTGCTCCAGAAATTGACTCGGCACTTATCTCACTAGTTGGGTAAATTTCCCCCTTAACATATAGAAATGCTTGGCATATATAAAGAGTATAACTGGCTAGAAATGGCTCAATTCTCAGGCTTTGAAATATTCAGCATGGCAGATATTTATAGTTACCAGTCCGCTCAACAGTAAAGTTCCAAAGGCTGTATTGCGGTTTTCTCAGTCAACCTTCTATTAGGTGTTCACACCAAAGTCCACCCTCATCAGCCAGCAAGCTGTTATGCATGCTGGGGAGGGATGTAATCAGCAGCCACAGAGCATGAATGTATTACCAGCTTATAGATGTAAGCAGCGGTGGATAGACTTTAAGCAGCGGTGACCAGATCCATACAGCTACAAAAACGTGTTTCTCCGCCTCCGTTTGTGTCAGCGGCTTCCTCACTTTGTCAAAAATGAGAGCTCTGGGTCCAGGATTTCTGCAAGTCCCTCTTCTATGCAGATATTTCCAGTTCCTTCTAGGAAACCTATTCAAAAAGGGTATTCCATGGACGGAAAAAATCCAGCTTACTTCTCCATTTCTAACAAAATGAAAGAACTGGACATCACTTTCCTTGCCTCACCCAGACCTCTATTAGACCCAACACCAAACAAAGCAATAAGGGGTACATGGTCCACCCAGGAATCCAGGTGCCACATAAACCTATTGGAACTGAGGGCAGCCAAATTAGCATTACACTCCATCACCCCCCCCCCACACACACACACACACACACACACACTCAGGGAATATCAATACAGGTCTGTCTTGACAACAGAACCACTGTCTCTTACCTGAAAAGAATGGGAGGCACCAAAACGTTCCATCTCTGTCTAGAAGCAGTAGAGATTTGGAATTGGGTTGTCCAGAGGAACATTCTCTTGTGGGGAGTTAAACAAACTGGCAGTCTCTTTATCCTGAGAACACCTTACTCTGGACAGAGTAAGCCTCTGAGGTTTTCAAGAACATTACAAAAACTTTTGGAATTCCGGTCTAGACCTATTTGCATCCCCATCCAATGCACAAGTTTCAACCTTTGTTTCCAGAGTATGGACAAAGGGAGCCTTACACATGGAGTCCATGTTATTCCGATGGAGAGATCTTCCCCTCCATATGCATTTCTCCCTCCAGCTGTACTGGTAAAAGTCCTCCACAAGATCAAGTTGGACAAAGTAGCTCACCTAATCCTAGTTTACCCAGTGTGACCCTCAAGGATTTGGTTCCCCTTAGTCAATCAATTGCACAAGGGGCCTAAGATTCCTCTAGGCCAATCCAGGAACTATTTCCAGGGGACCCCAGACCCTCTCCAGAAACTCCCGAAGTCCATGTGAAGGGAAATATTACTCGGCTGTTAGTAAATGCTAATCTATCGTCCGCATCAGTGGCACTCATGAATGCCCTTCTGAGGCCTAGAACGAGGACCACATACCAAGCTATTTTTAATGATGTATGTGGATGGTTACTTGGTCACATGCTTCTTCTTCCAATACTCTCAATTTAGCTTTAGATTTCCTAGAAGCTAAGTTTGAAGCTGGCTTGGAATCATACCCTCTTATGGCTCCACTTTAGCTTTATTGGTCTCTGGTCTCACAGAGAATAAACTTTCCTACACCTGCTAAAAGGGGCTTTCCTCTCTAGGCCATGTTGTACAGGCTACTCTAGCATATGGGACTCCAAACCCTTTTTAGAATTTCTAGTTTCCATAGACTCTACAATGCTGGTCTGCTATCTAAAAAACTAGCATATCTTTTAACCTTCACTGTAAGGGGTGCTGAGCTCAGCCTCATACACATATCAAACCCTTGGTTGACTCAAACCCCATTAGTTTTTTATGCCATTCCCTAAACAACCGACTGGTCGCATTCAACATACTCAAAGATCACTCATTGACCTTTGTTTAGTAACATGCAAATCATATTACCTTCAAATCACTGCTCCCATCTGGGGGTGAAAATTCCCAAATCTTCATTATATGCAGTGAACCCTTCTGGTCTGCTAGACCATCTACCATCCGAGGATGGAAAGTTGCTGCAATGAAACTGGCAGGAATATGTACCTGTCTGCAAATGTCATTCAATAAGGGGCAAGGCTGTCACTTCCGCCGCAGCCAAGGTCACATGCCACTTCGGCCGGACACGGCGGGCACAGTACTCACCCTTCCATGTCAGCGGGCAGTTGGCATGTGTACCAGTGGGCTCCTGGGGGTCATGGGCGGCCCCGGGGCTTGTCGGCAGTGTCTGTTCACTGCTCTGGAGGTCCAGGGCTGCAGCAAGCCGGAGGTTCTGTCTGACGACGCCAGGAGGAATGGGCAAAGCAGGGTTTGGCCAGGTTCTGGAGTTTTCCCTGCCTCCTGCTCAGAGGGCCAATGGCAGCAATTCCCTTGCTATAATGGGGATCTGTCTAGGCTGTTCTGAGTCAGTGCAAAGAAGTGCTCCAACTGAGCACTTCCTGGATCTCTCCTAACCAGTATAGTGCCTGAGCACCCGCCTGACTCGTTCCTCCTCGCTGGCTCCTGAATTTCACTTAAGCCTCTCCTGCATTGTCCACCGCCAGTCCGTCTGCCGCCATCAATCCCTGGGCCTCGTGGGACCTCTCAGTAACCCTCCGGTCTCACTCCCTATTACAAGAGATCATCTCACCTTGAGTTACGTCTTCAGCTACTACCTTCCTTCAAGTCCTGTTTGAACCTGCAGAGTACTGCCTATTTATTTCCTTCTGAAAGACTTGCCATTTAAGTTTTTCTTCTAGCGAGTGCTATCGTTTTAGTTCCTTATCTCCTTGTCAAAGAAGTATTTGACCTCAGCTTTGTTTCATTAAACCCGCTGCTTCTTGTCCGTCCTCCGTCACTGAACATCACACGATCCCATCAATATCTTCATCTGTGACACAAGGGCTTACGACTGCAATCAATAATGCAAGCTGCCCATTGGTCACAACATAGGAACAGATTATATATAATTTTAATATATGAGGTTCTTGGCATAGTATTGGCCAATAGTATGAGCCTGCCCACCACTCGTCAAGGTAACCTCGTCGGACAGGTCCCTAACATTATAGGGGCTACCCCGCACATTTGCATGGGGGAGCAATGATTTGGTAATGATTTGGTAATGTGCATGCGCAATTCTGCGAGCGGCCATGGGGAACTGGTAGTTTGCCGTCCCATTCACACACCCACCAGTGCGAGCGGGGGCGTGACGCGGCAGTGAGGGGACATGCCTATGGGAACGCCCAGCATTTTATGGGTGTTCCAGTGACGCGACTGACGGGGACAAGCAGCTGAAATCACCGGAGATCATCAAATGATTTGGCCACCGCACCCCAGGCTGCAAATGGATGTTTCTGCAAAACATCCTTTTGCAGCCGTGCGGGGAACTCGACGAGCATGAGGGGGAAGGCAGCTGTACGAGCTGTGAGCGGCATTAAAACCACATGCAGCACTGTGAAATTCGCAGCGATGCATGTGAACTAGAATAGGGTCCAGAGAGACAAGCTTTAAATTCCTCCCCCCATATCTGGAAATTATTTTCAAACATCAGCCTCACTAATCCGGGCCCAGATCCAGTGATCCTCTGAACACCCCCCCCCCCCTGGTGATTACTGCCAGTGAGGATCAGGTAAATCACCTTGGTGAACTTTTTAAAGGTACTGTACGTGTGGATGCTGAGCCCTACTTGTCTTTTGCTAAAATATGTGCATAGCTATGCCTCAGCCAAGACATAAACCTTAGTAAGCTTCATGTTTTAACTTCAGGTGATAGGTAGTTAAGGACTTTCAAGACTTTGATAAGAATCGGTCAGTTAAGCATACTCGTATTACAGTGGCGTAACTAGATACAAGTGGGGCCCATAGCAAAAGTTTGTAAGGGCCCCTAATTATCACCTAATGCTGAAAAATGTATACAGCATATTATACTTTGACAGGCAAAGTGGGCCCTTCTCAGCTCTGGGCCCCATAGCAGTTGCACCCCCTGCACCTATGGTAGTTACACCCTTGCTCGTATATGGGTAAATGTGGACATAATATACTGTTTTTAATTTAAGGTTACAGTAACAGTGAATTTGTACAGGAAATCTGTTTTTATATATATCCACTTTGCCATGATAAGGAGTACAGTAAGACATAACCTGATGTGTTTAAAACAAGCAACAACCTTTCAGTGCAAATACTAAGCAGTGCCTCCATCATTTTGGAGACAGCAGGCTCTTTCCCGTAGGGAGTTTGGCTTCCTGCCAGTCTTTAGAATCTTGGAACTCTATATGGGGATTCAGCTGGTGCAACTGTTTCCATGCAAAGCAACGGCAATAAACATAAAATGTAATCCTTAAAGAATTAAATGCACAATTATCAGTAATCCCTGTAACAGTACCTCTCTTACCACTGCTGCAAGAAATGTTCAAAACATGACATATTTACTTCATAAATAATTTCTACACAATTCAGGCAACATTGAAAAACAACTAGCATTACAGGCAAACATGTCTTTCAGCACTAAAACATATCAAAAGCAAAAGAGATGGTAGGATGAGAATCCTAAGGTCTATTTATTTTAGTCAAAATAATAACTCTAGGCTCAAATCTTGTCAGCAAGTATAATGCTTAATATAACTAAAACATGAAAAAACACACAGCGAACTAAAGAACTACATGGTTGGTTGATCTACTAATTGGAAGCTGGATGGAAAAGATCTGATTATGTCATAAGAAAACTCAGTATCTCCTATAGGATAGGCCATTGGGGAACTATATACAGGTAGCAAGAGCTTACATTTTATATGAGAAAGTAAATCATTAGTAGATGTATAAGTTGTGTTTACCTATAGTATATACTGTATAGACAAATACACAGATAATGCAGAAACAGTAGCAAGGTCCACAGACAAGGGGCTGAGTTTTTTTGTGCCAAAGCTAAGAAATAGTTATTTATCCATTTACCATTTATTTTGTTTACACATATTTTATCTCATTGCTAAGTGCCCGCCTAGGGCCCCATGAGCCAATGGCCTTCCAAAATCTGTCCCTGTCTGATACTCAGAACATGTGGCATTACTTCTTCAGTCACAATATAAACTCAATAACTAAATAACTGTGAGGTACATGGAAGCTGCAAACCAGTGTAAGTGCCAGATGGACTTGTACCTGAACTGAAAGAAGGTTCAGCTTGGTACAGGAGCCAGCATCTCAGGACAGACTTGTGTAGTAGTCTTACCTAACAAAAGGGAGAGAGTGGTCAAGTGACCTGAGGTGTCAGAGCGACTGGTGAGGAGGTAGAGCGGCAGGCTTCATCTAACAGGTCCACTGAAGCAGCGGGCTAAGGGAAGTATCACAGTAGCCTGAGTACTGAGCAGAGTGGGAAAGCTGGCCTTGTACTGAAGGAGGACTTTTTGAGGTCAAAAGTAAGCACAAAGGAGTGTACCTGTGGTGCAGTGAGAGGAGATGCGGGGAATGTGCGAAGGGTAGTTATGAGGGTGTGATGTGAGATCAGTTATGATGAAGTTGTGGTATGAGCTGGGTAATGACGAGGGTCATAGGCGTGCGCAGCACATTATATTAGAGGGTGCACCAACAAAGGGGTGTGTCTAGCACCACCAATCAGGAGTGTCCACCATCATCTATTGGCACTCACTACAATATAAAACGTCTCTCAGCCACACCATAATCTCCGGCCTATTTCAGTTTTAATCTTCTAATTACTTTGTGTAACAGTACGTGCAAATAAAGTCAAAAACATATATGGATGACGCATGTATGTAGTGATATGACAATGGTCTAGTACAATTAATAATGCAAAACACACATAATTGATTAATGGAATACAGTTCTAAAAAGCAAAATACTTTGGTAAAAGGCTAGCAGCAGGGAGGTGTACATAAGGTTGTGCACAGCATTAGAGTGTGCCTGTGCACCCCTAACACTCAACGTGTGCATGCCTATGACGAGGGTATGGTGTGAGCTGGGTAATGATGAAGGTTGATGCATGTTTTTGTAATCCACTGCTGCATCTGAAGATGGTCATTGCATCCTCTGCATGGACAAACCCTCAGGGTACTCTGGATGGCTGTTATCACATGGCCGGTCCTTTTGAAACTGCATCAGTAGGCACAGACACTGGCCTCAGCACTCCTCAAGAACCATTGTGACACGTTCCCATTTTTGAGAACGCTGTCCGTCACCACCCCATCCATGACACTATGCGGCTTTGAATGCACATTGAGTCACTTCACAGATGGTCAGACTTATTAAGCCTTAAAAAGAGTTCAACTCAATGGTGATAAAGGGTGATAAACACCCAGCCAATTGGCCCCTAAATGCCATTTCTCAAACACAGCCTATAAACGTGTAAGGAGCTGATTGTCTAGACGTTTATTACACTTTATCACCCTTGTGTTTATCTCTTTTTAAGCCTTAAATCATCTGCCCCAGAATGAGATCTGCGCATTTACTGTATGGATCACTCACCATCAGAATTGTATGTGAACTATCAGCTTTATGCACATCTCTGAATTAGACCAAGAGTACTGTATTATACTCTTTAGAGACGCACAAGAAAATTGTTAATGTTGGAGGTTCCAATGGTATTTCTTGTCTACTGACCACAGTTATATTGCCCTATCATTGATTTTTAATGTGTACTCCACTGTGCTGCCCAAATAATCATTGTCTATATTAAAAAACAACAATATATAATATATAATATGCTTGGATAGACTTCAAAATACAATAAGTATTCCTATAAATCTGGAAAACACAACTTGTCGCTAAAATGCCCATATCTTCAATGTGTCACATGGATCTGAGTCATTTACATACTGCATTTGTCAGTGATTAGAAGTCAATAGAAGGGTCTTGGAAACAGATTGTCTGGATATATTATATAGTACATTAATTGGCTGTTCTCTGACAGTGTTTTGAGTTAAGTTTCAGAGGGCAGTAACACTGACATTTAATTAGGCATTTAGTGGTTTATGTTTTCATATTAATTCACTGACATTGTTGCAGTGCTTTGGCAACTGTTGAGAGATAAATAGCATGACATACTTGAAGAGATTAAATGATTAAATAAGCTATAATCAAAGTAGTAATTACTAAGGTAATATTGCTTATGCCAATAATTTAATTTTAATATCAAGAAAATGTTTCCTTAGGAGACTAATGATTTTGTGGCACAGATTTATGGCTTTACCTCTGAGACCAGCTCTTATACTTGTCCATAAAAAGTTAGGAGGTGATTCAGGTGGGTTTGCAAAACAAAACTATTTCTTTAATGGACAAAACCATGCGCACTGCAGGTGGGGCAGATGTAACATGTATAGAGAGAGCTACATTTGGGTGAGTTATTTTGTTTCTGTGCAGGGTAAATAGTGGCTGCTTTATTTTTACGCTGCAATTTAGATTTCAGTTTCAACACGCAGTAGCGCACACAGGGGGGGTTTCTGAGTACCCAGAAACCCCCCCAGGAGTCTAAGGACCCTAGGCTGAAAACTGAGGGTCCCCTCTTTCCATGGGTACAAGAATTTAAAAAATCGGCACTTGGGAACCAGAGATATCTGACTTCAAAGCAGATGGTCCCCATCCAAGCCTGTTAATTGCTCTTCCCAGTCAGATATTTCAGGTCTGATTTAGAGTTTTTCTGAGGGTATATTCCAAAAGCTGGGACTCTCCCCATTTAATGAACACTAGTAGCTTGTCTCTACTGTTCCCAAAACCAGAGATATCAGCCTTCCAGCAGCTGGTTGGCAGATTGCTCTGCCTACTCAACTCTGATCCCCTAGTCCATAATACCATTTGGTAGGTGGGATTATCTTGTTTTCAATTCCATTAAAATCTAAGAAATCTATTTCCGGGAACTGGAGATATCTGCAGTCAAGCAAGCTGTCCTCCCACCAGAAAATTATGAATAATAAGCCCACTCCACTATACACCCCTCCTCTGCATATTAAACATCCTCTACCACCCTGGAAGTTATGTATCGGGGCCCCTTCATTCAGCCCAATGCCCCCTTCTCCCACCCCATCTCCCACCATTTGTGCAGTAAAGGGGTAATTAGTGGAAATTACTGATCCAGGCCCTACATGCTGAGCAATTGATATAATACCCCCTACCACCCGTGGGACATCAAAGCTTCCCCCACCCCTACCGATGGAGGATCGGTAGGGTCACCAATACATTGCTATGCCCAGGGGTCTACACTGCTGTGCTGTTGTATGTGTATATATATATATATATAAAACAAGTAAGTGTCCATCTCCGTGCTTTGCTCCGCCCCTCTGGAAACCCCCTTCTGAAAATCCTGCGTTTGCCCCTGACACGCCCCACCCAAATCTAATTCCCTTAAAAATATCACTGACTTGTTACAGACCATAAGTTTGTGATTCTACAACTGTCACTGCTTTCCCTGAGAATTCATCGCCTGTCCATTAGGTGACAATGTCATAGCTTCTACTGCATCTGTAATCTGGGTATTGTATCAGTCACTGATCTGAACTGAGTAATACACTGGTCATATTGATCCAAGCATTGTATGCACTTTTGCACATTTAAGGAGTAAATTTACTAAGATGGGAGTCCTATTGAAGATTGGATATTACCCATAGCAACCAATTAGATTATACTTATTTATTTAGCACCTTCTAGAAGATAATAGATATAATCTGATTGGTCGCTATGGCCAACAACCATTACTAATAGAACTCCCTACAAGACATCTTTATTATGAACTGCAAAAATCGAAACATAAATGCAACTCTATATAGTACATTAAGGGGGTCCACATGAAGTGCATGAAGATATGCCTGAGGCTCATCATGATGTAGCTGTACAATAGAGAGGTCAGCCATCATTATCAATATCTTCATTATTACTGGTGTATTCATGTATAAAATATATATTTTATACAAACATAAATTAAAATGAATAATTAAAAAACAGCTTCTACCACCTGAAAGGGAACCAGCACCTTGAGCCCAGGCTTGTTAGTGCTTATGCTGATGAAGGAGAAGCCTATGCCGCCTACAAAAGCAACAGCCAGAACCAGGTTTGTGATCATCGTCATCATCAGCAGAAGCAGCAGTTTGTATCTTACAACTAGGAGTACCTGCAAAAGGTATTCCTCCTGCCAGGATTATATGTGTATCCATCAATGTCTAAATTAATACTACTGTGCATGTACTTGGTCTGCACGTGGATGCCAATTCCCTCTTCCACATATGTACCAAATATTGCTTAGGAAGTTGATAAGCAGCCTCAAAGATGCATATATAACTAATCTGCTCCTACATAGTTTGCATGGATATATATTGTACACTGTTGTGTTTTTGGCTGTTGATATTGTATACCCACTCTGGTTTTTCAGCACAGCACCATTGTCCAAATACTAATGCAATATTAACTACATTGGCTACAAATGTGGGATCAATATGATAAGTTCTCTCTATCAACAATTGAGAGAGCTGGATCTGTTCTCCCTAAAAACCATAGGGGGTGATTCTGGTTGATTTGCTTCTTTTGTGGACAAAACCATGTGCACTGCAGGTAGGGTTGATGTAATAGTTAAAGTATAAAGGATAGATTGACTCTAGATCGACAGACTTTAGGTCGGCTCATTAGATTGACTCATTAGGTCGACAGTTGGTAGGTCGACACCTTTAAATGGTCAGCATACTCAATGCCGACATTGACAGAAGGTCGAATACCTGATGTTACATGTGCAGAGAGTTAGATTTGGGTGTTGAGTGTGATCAAACTGAAAATTAAATTGCAGTGTAAGAATAAAGCAGCAAGTACTTACCTTGCACAGAAACAAAGTAACTCACCCAAATCTAACTCTCTCAGCACGTTACATCTGCCTCTGCTGCAGTGCAACATGGTTTTGTCCATTTGCTAAAAACGCAGCCCTGCGATCAGGTCTGAATAAAGCCTTTCATTCTTACTAGCCAGGTTGGACAGATGTTTTGCCAGATAATTGTATAATGTATGCCCAGATTAAGGAGTATATGTTATTTATATAATCAGAATATAAAAATACAGTACTTGCTTCCTAGCACGGCCCCAAAGATTTTAATTGTATCCATGGGGTATTAAAAAATCGCGTCGAACGCAATATGCAACCAAATCGCATGCGATGCGATCGACGCGACCGACCCGATTTTTTACATTGGAACCAATGTAAAATGGTCTGTGAGACCCGATTTTACATTGGACCCAATGTAAAATGACCCCTAGACCCCAATTTTATTTGTATACCCACCCTGATGGGTCAAATGCCCCCCATTGTTAACGCCACCCCATGATGAACGCCAACCCGAAGCGTGGCAAGCGCAGCAAGCCCGCGAGGTGCGGCGGTACGTGTCCTCTGACCTTTTCATACCCTTACTATCCACGTCGGCGTGAAGTTCATTTTATATAGTGTGGCGAGCGCAGCGAGCCACCGTGCCCGAAGTGTGGCAAGCTCAGCGAGCCCCGCGAGGGGACGCGCATTACTTCACAGGTATTACATGTCCCCTCGTGGGACTTGCTGCGCTCGCCATGCTTCGGGCTCGGTGGCTCGCTGCGCTTGCCACACTATATAGAATCAGCTTCACGCCGACGTGGATAGTGGGGGTATGAAAAGGTCGTAGGACACGTACCGCCTCCCCTCACGGGCTCGCTGCACTCGCCACGCTTTGGGTTGGCGTACATCGTGGGGTGGCGTTAACAATTGGGGGGCATTTGACATACAAATTACCCATCAGGGTGGGTATACAATCAAAAACCGGGTCCATTGGGCCATTTAACATTGTTCCCTATGTAAAATCAGGTCCATCGCATCGGTCGCATTGTATGCCATTATAATGGCATACAATGGACCCTATTTTACATAGGAATTTAACATTGAATACAATGCATTCAATGTTAAATCGCGTCGGTCGCATCGGGACCTTGACTTAAGGTATGCGATGGACGCGATGGACGCAATTTTTTAAGTGTCGGGGAAAAGGCTAAAAATAGCAGAAAAATCGTGTCGGTTGCGTCCATCGCATACCTTAAGTTAAGGTATGTGATCACCCACGATGGGCGCCGTGCTAGGAAACAAGTACCAAAAATACATTTACCCATTGATAGCAAGTAACTAAAAATGCCTTAATATGTATGGTTACAGGCCTTCTATATGTATTAAGGAATAGTCTGGCATTGCATGCAAAAGAGAAAAAAACATCAGATAAATCTCCATATCACAAGGGACACATAAAAATGGAGGCTACGTAGTAATTTGAACAGATGTGTTAAAAGTCAGGATTACAAAGAACTTGACAACTTTCAGGGACTTGTGAAAAAGTATGTTTTTGGCACTGCATTTTCCGTTCACAGGGCTTCATTGTGACTTTCTGAAAAGTCTCCAACTTTTTACTAGCTCTCATTGCCCTCATTACACTCTCTACAATTAAATAATCAAGGCCTCATTTGTAAGTAATGAAGACTAAATTTAAAAAAAAACTATTTTTATTTGTAGTCAAAAGAAAATAGCACACAGTGTAGACTTATTTCTATAATATTTGGAATAAGATCAAGTATTTTGAGTGTGACATTGACCTAGATTGACCCGAAAATGAAGCCATCTGTGCTCCGCTTGGACTTTTTTTTTATAACAATGTTGTGTCATTCAATTACAAGTTCTGGTTTTATTGTTTCTTAGGACCTTGCACAACAGGGAACATACATCTGAGCTGTTCATCCATATGTTCCAGGCAAGTTCATAAATTGTATTTGCAATCACTTCCAGGAAACTAATCTTACTATATAGTAAGGGAATAGTAGAGTATATAGTCTGTAGATTCTAATTAGCATCTATGCAAGGATCATTCCCAGTCAGCCATAGTCAGTTACTGTATTTTTATAATTGCTATATTTCCTTTCTGCACAGGCATAATTTATAGGTATTATCTTGTATCACCAAACCAGGAATATCAAACTTCTGATGTAATTTCCTTTACAAAGCTCATCTGTCTACTTTTTCAGAATGTCTATGAGACCTTCCTAGGACTCGCAGCATTAAGCAGTAAGAAACAGGTGGAGATGTACAAATAAGAAGCCACTATGCTATAATGTTGTACAGGTGTACCTGGAAGCAGAACACAATACACCCTTTGAGAGTGTACATTGCATATTATGCTTAGGCTATAGTGATATTTTGGTACTTTATGGTAAAATATATCCAGACCAGAAAATAGAATGGTCTTACGGTTTGGTCCTGTCTGGTAATCACTGACTTCCCTATTATTTATATTTCTGCAAAAGTTCTTGAAAGGCTACATTGTAGGCAGTGGTGCCAAGTAGTGGCTACTAATTACCTGGGCCCAGGATTCTTGGAGTGGCCTGGCTGGGCCTGGCCTGTGCAACTCACAACTCACAATACTTAAATACCAACCAGAAGAGTCTTTGCCATCACTTGCTGTAGTTACCATGGACAACAGTCTTATATTGAATAGCTTTGGACCATTATGTCCTTTAGGAGAGGACCCAACCTCAAACAAATTCTGATGAGACCCACCTCTAACTCTTCCAGTTCTACAAGCAACACTTGGTTATATAGTAAGAAATACATTATGGTTGTACATAGTAAGAATTATGGTTGTACCGGTTGCACAATCTGCAGCAGCATGCAGACTGGTCCAAGTTTCTCCCATCCCCATTACGATAAACCAATTAAAATCCTGGTCAGATTACATTGTCAGCTGGACCATGTTGTCTATTTGCTAAACTGGCCTTGTAGCCTTGGCTACATGGCTATGACAACCAGAAAGTTCTGTGAGAGAATGGCTAACCATAGAAGCACCCTCTGCTTCTATGGTTGAACAACCGGTAACTCAGCATTATTTGTCACATGGAAATCCAGTCTATGGTGCAGATTAATTGACTGGTTCCCTTCACCCCCACATGGTGGAGATAGAACTCTTATGCTTCGTAAACTGAAAAGCCGTTGGATTTACCAACTTGACACCAAAGCACCACAGGGCATGAAAGAAAATAACCTCCTCTCCATCTTTTTGAGATGAATGCATACTTTTTCAGATTTTTGGAGGTTTCACACTTACTAATGACTAATGACTCAGTCTCTGACTTTGTGTTGAAATATGGATATGGACCTGTGCACATGCCTGCATATATGTATATGATCATATATTATTACAAATTAATTATACATAGTTTACAATGATTCCTGGTTTGGTTTGTGTCATTGTTTCGTATTTATATTTATCATCATTATTAACATTGCTACAGGTTGAGTATCCCTTATCCAAAATGCTCGGGACCAGAAGAAATTTGAATAATGGATTATTCCGTATTTCAGAATATTTTTATATTTGAATGAGGTATCTTGAATTTATGCTGTATAAGCAAATCAAACACATGAAAAGAACACAAATATATTTTATTTTTGCATGAAACAAAGTTTTAAAACATGTAACAAAGTTTGTGTACTAGCTCAGGCACTGAATTTGAATAGCAAGCAACCATGTCCTTGGAAATATTTAGGGGGGTATTCAATCCCACCAGTAACAGTCCGAATGGTCGAGCATTTGTTTTTCTCGTTTTGCTCGACATGAAAATTTAGCTTGACAAGTTGACTTCTCGCTTATTCAAACTGTAATTTCAATCCCAACAGTAACAGTCTGAATTGTCGAGCATTTGCAGTTGTTTTTCTCATTTTGCTTGACTGAAAATGTAACTCGGCAAGTCGAGTTCTCCCCTAGAGAGGAAAGTGGCAATTGTGTCAGAGATAGGCTCCATGATATGAAAGTAGATATTTGTTAAAAATGCAAATTCTCCTATAAAAACCATTTCCAAATCAGCAGACTGCACAATGCTTGTATCTCCCTGAAGTCTCAGTACAGGAGTGAGAGCGCTGAGGTAATCAGAGTGCATTGTGGGAGAAGTAAACAAAAGTATGGCAACAACAAACATTGAAACCTGGGTAAATCTGTCCCAGCATGGATACAAGGGACCTAAACATATGTGTTTGGTCAAACCAGAAGTAGACACTAGTTACCAGTCTGCCAAAATGTCGGAATAACTTAACAGTAATGTCAGCAATATCGGCTGTGCTCGTCTGTGTGCACTCGAATGGAGCAACAATTGAATTGCTCCCTTTGGGCACCATTTACTGACCGCCAGCGTGCACAACACTTGAATACCCTCTATAGAGGTGAGGAGAAGTGTTAGCCTTTTATTATATAGGAATTACTACTAATGTGGTCAAAGCCATATACGGTATGTACGCATTTGCTAGGTACAAAGTTAAACACTTGTACACCTGACATACAGTATGCTACTGTGTACCCTGACTCATAGTTGCCTACCCTTCTGCATTCTGCAGGAGACTCCCTGAAACAACAGCAAGCTCCCTCTCTCCCTCATTAGTCTAGCAATCTCCCTCATTTCACCTAGTCCACATTACACTGTTACATTTTTTTTGGAAAAAGGAATGAGAGATAGATACAGTTACATTGAATCATCAGCGCCATTTCCCTGCACTTTAGCAAGTATAGTAGCTCTTACAAACTGATTTGGGGCTCATCTACATTTGAATCTAAGCAATTTTACAAGATTCCTCTCGGATGTAGCAGTACACAGCCACGCTTCTAGGTGCCACGTTCACAATCTCTTTTCACAATCTCTCCATATATGGAACTAGACATGCCCTCTGGGTGGAGCATGCCACGCCCCTCAATGGGGCACTGTGCAAAGCTCTTCTACCAACTATAATCTCCCTGAAAATAGTTTTCAAAAGTAGGCAAGTATGCCCTGACTTAACATATGGACTTAAGCATGCTTTCTTGCATTCATGTTTTGTGCACACATATGTCTAGCTCTATTACTGTATATTGTAAACTATCCCTAGTGTCTTAATGTGTTACTTGTATTGATTTTTTTTCACATTTTTTTAGTTTATTGAAAGGCACTTACAGTACAAAGATTAAAAATCCAGTGACATTTCATTTCCCATACAAACATAAGCGATAGACAAATACAATAAAATTCTTATCTATACATTCGTCCAATTCTTCATTTCCTTTCCAATCTATTTTCTCCTAATTTCCTTAGTTCTAAAAGGGTGGTACCCCATTCAGGGATTCCTGTCTATACCACGATGTTTCTACAAAGGAATTCCTCAATGCACCTTTCAAAGGTGACGATAGTGTTCTAATATATGGTAACCATGTTTCCATAAACTTTTTTGTCAATTTTTCTTTTTGTGATGCTGATTCTGCCCAATCCATAAGAAATAGATGCATTATTCTGGGCTGTACAAGAGATATAGGAGGTGGATTAGTATTGATCCACTGGGCCAATATAGTTTTCTTCGTGGCCGCTGCTAATTTTATAAGTAATTTCCTAATAGGTAGGGCATGTTCTTTTTGCTCCTGGGGTGTATATATTCCATTTGTATTTATAACATTTCGCGTCTGTAGCTTCTCCTATTATTTCTTTCATTTTGGGGGTCAGACAGGCTCGATGTAATATTTTTTGGTGCATTTCTGTATATGCTATTGATACCAATGTCTTATTCAATTGGTTATATGCTTTTATCATATCTTCCATTTTAATATCCGGGAACTCCAGTTGCCATTTTAGCATCCCTTTTGGTTTTTGGCCTAAATTTATTTTAACCCGACATATCTCATATATTTGTGCTGTCGTAATATTCTTTCCCAGACACATTTGTTTATCTAAACGAACCAGCTCTTCTTTATCTTGACATTTGGACACGACTGAACAAACATAATTTATAATCTGATTATATACAAAGTAGGGTATATCTAGTTGGGGGTACTTTCCTTTTAGTTGTGTGTATGTCAGGGGTGTTTTAATGTCCTTTTGTAAGATATTTGCCATATATTTTAGCCCTTTTTTGTACCACTTACTAAAAACATTAATATACTGACTCGGCGGGAATTTAGTGTTACCCCAGAATGGCAAAAAGATAGAGTTTTGTTTACTGCCAGCCCGCATCATTCTCCATGCCATACATGTAGTATTTAAAAGTATATTATTTTTAACTTCCCCTGGCATACTCTTGGCTGTTTTATGTAGTAAGGCCGGTAATTGGATATTGGGGATAAAACTCTGTTCCACTCTATAATCTGCATATTTATTATCCCCTGAAATCCAATCTGTGGCCATCCGATAATTTGCTGCTATAGCATAAGTTTTTAAACATGGGAGATTTAACCCTCCTAGATCCTTCTTTTGCTGCAACTTCATTAACGCAATCCTAGGTCGTTTCCCCAGCCAAATAAATTTTGTAATTTCTTTATTATGCTTAGCAATATCCTTTATTTTAGGTATAATAGGGAGCATTTGTAGAATATACAAAAACCTTGGAAACGTAATCATTTTGTATAGATGTATTCTCCCTATATATGATAGGGGCAGATGTTTCCATCTAGCAAAATCTCCTTTAGTTCTCACTCTCCCATAATGCCTCATTGTATTGATTTTTTATTGATTACATGCCATTGTGTAAGTTTTTTCGTTACTCCATATTGTGACGGAAACAGTAAAGAGAATGTTATAGTACTCATAGCATTACTCATAGTTTTTCAATTTTTTATTTCAACAAACAGGTCCATAATCGCATGCAAGCGCGTTTTTTTAGAAATGAGTATGCACATTTCTGCACCGGATGCGTGCGTCCATGGTGAACAGATTGTTCCCATGCAAACGCTTTGTGTTCCCATGGAAATCGCCCAGTGACATGGGCGCCAGAGGCGGGTAGCTGACATTACCGGATGTCAGCTGCTCACCCACTGACTTCAGAATGTGCACACACATCTAACGTTGCTCTGAGCAACCTTAGATGTGCATGTGCCTTCCACATCATTCGATGGTCAGCAACCATCAAATGATGTGGGTGTTCCCCCGCACACTCTGCGAATGGGTGGCAGCCAGGCATGGCAACCTTGCGAATCAACCAGAATAACCCCCTTAATGTCTTCACATGAAGGGATACATTAACTAAGATGGGCATCTATTGATGATGGGATGTTGCCCATAGCAACCAAACAGACTCATTGCAAGCTCAGTCGCATTTACACATTAGCAAATTATACGCAATTTTGGAGAACATAGAAGCTAAATGGTCTATGGTTATGCAGACTGGACACAGCATTAGCCACTCTGATGCCATTTATTTGCACATATCTTCATGCAGCCATCAGAAGACACTCTCCCCAAAATTGCCATAACAGGCCTGTGTTTTCCCAAAGCCCTCAGATTAAACTGTCCATTACCATTGCCACTTCCTGTCAATCACACTGTAAGAACGTTCTTGGTGGGAGTGGATCGCAGTGGCACCCTCGCATGGGCACATTGCAATCACAACATATGCGCAGTTTGCCAATAATCTCTCCATTGCATGAACATTGGCCATTGTCTAGAAACATGAATTAAGTCCATTGTTCTTTAGATTGAGTTGTCTTCATGGACAGGCTTGTTTAACGATGTATAATGTACAGGCTTTACACAAAATTTAATACTACTTGAATTTAATGATTCGGAAAACAGATCAAAACAGTAAAATTTGAAGTTGAAAAAAAAAAATAGAATGTGGCACAAACTTCAGTTTAGGAACTGTACTATATGGCTCCTGCAGCCATATAGTTCATACCAATAGTTAAATCAGCTTGACAGTTTCTTTAAACATCTCAAATTTTAGGTGTGGTCCAGAGAACTTGGTTTCAGTATAATCATAGTGATCTTCCTACGTTATTCGGTTGGTGGGTTGCTTGATTCATCGGGACACTAGAAGAAAAATAGGTGGTTTTGGCAGCAAGTAGTCATTTGACAGCAGAATTTGCTTGCTGCCTGTGTTTGTGTTGAGCCACAAAATATGTATTCATTTCCTATTTATCTTATTCCTGTCTCCATAACTTTTTTTTTCTCAGCTGCTGCCAGCTTGTGTCAAATAGTCATTCAAATTCTTATCCCAAAGATATGTAATACTTTGTCTTGTATTTTTCAGAAAACCAGATGGAATAAATATGAAGTTTAAAATGTAACAAGTTGGATCTATGACTTTCATTTCATATAAATGTATGTTTGACACTAAAAATCTTCCTGGATAAGAGCGATAGGAATCTATCACTGTTATGTGATTTTTGGGGACTCCATCGTTTATTGTGTAAAGGAACTCCAGCACAATTGTGTAAGACATCTGTAGCCACTAAGAATGTCTTCTGCCCTGTTTTACACAGTGTAAAAAAAACTTAGGATGCCACCAGGTCTAATACACAATTAAATGTAGACTGGAGGACAGGAGGCTGGATTAATATAAAGTACAGACAAATTGATACACAAAGGGTTAGGGCAGCTCAGTGTCAGGTTCTCAGAAGATGCCGATGTAACACACTGAATTGGTATGAAGCTTGTGGCTGAGCACAGGGTAAAAGCACAGAGTGAGTACATAATAAGACAAGGAACAAGACAAGGAGACTTGGCTTCTAACAAGCAGAGTTTCCACTGGACAGGTACTAGGTACATGAACCTGGGACATGGACCAGCAGCTTACACCTTCACATTAACTAATTGGCAAAGGTCATGTGGACTGACTGCCTTAAATGAGGAAGAGCAACCAATCCAAAATGAAGAAACAGCCAGCACACAATAATAAGACAACTTAGTGCAGCTATATTGCTGAACTTAGTCCATTTCGCTAGGCAACTGGAGATGCAGTAGCTGTCTGGTTTCCCAGTTGCCCAGGAACCAATGAAGACTGCCAGACCTTGTGGCCGGAAGAAGTGATGTCTCAGTTGCTTGGCAACAACTGAGACTTGCGAGGGGAACAAGCCGAATATCAGTTTGTAACACATTTTCAGTGATTACCTGCTTGTATGCATTTCATTTCTCACATCATAACACTACCATTGTCGAAAGAGCAATTTTGGTATAGGTACCAGAGACATTTCAGGCTTCTTTGACAGATTTATCACCACTGAAAACAGCATGACTACTGTATTGGGGCATTACTGTCCATCTTTGGCAGGTAATATGTATATAGGTGGAGCCAGACCCTGGTTAGAGACAATAGGAGACATGAGTGTTTCAAGCAGAGGGGATAAGGAAGCTGTGTCAATATTCATTCTTGGTGTATTCCACTTCTTTTATTTCACCAGGGTGTAGGATGGCGATATAGGTATACATAGTTATTTTTAGAAAGTAATGTTTTATTTAATTTGTTTTCATAAATTATTTAGTATTTAGTATTTTTTTTATTTTTAGGTGTGTGGGGGCAGGGTAGACAGGCACGGTGATCAGAGCTGTGTATTGCAGCATCCGGGGCTTTGACAGCGGCTCACGTGTGTAGCAGGAGTTCACTGGCTGCCCCAGAATCTTGATACTGAGCTCCTTCAAAGAAGGGGGTGCTATTTTCCTAGTAAGGCTCATCTGCTCAGGGTGTACAGTATACCCATTACACAGCATAGCCTGAACCCTAAAGAGTGGGGAGGCTGATAATCTGTTAAAGCGTTAGGGGGACCTCCAGAAAAGATGAACCTACCATGGTCAGAGAGCCACCCTGCCGGGGCACAGCAGGACAGCTTTGTAAAATGATGGAAACCATGTAAAGTGTATTAGAAAAGCTGAAAATTATAGTAAATGCATTTAAAAAGCTGGAAAACATAGTAAGTACATTGAAAAAGCCAGAAATCATAATACATGCATTGAAAAATACAGAAACCAACTAAACTGTATTAGAAAGCCTGAAATCATAGTACAGTCTATGAGAAAAGCCAAACATCATAGTAAATGTATTTAAAAAGCAGAAAATCATTTGGGTATTTATGTGACCTCCCATTATGATTCCCTCTTTCATTATAATTTCCCATCTCTATTTTCTAGAATGCAGACCGATCTAGGCTCATGGAATCAACTTATTATTTTGTGGCTGGGTAGGATCATAGTCATTAAGATGAATATAATTCTAAAGCTTCTCTATCACTTTCACCTCCCAGTATACAGTATATTCGGGAGAGATTTAAATTCAGTTAGTACTGAACTTAATATAACTACTCTCTCTCTCTCTCTCTCTCTCTATCTATCTATCTATATATATATATACAGTGCTATTTTTGTAGGAAAATAGGTTCAGGAACTGTGGGCGGGGGCAGAAAGTGGGCGGAGATGTGGGAGGAGCTACAAAGGGGCGGGGCATTACATAGAAAAAAAAAGAGAGAGAAAAAAATGAAAAACATAGATCCTCACTCCGACACGCTTATTATACATATGCCACACACAGAGATGCCCATTATACATATGCCACTCACAGAGATGCCCATTATACATATGCCGCACACAGAGATGCCCGTTATACATATGCCGCACACAGAGATGCCTGTTATACATATGCCGCACACAGAGATGCCCGTTATACATATGCCACTCACAGAGATGCCCATTATACATATTCCCCCACACCGTGATACCATTATACATATGCCCCACACAGAGATGCCCATTATACATAAGGCCCACACAGAGATGCCCATGTAGCCCAAACAGAGATGACCAAACATATGGCCAACATCAAGATGCCCATGCTGCCACACTGAGATATTTCAGACAGCAACAGCAGTGTTATAGATAAAATTGCATTAATCAGTGATGTTCAGTAAATTACCAAGCAATTGAGGCTGCCGCTCGCCTTGAGGGATCAGATGGGACTGGAGAGTAAGTTCCCTTAGGCAGGCAGGCGGAGGGAGAGTGGATCCTATAAAATATTTTTGGGGAGGGGGGCTTCTGCCAGGGACGTAACTACAACTCTCAGGGGAAGACGTGGAGGTTTGGAACGTACATGTTATCAAAATGCGCACACACAGAGGCGAGGGGTCACACACAGAAGGATGTACAGATTACACACAAACACACACAGGGGTAGTGGGCTACAGGGGTGTCACAAACAGAAGAAGGTGGTGCAGGGGGTCACACTGGGGATTAGAGCTGGGATTAAGGGGTAGAGGTAAGGTGTCATACACAGGGATAGGGGGGTCACACACCAGGGATGTGGGGGTCACACACCGAGGAAGGATGTAGAGTGTGTGAAAGGTTTCACACACAGGGGATATGTGGTACAGGGTGGTCACATACCAGGGATGAGGGTGGAAGAAGGGACAAGGTGCCAGACATGGGAATAAGGGGTGCAGGAGGTAATAGGCTAGGGATGTCAGGGGGTCACACATACAAAGGAAGAGGATACGTGGATTATTAGGTGTATCATGCACACTACCCTCTTGGGTAGCAGACATACTGTAATGTGGTCATTTATAAATAGTTTTGCCTCTGGACAGTAGGAGGTCATAGGGCTACATGATACATGAGCACTTACCAACGGAAGGGGGGGTTCAGGCACTGGGTAAACGGGAGACAAGCCGCGCTGTCCGACTGGAAGAACAGTGTCAAACCTTTCAGAGTTGCAGACCCAGCGCTGTTCCCCTCATGGTGCGGCTGCTTGTGGAAGGAGGTGCCGGGTCTGCTTTGGGGGGGAAGGGTGGTCGCGCATCTGGGGAAAGACGGCGGCGTGCACATCTCCAAGTCCAGCGTCTGGGAGGAAGAGGGCGGCCGCGGCTCAAATCGCCAACATCTGTGGGAGTTGGTGATGGCAACAGCGGTACAGCAGCAGTGATGGGCAGCTGCAGTGCCGCTGCTACACAGATGATCCGGCGCCCGGGCAAACTGTACCGGTCCCCCCTTTCGGCAGCTAATTAGGAAGTGCTGCAATCGTAGGGCCGGGACTTCTGGTGTTGGCTCCTTCATTCCCCCACTGCTGTTTCTCCTGCAGCAGATAGTTTTTAGTGCGCCCCCCACACCCCGCCAGAGCTGGCTCCTCCAAACCCTGGCGGGGGCTGCCACAGCGGGTCCCGGCGGGTGGAGGGCGCGGGAGTCACCATGGATGCGCACTGACACTGACGTCAGGCGCATCTATGGAGTAGGAGGCCAAGGGGCGGTGGCAGGAAGTACATCTTCCTTGCCGCCGTGGAGAAACAGAGATTATCATTGTAGATAATCTCTGTGAGTGCAGCCTGCGCCCGGCGTTGAACTTCCGGAACGCCGTTCCTGGTGAGATCATTTTTCAATTGAACTTCAGGAACGGCGTTCCGGACCGTTCCGCCACAAAAATAGCCCTGTATATATATATATATATATATATATATATATATATATATATATATGTATATAACTACTCTATGAGGTGAAGTACAACCACTGACCTGTAGAGGCCACCACTCGATGGACCAAATTACTCCTTTGTGTGCTAAAAGATGTCATAAGAGAAAGTGAAAGCAGTTTTTGCAGAGAGTGACACTGATTTGATTCAAACTTGCTGGATATGGAGAGAGGGAGCTGTAAACACAGAGATTAAAGTTAGGAGAAGATAGGGACCTGGGTGGAGAATTTGTGGGCTAAACACTGTCACTGCTCAAAGTGAAAGTAAAAACTGTCAATGATGAAAGTTAAAGTACATTGCAGAAGTCGTCATTTTGATGGGCTTTTAACTAGTAGATAAATAATGAGCCAATATTCAATAAGTATTTTTTAAAGAAGCTAACACAATGCAGATAGGATTTGTAGCCTGTGTGTTGTGCTACGTTGTGTAGTTTCAGCAGTGATACAGAGACAGCCAGAGTGGTCTCACTCCAACTCACCTGTAATCTGACTAAACTGTGTGTCAGCAGCGCTGACGTCCATGTGCTGGGGCTGCCGCAGCAGGAGTCCGGGTGCCCTTTGAAGAGCGGCCCTGGCACTTTCGCCCGGCGGATGACATCACTTCCACCCGGCCGGTGCGCATCATCGCCGGGCCTGGCAGCAGCACAGTTAACCCTGCCAGGCAGCAGGGGACGCCGGGGATCGCGTCACCCGGCGGTTGCTAAGCAACCAGGAGACGCTGGGCGGCGCGCGCCCAGCCACCTGTAGGAAATTATTATTACAGGTAGGCTGGGTCCTAAGGTGGGGGCTGATTGGCTGGGTTATCTCTCTTAAGGGATCTGGCCGAGCTCAGCCCCGCCGGGGATATTGGTAATAGCAGAGAGTTTGGGCTCCCTGCTGTCTGGTCTTGTTCAGTTCCCTGCTGTCCGGTCTTGTCCAGTTCCCTGCTTTCTTGTCTAGTCTGGATCCTGTCAGTCTAGTTTTGCTTCCGTCTGGGTCCTGTCTAGTGTCTTGTCCTGCTGCAGGCTGGGTCCAGTTTCTGTCCTAGTCCAGTCACCGTCCAGCCGTGGTCCAGCTGTCGTCCAGCTGCCATCTTGCTCCAGTCACCGTGCAGCCGTGGTTCAGCCGTTGTCCAGCTGCCATCTTGCTGCGTCAGTGTCCAGTCAGGTTCCGGTCCCCTCTTGGTCCGATCCTGATCCGGTTTCGTCTTGGTCAGTGCGACATCATTCAGTCTTGCCAATTTGCTCTCGGCGTGCCCGTTACTATCCTGTGCTGCCGGTGGGTTCAGTCCGGTCATGTAAGTGCTCCAGTGGAGCCTGGTTCTTTATTCTTTATTTCTGGTTCTTTATTCTTTATTTCTTCTTAATTTATTATTGTCCTTTTTAAGCTCTCTGTGGTTCGGAGAGGCCCACGGTTGTGGGTTCACACCTGTTTTGGGGTACTGTTACTTTAAATGTACTGTCACAGCACTCCAACAGTGGTTTCACACCCAGATCCATAACACTGTGTATAATGACCTTTGCTACGACCTTTTCCTTTCTTATACTCAGCCTGGCCATGTTGCCCATTTGTCTGAATTTGACAAGTCCTTTGTCCTTTATTTGGTACATAATCATCCAGCTTGAATATCCCCCATCTTATTCTGGTTATTCTTTTCATGATCACTTTTGGATAATTTTGTGACACTGCTTGCCCTTAGGGAAACGTGTTTTTAAATACTATTGTTTCTAATGGTCTGAATGGACAGTATAAATTGCCTCTTGTTCAGAAAAGCTCCTTATGACATGTAGTTTATAATATTCCCCTTTAAATACATTTTATATATTTTTTATGTACCTGAGCAAATACGAATCTATGGGGTGCCGGACGGGGTCCCGACTGTTACAACACTGACAGCCGGGTTCCCGACGGCCACCGGCTATTCTCCCTTAGAGGGAGAATAGAATAGGTGGCGAGTGTAGCGCTTGCCATGCTGTCTGAGTCAGTCCAGTCGGGATCCCGACGTCGGCCTTAATGACTGTCGGGATCCCGACTGTCGGAACCATATACTGTACCAAACCCGAATCTATGTGTATTCAGTTGTCTCACTAAAATACTACAAATGTGCAATTTGTCTAAATGTTCAGCTTATAATATATACAGTACTGTATATATATATATATATATATATATATATATATATATATATATATATATATATATATATATATATATTAAAGATGGGGAATTTTATTTTATATATATCTATATATATATATATATATATATATTTATATATGACAAATAACATCTAATAGTACCAATAATATCCATAAAGTCCATAAAATCATCACCAGCCCCACAGTATCAATTTCCTACTCTGCTAACTTGATACATTATATAGCTATCAACTGCATATTAATGTTTATTTTAATAATAGTGACATACTGTATTGATCCAGCTCTCAAAGTTAGTTTGTTAGCCGTTCAGAAGGTACCGTATAAGCAGGGGCGGATTTAGGGATGACGGCACCCCTAGGCACAACAATAATGCTACCCACTGTCTAATTATATTATTTTTATTGATTACTTATAAGCCCTCATTTGATAATAGCCAATATAATGGATTTATTTAAAAAAAGCCACTAACTGTGACGTTCTTTTATTATGTATACACAGAGGCGTACCTAGATAATCGTGGGCCCCATAGCAAAATTTTGTAAGGGCCCCCTATTTAGCAACTGATGGTGATAAATGTATGTAAAACATATACTTCGACAGCAAAGATGGTCCCCCTTCAGCTCTGGGCCCCATAGCAGCTGCACCCCTTGCACCTATGGTAGTTACGCCTTTGTGTATACATATTACTAAGTAGGACAGTTTACAGGGGCAGTATCTGCATGTCCTATCATTTACACTCTATTTAAGATGAAATACGGTACAGTACATTGGATATTTTACAATTATTGGTACACTTTGGGCTGACAGTAACATCACAGGCATCCAAGTGCCGCCCCCAAACATGTGCCGCCCCTAGGCACGTGCCTCACGTGCCTAATGGGAAATTCGGCTCTGCGTATAAGCAGTATTTTATGTTTTATATTTGTATTGTTTAGTATTGTTTGCTAAAGATAGTACCGGTTCCTAAATAAAATGTATGTGTATATATTTATTTTATTGTTTATTTCTAAGAATAATTCTATTTGAGATTAAATGGCAATATTTATTTATTAAATATAAAACCTGAGTGTTAATTCTTCCAACCCAAATCCACCTGTTTTAATTTTTTTTTATTAGCGCAGAGTTGATCCAAATAATTCATTATTTTATAATTCCTTATTGAATTTTGATTGTAATGATACTTAAAGCTCATTCTCAACTGATATCCCAGTTTTATATTATATCCAGGTGGATAACAGAGAACATCTAAATTGACAGTTAACAGTTCAATCCCATAAGGTTGATGTGTGCAAGGTCGACATTAACAAAAGGTCAACACAAACAAAACGCGGAGCCATGCAAGCTGATGCGGTACACTAATTAGAGGTCCACAAGCTCCGACATTGACACAAAAAATTAGAAAAACTCATACTGTCCTTTTCATGTGTCAACATTTTTCCATGTCGACCTTTTCATTTTGACACCCTTTTTCTGCATGTCGAACATTTGCTGTCGACTTAGTGATGTTTGACCTAAACATTGTCTGTGAGCTATTACACACCAATTGTAGCTACTTCCATTCCCAAAGAATTAGGCATAACTATGGTCAATGTCTGATTCTTCCATTAAGCCATTAAAGAGACAATATTTGAGAGAATTAGATACATTTCAACATATTTTCTTTCAATTTTGGGGTGTATTCTGTTTCTGAGAGCAAGGGATATCTATGGGGACAATGGGGAAGATGTATTAAGCCTGGAGAAGAGATAAACTGGAGATAAAGTGGAGATAACTTGGAAGAGTTAACGCACCAGCCAATCAGCTGTGTTTGAAATATGACAGTTGGGATCTGATTGGCTGGTGTGTTATCTCCTTCCAATTTATCTCCAGTTTATCTCTTCACCAGGCTTAATACATCTGCCCCAATATTTGCCCCTAGCTATGTGAATATCTTTATTGGGGGATGGGAACCAGAGCATGAGTGTAATGGTTTATCAACTTCTAATGTGTGATCGCTCACTCTAAATTTGTTATATTATCCTACTGATTAGCAAAGCAGCAGCATTGTGTGTATCTGCACAAAACCACACAAGAGGATGATGCTTTAAAAAAAGACAAGTAATTCAGAAATGCCGGCATTTCTGTGTTACCTGCGATTCCATTGTATCACTATCCTGTTAAATCCTATAATTACTCAGTTATCTTTAAATATCCTGCAGAGCAGTGGAGATATTTGTCAGCGCTGTGCCATGCGAGGATTGCCTGTGCTTGCCTACGGCTTACTCTTTCTCTCTAAGTGCCCCAGGGGTTTTTCAGTTTCCCAACTTTATACTTATTCCTCAGCACTAAAGAAGACCAAAATCTTATTTTGCAGTAAGTATTCTATGAAAATCTCTACACAAATAATTGAAACATAAAAAATAGAACTTGACGCCAAAACAATTTAATAATGAAATAAACAGATATCTAAGTTAGTGCTTAAATTAAGTATTGCATTAGTTAGAAGTCATACTGTTTTAGTTATTGAGATACTACTACTAATAATATGTGATTTGGGTACTTATGTATTATGTGGACTCCCATGTTAAATGCACCCCATTTTTTCATACCCCTACTATCCAACTACGCATGGAGTTGATTTTATATAGTGTGGCGAGCGCAGCGAGCCCCGCGAGGGGACGCGGTCGCATAAGAAAAATGGGAGTCCAGATATTACATAAGTACCATGATTTGTTTTATTGTTATCTATGATAACTAATATAAGAGGCATTGACAAGATGTGTGAATCATAATTGATATCATTCTTGAATGGTCACATGGAGTTCTGTGGTGCAATTTAAGGGTTGTCCTTTTATTGCAATTTGTGCCTATTTTTGTGGACCTGTCTTTTGATTTGACTGCTAAATTGCAGTCTGGGAAAACTTTTAATGGGATGCTGGGAAGACCGGGGCTTACTGCTGTGACCTGGTTGCCATGTTGTGTCAGACTATCCACTTGGAACTTGCATTTTGCTTGACAACACTGCAGGGGCGGATTGGGATGGAAAACCAGCCCGGGAAATTTATGGCAGCAGCCCTAATGGGGGTGGAGTCTGCTGAGGGGGTGGGGTCTGTGAAAGGGGGCGGTGTCTACTTATAGGGTAGAATTCCAGGTTGCATGCAGTTGCGGCCTTTCTTGCAACTTTTTCTGCAGTTGCATCTGCAGCTATATGTTAATGCAGTTACACTGCCCTGGTGCATGGCCGTGCACCAAATATATGGACTGGCCCCACAGGAAAATACAAACACATTTGCACCAGCAGGAAAAAAAAAAACATACCTGACCCCCAATATGGAAAAAATAATCAATTTGCCCCCCACAGGGGACAGGCTAGGAGCAGTAGTGGGAAGCAGGGGCAGGATGGATTAGTAGTAGTGTGGATAAGGGGACAGGTGGGGAGCAATAGTGGGAAACAGGGGTGAAGCTGAGCCGAGTCTAGGTTTAGGGTGCATGCCCCCAGGCATTTAGCTAGTTTTCTGGGTTAGAGATATGCAATGGGGTATTTGTATGGTTATAGCTAGGCTGTAGGGAATTATTATTAGGGTTAGGCTGAGTTGGGTGTAGAAGTAGGTTTAGGCTGCTATGGTTAGGCTGTGTTTGTGTGTTTTTTTTAGTTAGGGTAAGGGCTGTGAGGGATATGAGTAGGGTTAAGGTTAGGCTGCAGGGGTGCGAGCATGGTTAGGGTTAGGCTGTGTGTGTGGGGTTTTCAGTGGCATAACTAGAAATTTTGATCCCCCCAGCCAAAAACAATTGGACTGTTTCTTGGCAATTCGGCTCCCAGTGCAAACAGTAAAAAAACTGAAACAGTGGCCATGGCCTTACAATGGTGTGGTCTCAAAGGCAATGATGTAGAGAGGCAGTGGGTGACAGTGAAAAGGTAACAGGAAGAGGCAAAGAGTGATGTCTAAAAAAGTCAGAGACCAACAGGAGAGAGGGAAATGGGGAGATAGTGACAGTCACACTGGGGAAAGGTAGAGGGTGATGTAGTGGACGATGGGGACGGATAATGGGAGATAGAGTGGCAGTGGTTTACAGAGAGAGACAAAGGGTGATAGAGAGAAGCAGTGGGTGACCCCAGGGAGAGAGTAAAAGAGGTAGTAAGTGGATGATGCCAGGAGAAGGCAATGTGTGACAGAGGATGGCAGGTAGAGGCATTGGATGACAGGAGAGAAAGAGAGGTGACAGAAAGAGATAGTTGGGAAGGAGGAGGGGGGAAAGAGGGGGGGGGGAGAAGGGAAGGGGGGTAAGAGGGGAAGGGTGGAGGGGGGGTAGAGGGGAATGGGTAGGGAGAGAGGTGGAGAGAAGGGTAAGAGGGGGGGAGAAAGGAGGGGGATAGAAAGAGAGGGGTGGAGGGAAATGGAGAGGGAGAGACAAAGGAAGAGAGGGTGAGATGGAGGGAGATAGAGAGGCTAAGGATGGAGAGAGAGAAGGGGGAGGAGGAGAGGGAGAGAGAGAAGGGAGAGAAGGAGAGGAGAGAGAAATAGAGGAGAGAGAAATAGAGGAGGGAGAAATCAGGTGTAAAGGAAGGGAGAGAAAGGAAAAGAGTGACGGAGGGGTGGATAGAGATAGAAAGGGAGAGTCAGAGAGATAGAGAAAGAGGGAGTTATGTAACATTGGTGCAAGTGTGGTGTGAAGCAGCTTGTGAGGTAGAGGGCCATACTGCCACATCCTAAGCTGTGCTAGACCCACGACTTACCTCCGGCTGTCAGCTCCAGGCTGCTGCACGGCTCCCGCTTCTGGTTGCCAGCTCCCGGCAGCTGCGAGGGTCAGATCCCATCTCCAGGCTCCTGCTTCTAGATGTCCGCTTCCGGCTAGTGCAAGGTTCATACCTCAGCTCCTGGCTCTTGTTTCTGGTGTCAGCTTCAAGCAGCTTTGAGGGTCAGGCTCCCGTCTCTAGCAGTCTGCTTCTGGCTCCCGCAAGGTTCAGACCCCGGCTCCAGTCTCTGGTGTCAGCTCCCAGCTTAAACTAGATTTAAAAAAAATAAGCACCTAAATGACGGGGGGATGTTAGGGTAAAGTCCCTTACAGCCCTACCACAGAAGGCATTCTATATGGCATAGTCTACCCTCACAACACAGGACCCCAGACTCTCCCCTTACTATGTAGCATCCATCACCCCTCACCCAGCACAGCACCCCTCATTTAAAACCCCTCTTCAAGCACAGCACAGATCACAGCAGAGCACCCATCCCTGTATGTCATCTCACCACACTCACCACCCCTGTTCCAGCACAACACAGCAACCAACACCTCTCTCAGCATGTCAGCACCCCTAACCCATAACCCTTCATCCTGCACAGCAACCCTTACCTACCAGCACCGCACAGATCACAGCAGCAGCACCGATCTCCCTACACAGCACTCAGTGCCGGAACTAATGTCTAGTAGGCCCAGGTGCAAACATATGTTTTAGGCCCCCACCAACCTGCCTCCCACCACAGGACGTCAGCCGCCCGCCCAGGTCTAGGAACTGACTCCGCAAGTCTAAGCCAACCAGATTCAGGCCCTAAACTGAAATAAATCACTACATTAAAGTACATTGCCCCCACTCCTCTATACTACAGTACATTCCCTCAATACGCAGCACTATATCACTACACTTTAAATGCTACACTACAGTGACATTACAGCTTGTGCAGGAAAGCGATTTTTTCGCCGTCTCCACTCCCTCAGCTCAGTGGCCAAAGTCTGCAGCATGCTGTGCCCTGTAGCCCACATCTCCCGGGAACCCAGCTTCTGCCTGCTGAACCTATACTGTTAGCTGAAATATAACTCACAAAGCATGGAGACGCAGTTGGTTACAGACACATCATCTCACCGCTGGCCATGCCCAGAGCCCCATTCTGCCTGTATCAAAGCATATGTCAGCTCTGGGATGGGGGAAGGGATCAAGCAGATTATATGGGAAGGTGGGCTGCACTGTGGCAGAGGAAATGCAGGTGGCATGCCTGCCCTGCAGAAACTGTCCCTTAAAGCAGTGGTTCCCAGCCCTGGTCTTCAAGTACCCCCAACAGTGCACATTTTCCAGGTCACCCAGCAGGTGCACTCATTCAGACACATTTTAAAAGATCCGCAGGTGGAGCTAATTATGTCACCTGTGATTCTGTGTGGAGACCTGGAAAACGTGCACAGTTGGGGGTACTTGAGGACCAGGGTTGGGAACCACTGCCTTAAAGGATGGCCTCCCCTTTTCTCCTCCAGTCTGAACTGCCCCCTCCTTCTTTGACTACTGTACTCTAATGCATGATCCAGATAAAAATGACAGGGGGGGGCACTGTAATTGGGGGAGCAAGGTTACTAGTGTGGCTAGATACGGGAGTATGGGTGTAGTCCCAATGTTATCGCAAAGGTGGGAGAGCCGTAGAGAGGAGGATTAGTGGAAGAAAGGAGAGGAGAAATAGTGGGAGAAATAAGAGGAGAGAAGGAATAGTGGGTGGATGGTAGAGCAGGAGAGAGAAGGAAGAGTGGGTGGAAGAGCAGGAGAGAGGAGGAATAGTGGAAGAGCAGGAGAGAGGAGGAATAGTGGGAGAGCAATAGAGAGGAGGAAGAGTGGGTGGGTGAAAGAGCAGGAGAGAGGAGATTTATGGTGTACATTGGGGCAGTGGGGCCAGGGATGGTAATCTCAGAGCAGCTAGGTGCCATTTTGCAGTGTCAGGGTCCTGGCTGAAAGCACCCCATTACAGCTGCTGTCATTGAAATGGGCAGGGAGGGCAAACTAACATGCACACACAGTGACAAACACACTGTACAGTGGAAGTGCATTACCTGTCAGTACCCCGATGAATCATGCCCTCAGCTACCACCTTTATAGAACTGGAGCTTCATTCTTCTGACACAGGAAGTTCAGCAGCACGCAGCAGCCTGTGCAGGGAGAGTGTAGAGTGGAGCCCCCAGGCATACAAATCAGGTGAGGAACACACTCGATCCCTGCCTGTTCTGCTTGTCACCCAGCCGGCTCCTCTGGCTGCTGATTCCCGAGCTACCGCTGCTTCTCATCCCCAACAGTAACCATCGCCCTGAAGTGCAGATTCTTCAGTACTGTCCACAGCTGTGTCTGCTTTCATTGCCGCTCTACTCAAAGCGGCAATGAAAGCAGACTAGCTGTGGACATTACTGAAGAATCCGCACTTCTCTCTCCCTGCAGCCGCTCACATACATTTCTGCGCGGCTTCAGAGCTCCGCTGGCGGGGAGGAGGGGGGCGCTGTGACAGTCGGAAGTGTGTTAGTCGGCCGTAAGCACCGCGGGAGGTGCTGTGTGCGGCCGCACATGCGCACCAGCCCTCCCGCGGCCATTTCAACTTCGGCCCCAGCCGCGGCCATGTTTAGTCAGGGCATTTTGCTGCGGCCGCGGCCGGTAACCGCGGAGATGGCGGTTTGGTGGGCCGCGGCCCAGCCAGGGAGGGTGGGCGGCCGCTATGACTCTAAAATGTGCCGGCCCACCGGGAAACGGCCCGGTTTCCCGGTGGGCCAATCCGCCCCTGCAACACTGTTCAGTTATCTGTGGGTTATTTCAAGGTGCTCCTGTTCCTTTAGTGTCTAAGGTTTTTATTTTTTAAGAAATGCAAATGGGCATGAAACATTAGCCAACTTAACCACTAACTCTTACAGAAATATTATGTTTATGTTTAATTCTTTCTATGAATTTAGTATGAATACCTTTTTTTGAGATACAGAGAGAAGTACTGCACAGAGATAGTGGAATTAAAAGTCACAGAGCATTGTGTTTATAATAGTACCTTGATGAACTGCACATTGCCTACGTGTGATTGTAAGCTTGCAGCAGGGCCCTCCTACCTCCATGTCTGTCTGTTGTTACCCAGTTTGTTTTATCACTGTTTACTATTGTAAAGCGCAACGGAATCTGCTGCGCTATATAAGAAACTGCAAATAAATAAATAAATAAATAAATAAGACAAGGTTATGATGGAGACTGTGTAAATATATACAAACCATACATAAAAGAAGATGACAAGGTGCAAATTACATTCAGTGTGGACAAAAACACTGCTTTTCATAATTTTATTACACTTTACAATTAATTTTCGAATTAAGTTATTTACTAACAAATATCTGTTACAAAATAATAATTGTAAATTGATTTGCAGTATATTTGTTTTCCCGTACTTTGCTAGGGATAAAAGGCAAGCTGAAAGAATGAATAAAACTTGAAATAATTTTTCAGAGGTTACATATATAATTATCAAGCTTATTAGGCACATATATAAGGTGGACCAGCAATAGCCAACTCCAGTGCTTGAGACCTCAAAGGTCTCTTTACAGAATCACAAGTGACGTAATTAGCTCAACCTGTGGATCTTTTAAAATGTGTCACTGGGTAATAAATGCACCTATGCGCCCGCTAAGTGGTTTAAAAACGTAAACTGTTGGTAGCCCTCGAGGACTGGAGTTGGCTACTCTTGACTTGGACAAAGCTTACTCATAATGCGCAATGGCTCCTTTATCCACAAATGAGCTTCGCCGTGTTTTAGTGTATGAAAACTACATTTTGTTTGTGTTCCTTTGTCTACTGAATTACCAGAAGCCAGTTCCATAGTTAAGCACATTTCAAAAATGTGGAAGGGTGCATTATCGTATTCCTCCTTAAAACAGAAACACATTTTGGGTAGTCTTCAGAGACAAAAACTTTTGATTGGCTCCAACTCTACAGAACTCTCACAGTATGAGAAGCCTCCACGCTAGAAACCTTATAATAGACTCAAGATTTATCCAACCCCTAAATGTGTAATACTGTATATTGTTAAATAAATAAAGATTTTATGGTGAAATTCACACTTAAAGAGTAAAAAATTCTACAGGAAGCAAACCCAACATAGAGAAAGATTGTTAAAGGATCTCCTTACTTCCCAATATTGGTGCACATAAGTTATAGGCTCTAGAAGGAGTTTCTTTCAATATATTAGGTTCTCAAACTCAATCTTTAGGGCCCAGACAGTTATTGTTTCCTGGCAGGAACATGAGCTTGCCACCAAATAATACACTTACAGTTCTGATTTTTCACTTATATTTTGACCATTTAAAGAGCATTTGGAGAGACAGCCTACATCCTTTACAAAGAAACCAGAGTGATTTGAAATGAATTGTACTAAGCTAAAATAGTGGTGCAAACAGAAGAAAAGCAGGAACATGAATATGGGCAACCTCTGGCATCTGACATCACTGTTCCCACTATTCGAGTCCATGCTTCATATCGGTACCATCAACAGCACAAGATCATCAAAGCTGGACCCTCTAACTCAGTTATGGTAAGTTATGGACAGCTCCCATTGCAGCCATAACAAGGAATAAGCAGACTGTGATCGGTCACCACCAGACCTTCAGAAATCCTAAAAAGGCTGAAATGGTCATAATGACCGTTTAAACATTGTGGTCATAACAACCCTGTCATTGCTAAATTTCTCTTTGTCACAAGTAATATATATATATTTTAAACTTTTTTAGGGGGTCAAGCCACACTTCACAGATTTGACCATGCCGCTTCCCCAGTTTCCAAGTTTATGCCTGCTCTTGATGGCCCTGTATGTGACCACAAACTGATAAGCAGTACTAATAGTAAGCGCAAGGTCTGGTGTGTTATGCATTATGTGTTATGACTCCATGCGCTCGCACGGGGGTGTGTGATGGAGGCGGACAGGAGGCGTTTGCATGCAAAACCACTGGGCGCGTCCAGGAAAATGCTGGTCATTCCCATGCAAATGCAGGTGGACATCTGCCTGTTGGAGGCAGGTGGCTGGCATCACAGGATGTCAGCCGCCCGCCCAGTTCTTGGACCAGGATGCTGCAAGTCTAAGTCAGCCGAGACTGACTTAGATTTGCGAGCTCTGTAGAAATCATTTGATGGTCAGCGTCCATCAAATGATTTCGGCCCCGTACGCTACACTGTGAATGGATTTTTATGCACAACATTGATTTGCAGTGTGGCAGGAATATTTGCAGTGTGGCGGGGGTTGGGCATTTGCACGCTTGGCATTAGAAGATTCGCTAAGCAATGAACTAGAATTAGGTCCTTTACGTAGTCCTTTCCATGCCTCGGAAATGGTGGCAACAAACCCCAATTTTCCTGAATGCTGGCCACCCCCATCACTCCCCACGAAAGCCTCTGCATGTCAATCAGGCGGAGGCGTTCACATTATAGGATCTGTCCTGCCATGTGCACAACAGATCCTGCATAAGCAC